>NC_054408.1:15917999-16226999 GCF_017976425.1 Toxotes jaculatrix
CACCGCACTGTCTCTGCCGAGGGCATCATCTATAACTAGGGACAGGCTGCTGTCTCACTCTTCCCTGAGCCAGGGGCACGCAGGTCAAGCTGCATGTAGGAGGCCTGTATTTTAAAATTGGAAAAATCCCACCTGAATTTAAACAAAGAGCCACTTTTGCTTGTTGTGTTTTTCTAGTTATTCTGGTAGATAGCTGATTAATGTGCATCAATACTGG
Organism: Toxotes jaculatrix; assembly: GCF_017976425.1. Taxonomy (NCBI): domain Eukaryota; kingdom Metazoa; phylum Chordata; class Actinopteri; family Toxotidae; genus Toxotes; species Toxotes jaculatrix. Next base: position 15,918,217 of record NC_054408.1, read on the forward strand.
TATCACAGCTTACAATGTGAATTAATGCAAGACAAAGGCAAGAGACGACATGCTGCCACATAAATGGAATGCTGGCCCTTCAAATCCAAAACAAAATAAGACACTATCAGCTACCTTGAACTTGGGGTAGAGCACATACTTTTTCCCTCTCTTTCACCTCATCTTAACTTTTCTTTCATGGCCACTCTTTTCTTCTCTAAGCTACTTGACTGACTGTGGCACTATTAATGTTTTGTTTGGTGCCTTTACAGGACTGTTAAAGTCCTTTAACACATGCCTTTTACTCCATAAATGTTCTGGCAAGCCTACTAGTTGGCATGACGTTTGAAAAGGACCCTGAGTCACTGTAAAACTCACTCTAGTAATTTGCCAAGACGTAGTAACATTTCTGTAACTCTTCCTTTATGGATCAAGTGAGAACATACAATAAGCATTAACAGATGCCGCAGACACATGGTTATAATGGTCTAGACAAGCAAATATCTCAATGTACATATACTGTATATCACACACTACAGGTTGCTTGATATATGTGCATGTTGTCCCACTTTCCTGAGACAGCAGTGCAATAAATTTAACATGTAATTATCATTTATTACACCAGTGATATAAAATCCATTAGAGAAACCATTTTATAAATGAAATGCTGTGCATAAACCAATTCCAGTTGCAATTTTTAGAGGAAAATATGTGAAGCTGTTTTATCCTTTAATTTTTTTTTTCTTTTGATGCAGAGCAGGGTAAAATAAAACTTTTTGGAAATCCGCCATAGAAAATTGCCTTCTACATACACAACATAATCAAAGCTTTCAGCTTTAATTTAACTTTTTAGAGCATGACAAACCAGGAAAAATTCTTTACCTACAGAATCAACAGCAAGCGAGTGTATTAGGGATTAAATGAAAGCTGAAACTTATCTGTGATGTCTTGTTAAATTTTCACTGAGGTTTCACAGGTTCTGTCTGACAGGCAACATAATTCTGTTATAAATGAGTGATAAGACAGAGGAGAAAAGTTGGGGGTGCTGAAGCTATAATCAGCCATTTGCCATGACGTTTTAAATCCCTCACTGAAGCAGCCTGTGAGATAAACAAAAACACTCTCCTTTGTTGCTGTCATTACTTTCAGACTCACCAGTGTTTTCCTGTTTTCCAGTGCTGCCACCACAGTGAGAAGAGAAAGTAATCTCTCCAGAGCAGTCATTTCATGTGTGAAAAGAGAGGAGCTGTGTGAATGACAAAAACCAAGGCAGCACTTTTGCGTCGCACAAGTGTGAAAAGGGTGTTTTTAGTGTTGTGCTTGTCACCAGCACAATATTATCATCAGCACCAACACACACATACAAACACATACACATACACACACACACTTATTCTGAATGCTCTCTCACCCCTATGGAGCAGTAATTAGTGTTGTTGTTTATGGATTCCCATAATGGACAGAAGGTGTGTTTGTGGGTGCATGCACAAGAGAGTGTATGTTTCCTGCCCTTAGGGACATGCACACACAAACGAACACTTAGGTCTGTCCATGAACCAATTCTGAGATTCCCATCTGTTAAGGTCCCTTTCCTGGGCAACACTGTTTACCTCACCTATGCCTGCCAGTCGTGGTGCGCCTTGGTTTTAGTGCCAGTGTGAGCAGGTTAGAGCAGTCATAGCCTGCGGGAGACTATTTCTCACACGTGACATAAGGATGAATGATTATTATTTTTGATGGCCATCATCAAAGGCAAACTCAGCGTAGGAAGATAGGGCTGATAGTGGCAGGAACTCTGGCATCTGCTTTTTTCCTGGACTGACTGTTTCCCCAGTAGAAGAGTAAGTACATCACTGAGCAGCAGCTTATTTAAAAATGAAATATTCACACTTACAGGACATGCCTTTGTGAGTATCCAAAATTACACACAAGTTGTTGTTTGTAAATCATATTGTTCATTTGTAGATCGTGTAAGACACATTTGTGACCATTTTGAGTCTAATTTCTCTCCATAACAAGGCTCCTATGAAACACACACAAACACACACACGCACACAAGGGTTTACCCAGCACGGTCAAGACTGTACTGGTAGATTGTAGCGGTGGAAGGATTTTAATACTACAATACAATTAATACTGACAATGAGTTAAAACTAAAAACCATAAAAAAAACTTGACTTAACTATAAGGAAGACTAAAATTGGAAAAAAAGTGCTTGACAGTTTTTGATTACCTGTCTTTCCTTCTTGGTATATTTGTGTCACATTATCCTGCTGACACTATGTAAATTCCTTCTTAATATATCTTTAATTTCACACCATGCTTGCACACTGTCATGGCACAATCATCAATTCTATTATCATATCAGACTAAAGTAAAAATTAGAAGTAAAGTAAACACAACAGCAACACAAAAACTCATCTGGACTACGAGAGGAGAAAAAAATAGAGATGGAAATATTATGTTTTCTCCTGTATGAACACACACACACACACAAATACCTTGTGAGAGCCCACTCAGTGTTTTTTGGACACAAGAGAAGATTACACAATTTTCAGGCACATATGCATACATACACAAACACACACACCCACGCACACACCCTTACAACAGGATTAAAGTCTTTATGCAACACAATCACACTCACTGCGAGCTTAGTAAATCAATAATTAACATCCACTCTCGGCTCTGTGTACGTGAGAGTCAATAAGAAGCAGTTTCATCTGCTGGAACAATATGCTGCAACACCCACCACTCTTATCATGGTCGATCTATAGTGACACCTCTTACTAAATGTATTCATCTATCATATCAGAAGATTTGGGAAACCCAAGAGTACATGTGTACTACAGGTCTTGACTTTTAAGTTGATGCCATGACTAAAGGTGCACCAGCACGAGCTGCTGAAGTCAAAACTGATATTTTCTACACTGAAAGTGTTTTTCATGACTGAAGCACTTTTTGAAGCAGTTAGCCTGGCAAACTGAGATCATGCTGATAACTACAACACAAAAAGTCTCCAACAGAGTGGGATTTTTTTTTCCATCTCACCTGTACAAACTAGATGAGCATGCAAAAATGTTAAATATGATACAAAAAGTTTGCTTTTCCACTGTAACAACTTCACCAGTCACTTTTTTGTATCCCTACAAAGTCAGACAAATTCCACTTTAACTGAAAAACTGAATAAAGACTGAATAAAGAACTTAAGTTGAAAATCTAAAATTAGCCAACTATGTATTGCACAGTCTAATATAGAAGTATGAGCTAGCAGCTGTCAGGTAGACTCAATTCTTCTGAATGATCCATTTACAGATGTGGTTCATATAAACAGTCTTTTAAACAGCCTTTCACAGCAAACAGTTTTCCTGGTCATGTGGTTAAATGTCAAGCACAAAACTACACCTACATTTTTATGGACAGTTGAGGATTCTTTCAAATACAATGTTCAGTTTAAAAAAAAAAAAAAAAAAATCTTGAATACACACAAATAACAAAAGCATTATAGATAATAATACAGCATGAGATCTAATATGGAAATACTCTAAATTCATCTTCTTACACCCTCCTTAGATGAGACAATTGGTTGTGTTATACTGCACTTTGGGAAGAATTAATAATGTCACCCATGAGAGCTGCAATCTTTATGCAGCTTCTGCTGTAGCTACTGAATATTCCCCTGTGGTCCACATTATAAAGACAAAAGCTTTCATGTGTGGATTTTATTTACCTCATGTTATTTGATTACAGCAATTGCAGCCCACAAACTGCAATATGTTAATATGGCTCTACCAAAGGAAGGAATTATATTACAACCAGGTTAAAAAGTTTTAAAGGAAACTGTGGTTTTAGTGTTGGTCCATTCACATATTTTATGTCCTTAGCTAAAAACGTCTGATATGGCAGCAGTGAGACATTTAGGAGAGCTGGTCTATCACATGTACAACTGAGATGTAACTATGACTACTAGATTCTAGATGTGCCATTTTCAAACTTCCATTTAGAAAAGAGGGAACAGGAAGAGGAAATCTGCATAAGGTCAATTTAATTCATGAATTTCACCTGCATCAATTTCATTCATTCACCTGCACACTAACCCACAACAACAATAAATGGTTAATAAAAATTATCTATGTGTTAGGAAGAACAGTGAACACTGTGAGTCAAAAGGAGAAACCCCATGAAGTGTGAAATGGAGGTGGCTGTTATTGAGGTTGAAGCTATATTGGAGGAGATTTAGGCTTTTATTGTTTGGTGGCCAAAGCACTGGTGTGACCAATAAGAGAAAATTTGTTGAGTGGCAGCACATCCCGTCCCTCTTACAGTAAACACTACTGACTCAACTGACCTTCCTCTTTTCTTATGTTCTTTTTGTTTAAATGTCCACATTTGGTTAGATTTTATTTACTTTTTGTCCTTTGTTTCTTTGAATTCTATCTTTGTATTTATCTCTGTTATCTCCTTTAAGTAACTATTTGACATATTGCTGTTTTTTTTTTATTTAAAAATCGAGAGAGAGAGAGAGAGAGAGAGAGAGAGAGAGAGAGAGAGAGAGAGCTGAGGCTTTCTGGAAATCAGGATGAGGTGACTAGATATCAAAACTGTCACCAAGAAGTATGATATGTTTTGGAAATCTGTGCTGTAGTTTCCTCTGGTGGGGATCAGCAGTCAGAGGAGCTCCTTGCCCTTAACGAGCGTCTGACTTCTATAACTGAATCAGGGCAGGAAACACAGATCTGACAGTGGAAGAAGCTGCTGCAGTGAACCCGATAAACAGGCTGTTCCCTGAGCGTGAAGCATGCACCATATTACACACTTCACAGGTTTCTTCCTACTGTACATGTCTTCTGAGACAAGCACTTTTTTAGGCCTCGATATTCACTTTGACAGGTCATACCCTCACAAAAAGACAATTTTATACTGAGCAAAAACAACTGTCTTTGAACAGTCTTAATTTCACTACTTTAACACCTTCACTTGTACTTTATATGCATAATTTTGATCCTAATGGTCACTGTAGGCTTCAAGTCTACAGTCTTCCAGTTTACATGTGTAACTTACAGCGACAGTGATTGTATACGGCTATGTAGCCAGTGTAAAAGGGGTATCGTCTTAAAAGGCACTTGTCGGGGCAACGGGCATCGTTGGTTGGCATGGACTGAAGATATTTTGCAGGAGATTGGACCAACCTTTGACCAAGTGACATATAACTGGCACTAGCATCAGCACTGATTCCTGCGCATGACTGAATCACTGTTACGGTCATTGGCCCGTCTTTAAGGTCTGCTTCCAGTTAGGTCAATGTCCAGGCAGTGTAGGAGATAAGAGTCAAAATACATTGCTGCTTTTCGTCGTCATTGTCTAAGACTGATTAGCTCTTACAGCTGCTGGGCTCAATCCATTTCCAGTGGATGTTTTTTAGACTGAAATCTCATACTTGATGTGGAGCTCTCAAAATTTGGACTGGGTTTGCAATGCTAGTGAATTCCCACTGCCTCCAAAATCTCCATATACTTGGTTTTGGTTTCAGAAGTTAGAAGAACTTAACACGCTTTAATTTTGTGAATCATGGCACGGGGCACAAAGCACAGACAATTGCACCTTTGCCCACTGTACTGAAGGCGTGCAAGTGCGCTTTTGGCACTTTTGCATACTATGTTGGATTAGAAGTAATAAATTATCATATATGCTAGGTGGGTTTGTTAGCACAAAACAGTTTGTCACATTCACTTCATATCTAATAAAACTAATATTCTGGTCTGCAATGTTCAGAATCACAAGTGAGAACACGCTGCATCCCAATATGCTGCCAAGGACACATTAAAGTTGAATTAATGTTTCTGGATATACTGAAACTTTTACAGTCGTCAAGTTTTCTGTGAGTAGTACTTATTTTTTGTTTTGCTTATGTTTTGTTCCTGTGATCCACTGGTTAAATATGTAGTGTGTAGTGCAATAAATAAAAATATAAGCACTATCAAAAATGTGGTTTTAGTGTTCTGACATTCAGAACATGGCAAGTTACCAAAATACCAAAATAGTGCAGGTGAGGAGAGGAACGCAGTGAGCCTTCCCGGCTTCATGCTGTGCACCTGTGTGAAAACAGAACCCCATATGTTATCTGCTACAGGAGTCGCGTAGAAATCCCTGTGGTCCCCTTGAGTGCTTACACAGTGTTTATAAATGAAGCCACACATTCATTAATGTGTAGATAGTTTTTCAATATGGGCTCAAATGGAAACAAATGACAACATGAAACAAACTACAATATACCCACAAACACACACATTGCCAGTACTGTGGCGTAGGGTGGAATATGCTGCTCAACACTGAAAAGTTTAACAACATTAAATAAACTAGAAAATGCAATTTCTATAGAAATTACAGTGGGATGCTTCTGGAAAAGCTAAGCTGAAGGTGAGCTTCGTTGCTGGAAATGCCAGAAACTAATTTTTGGTATAAATTTGTATAAAGTAGTGGATAAAGTTGCCTGAAGTGAAAAAGTGTTCGAGTGACCACCACAGATGTCAGACAAGTTGTCTGAGCAACTGATCTGAATCGACTGTTCAATCGACTGTACGTCCAAATGCATAGGTTGAAATGCACTCAGAGGTTGCCATGGTGATTTGATATGCCTCGTTTCTACTGAGCGAGACATGGATTCACCTCAGAGACACCTCTTGAACTCGGGATTACCAGTCAAGGACTGTTAGTCCTATCCCCTAAATTTTCATACTGTGAGAGACTGGAGACTGAAGGCAGTGATATAAATTAGTTTTTTGTGGTGTCAAAAATGTGTAAAATTTAAAAAGAAAAGGATCAAGATGACTTTCTCCTAAAATCCGGTTCTTAATATATATTGCAGTATATGGGTTGGTTGGATGGTACTCCTGTCACTCAGAGGCCCATTGAATAAAACGTGTAAGTCTGTTTGCTTAGATAGTTACATTGTGTGAAAGAAGACAAATTTGCCTACATTCTGGCAAAAAACGATGTGTGAAGAGTGAAATTTGTGGCCGCGAGGACGTGTTAAACAGAAATTTTTCAAAACAGTTTAACACCCTCTCCCACTCTGTTCGTGATGTCAGCCACTCCAGCCTCGGAAAATTCAATCCATTCATTTCCACTGGGAAAAACTGCGGAGAAAGCCTTGAATATTTCGGAAACTGTGACGCATATCGCTCATTAAAGTGCCTCCTATCATCACCTTATCAAGCCGCACATTTTGAACTTTGAATGGATTTTCTACGACGAAAAACTGAGCGGAAGAAAAATACAAAGAAATTTTTCGGGGATAAAAAAACATAATAAAACAGCAGAGAAATATTTAGTTTGATTTCAATACACAGCATGGAAGTTACAGTAATGTGTGTACTGTCGGTTGGGAACTGACACTACATTTTTGAGGTTTAACTTCAAACGAGACATTTGCATACTAGGTACAGGATGTGGAGGAGCTTCGGGTTGGTTAAGTGGAGCTTTGAACGTAATCAGAAATTAAAAGGACTAAATGGTCTTGTTTGGAGTACCTCGACACATCCAGTTTCACTCATCTGTCAACTCTATTGCTTGGCAACACTAACATTCCCACTCTAAGCCAGTATGTGTGTGTGTGTGTGTGTGTGTGTACGTGTGTGAAGGATGGTAGATGGGACAGGATGTTCCACTCTGCTCATATCCCCATCCATTTTTCCAGCACCAAACCATTTTCAGTCCCCTGTAGTCCATCTATTCACCTCCCTACAGACTCACACACACACACACACACACACACACACACACACACACACACACACACACACACACACACACACACACACACACACACACACATACACTCTCTCTCTTTAACTGTGATTACTCTGCTCGCTCTTCTCTAGCTCACCCGTCCTTGGAGGGGCACTGGGTCATTACAACTTTTTTTCCCTCACTGTGTGTGAGAGAGAGAGGGAGAGAGAGCGTCTCTGTATGTGTGTGTGGTAATAGCATAGTAAATCTGCAGAGGTCTTTTTCCACTCTGCTGTGAGAGCCCCATTCTATCATGGTGTGCTGTTTTATTGGAGCAGACACTCAAGCACAACACAAACACACACACAGATTCATGCACAGGTAGAAAGGCATTACCTGTATGTTAAGATAATGTTAAAACTTATATATACATACTTTAAATAAATGGGATAAATATCCACATCTGTGGCCAAACGCACACACACAGGCAATCCCAGAGTTGTTGCAGGATAATATATAAGTAAATAATTTGCTGGATTCATTTAAAATACAAAATGTAAAACAACAAATTACGTGAAACAGCATTAATGCAAACATCAGCACACACACTCGCACACACACACACACACACACACACAGACTGTCTGGGAGTAATTCAGTGCGCTATTGATTCACTTTCCATCTATAATTCATGATACAACACACACCTCAGGTTAAGTGGAGACACACACACAGACTGGCTGTTTCTGAGAAGTAGGAAGACAGGAAACACAACACCACTTGCTGTGTATAAACTTAAGACACACTGAAACACACACTTGCATACAAACACGTGTATAAGCCCAACTGGCATCTACCAGGAGTTCATTCATCTCAACCTTGTCTTCACCTCTCCATCACTTCCTCGTTCCTTCTTCTCCATGTTTCCTCTCCTTCTTCACTCTTTCAGTATTTCACTTGAACTTAGCCACACTATGTACACACACACAGTGGGGTCCAAAAGTCTGAGACCACTTTCCCATTGAAGTGAATATGTAAATGTGTGTGTGTGTGTGTGTGCAAAAAACGTATAGTAATTTATCTAGTAGTTGTCAAGATACCTTATTCAGGCACAAATAGAGAGACTGAGTCTACTAAGTAAGCTGAAATGACCATGGTAAGACTGAGGAACAGAGACAGACAAAATGGAGGAGAATGACATCAAGGAAAAGACGAACACTTCAAATAAAAATTACCAGTATACTCTGTAAAGTATAAGCATGAAATAATACAAAAGTACAAAAGTTATTAATATTATTGCTAATTTTTCCTGATTAAACAAAGTAAAACCTGCAGGGATTACTTCCCACTTCAGAGCCACAGTAAGAGCCAACAACAACTTAATAACTGCTATTCAACAAAGATCACTCTCAGTTTCACATACACACACATAAGCACACTTCTCCTCTTTTAGTGCCATATGGCAAAATCCACTTCACAGTGTTTGTTTTGTTGAAATTATGTGTCATTGAAGCAGCATGACCACTGAACTGAGCAATCAGTGTAAATCACGTGTGTTGTTGCTCTTGCTGACTTGTTCTCAGTTGGAGTGAGTGTCAGCTTGTCGTTGTGTTCTTTTATACACTCTTAGTGTGTTTGTGGGAATGTGTGTCTTATATACTGTGTTGGGGAGGGATAAATAAACATGCGCTGTATTGTGATACCTCCTTTTGTGATCACTCGCTGACAGACAGGGGTGGTATCAAATCCTCAACACCATCTGAATACAGACCAAATTGTGCCAAGAGCTCTGATTAATGAGGCCTGTTAAGAACTGAAAGTCAGTCAGATTCTTAGTCTTGTTAATTATTAAAAAAAAAAAAAAAAAAAGGTTAACAAATGCCCAAAATCATATCTACACTCACAACACCAGATTTGAACTGAGCAAACGATTTAGATTTGTTTATTTATTTGATCTGATTAATGTGATCATTGTGTTTTTTACGTGTCTTATGTCAGTTTACTAATCTTATGCCTAACTTAAAGAAATCTGGCCTCGGCAATGTTTCATTTCGAAATTTGCACATTATGATTATAGCCCTCTCTCAAGAGTGAGTAATAAAGCCAAATTTTACAGCTGCCTGACTCAAAGCCTAAAGCATTGAACGCTGACAGAGCAACCTAATGCAGATAAACTGTTTTAAGATGATATGTTTAGTCGGTTGTTGAGCTCTGATATGCAAAGTTTACACTCTACTGTTTGGTCTTCTGCCTTAAGAAAATCCAGCCACAACAACAACAACTTCTTCGACCTGGTGTCAAGTAGTATGGAGCCAACTCCAAATAAACTTTAAGCGTTTTCCCAATTACTCATATGATTAAGCTCACTTTTTTCCCTGCATGGCTGTACTTGGTAAAATCCCTTTAATATAATCAGTTAGGAGTTACGCTGTAATGCACAGCCCCTTACACAGTAGCATTCCTATACTACATATAAGCACACTGTCATGTTCATCTTATCCTGCTTCACAAATTCCTTTTCACAGATACATCAAAAATGTATACACACACACTACAGACTGACACACAAACATGTTCCATATGTTTTTAAATGATGAAAACGTGTAAACCTGCAATGAACCATGAAGTAATGCAGAACAACTGCCGCATCGTCCAAGAACTGATACAAACTATCAAACTTTAATTGTTCACGCATATGCACACACACACACACACACACTCCTTTGTACAATGTCATATAAGCTTTCTGCCTCACATTGAATATTCTTTGTGAATATCATCCACAATATGCTTTCATGACTTAATGTCAGGCTCCTGCATCAGGGGTATTTGACTGAGTGAACGACTGAGAAAGAGACAATGACAGAAAAAGAGAAACAGAGGGCAAGATGGGAAGGAGTAGTGACAGCAAGCTTTAGTGCAGAAAGCTCTGGGACTGCATGCATATTCATAAGATTCATTTCCATCTGAGCTTTGAGAAAAAGAGTGGCTATGTAAAAAGAAAAAAAAAACACATACACATCCAGCAGGGCTTGTTAAATATGCAAGCTGTTCAGTGCTAGAGGAGTTGTGAAAAAAGATGGATGTCTTACCTGATCAAGTATCCAAAGTGTGGAAGCAGGAGATATCAAGGACGGCAGAGAAGGAGAGAGAACACAAGTGAAAAGAAGAATTAGTACCATTATTTACTGACAAAATTTATCCAAACATGAGACAAAAAGTTGAATGCAATGTATAATGTAGTAAAAGAACTGAGCTGCAACTGCAGTGACTATAAAACATGCATTAACCACAAAGAATGCGCTGTAATGTAAATATTAGAAATGAATGTAGAAATGTAAATATTAGAACTTTATTTGTGATATTCATCAGTTGCTAAGCTCCACACTTGGAGCTGATACTCAGTAAATTCCCAATCTTGACTAGCTTATCACATTAAGCTATGTTTTTACATCATTAAGCAAATCCTGCAGCTGGTTAAATGATGCAACAATCTACACGAAACATGACATGCCCATGATGGTTATTATGTGGCTTAAATCGAACTACATCCTGACATTGTTGTTACAGTTCATCGTATGTACCGTTGCTACAATACATGCATTTAAAACATCATGTTTTGCTACATGTATTTATTCATTTAATAGCTGAAGCATCTAATTTGAAACAGGCAGCTCTTCAAAATTCAGAAACTGTCATTTACAAGAACGTTTTTACTCTCAGGTCTCTCTTTGAAACACTGAGCCAATTCACTAAACGACTGGGAAATGACAGGCTGATGAAACAGATGAAATAACAAGTGCAAACATTTAATATAGCGTCATATTGACTATAAACTTTAGGCGCAAAGGAAAAACAGGATGCACCAAACAAGCTAAATAATGTAATCTCTGTAGACTGGAAGAGAGTACAGAATTCTTAAAATAAATTGTATAAATAAATATTGAATTTGTTTTTCCATCATAGCATCCACAGAAATTTCAACTGTCAGGCTGTGGGGCTGTTGGTTTACTACTCTGGTGAAAAGTGAAAAACCTTGACAATCATGTGGTGAAATTCTGTTAAATCTGGTGCAGACAGTCTTTGTAGGATGAGCTGGCACAGATTAACACACAGGCTGACCTATACTGCTAGGTCAGCCTGTGTATATCCTGCTTCATTTCATCAATATCAAATTCCTAAGGAAATAGAAAAGGAGGTTTTAACAGTGGGGAAATACAGAACTGTAAAGTTCATTTTAAATATCTATAATAAAAAAGCTATTGACCATAATAGCTCTCCTTTTTAATCATTATAAAAGACGTGTGCATTAAATTAAAAGGAGGTCACGATGAAAATAAAGAAGTTATGAAGTGTCTGTGAGAAAAGAGAGAGCAGCTGATAAAAATCTGAAAAGCTCATTGGGCCTTTTAAGCACAACAAAGTTCAGGCCACAGGATCAGATGAGTGGAAGAAGAATCATTAGCGCCCAGAGCTCCCATTGTGGTTTCATAATGAAGCTGCTCTTTTCTGAAGTCTCTTGCTGTGATTCAAGAAGCTGCCCTCATACTGGTGATGCTTGAGAACTGACTCAGTTATTCACACTTAGAAAGTTTAAATGTGTGTGTGTGATGAAATTAGTTTTTGAAGGCCAATACTCTTGTTGCAGGGATTAAGGTTTGTACAGCCTAAATTCAGCTCTTACGAAAGAGTAACAGAGGAAAATTATCTATGCAGAGAGAAGGAGATGCAGGGGGGCAAGTGAGGTTGTTAGGGGTGATAGGTTGTCATGGATGTGCCCTTTCTATTGGCCGCCTCCCCTCTCTAGATCCCTGGTTACTACGGTGACAGGGGGCCTTGAGTGACAGATGGTTGCTGAGGCGTGTCGGCAGTTGTTAAGAGCACTAAATGTGTCAATCACAGTCACAGATATAAAGAGCTTAAAGGATATACTCATGGCCAAAAGAAACACAAACCACCGTGAGTTTCAGTGAGGAATATTTACTTATATGCATCTGATATATTCTCAAGATTTTAAGTAACTAGAGATTTGACATGATATACAAAGGGTTCAGTAGAAGAGTAAGATAAAACGACTTCACCACTTGCTTAACATGTGTCCTTTCCCTAAGCTCCAACACATGGAGCTGAAACGCTGAACACGATGTGTAATTCACAAAATTGTGGAAGGATGTGGATGGATGTGCATAAATTATTAATAATTTAGCAACTGAGCACTAATTACACTTATATTTAACCCTTCCTGCTGACAGGCAAGCCCTCCATTATTAAGAATTTCAGAATACAAACAGAATATGCTATAGACTACATTATAATATGACATAGGCTTTCAAGGACTGAAAGGAAGCTCATCCGCAGCTGCATAAGAAACCTTGTCTCCTTAAAATTCTCTTTATTTACAACTCATCTTTACTGGTATATATGTGGCTTAGACAAACAGAAAGTTCAATTCAACAGAACCAATTGGTGAACTGTTCACTAGACAATGTGTTTCAAATTGTTATCATGATATTAATAATGAAATTTTTCCATTCAGCGGAGCATTGTTGAGTGAAACATATTAACGAAGGGTCTCACACTGCACTGTCAATATGGGGAAAGAACACAGTACATCTCTGCACATCATCGTCTAGTCTTACAAACACACGCACAGCACTCAAAAGCATGTACACACATGCATGAGCGCTGAAGTCAAAGAGAACACAAACCGAGGTTCTTCCCCCAGGCTCTCCACTGAGTACTTGTTGAAAAGGAGATTCCTCCTCCATGATGTCAGTCCTTCACACAGTACACCCAGTGGTACCCCCCAACCCCACCCCACCCCACCCTCCCAACACACACACGCGCGCGCGCACACACACACACACACACAAACCTACACACACACACAAACCTACACACACACACACACACACACACACACACACACACACACACACACACACACACACACACACACACACCTACACACACACACACACACACACACACACACACACACACAGATTGTCAACAAAGATGATTGGAAGGGAGCTGTTGGCAGTGACCAATCAGCTCACAGTAACGCGTGATGGCAGCAGTGTCTATCTCTTCTATCTCCATTCCTCTTTCCAACACCTCCTCCCTGCATGTCTCTATCTTTACATCCACCTCCTCCTTCCACCTCCACCTGGCATGTTTCCCTCTCTATCACATGTCACATCTCTCTCTCTTCCTGTCTCTCTCTGTCTCCCTCTGCCTATCTGTCTTTCTTCCTTCCCCCTCTTTCTCATCCTGCTGCTCCGGGGGTGTTATGTTTTTTTTTTTTTTTTTTTGATTTGTCTCCGTCTGTTTCAGTTTCACTATAAAGCTGTCTGACAACAAAATCAAAGGCATCTAATAAGAAAACAGAATCAAATACTGTGTACGGTCAAAGAATAATCATACAGTGATGCATTTCACATAATCCGAATCTAATTACAAGCAATATACAGTACAGAATATGTGAAATGCATCACTGTATGATTATTCTTTGGCATCACATTGTCACATGTTAGTGTTTTCTACTTCTAATGTGATGCATTTTAAATTAGACCTGAATTGATCACTGCTATGTGTCTATGGAAAAGCTCTCAAGCTGCACTTTTTGATCAAAGAGCAAACAAGAACTTAGAGTATGAATATTTTGCTTTTAGTTGTCTTTATCCTGGTTTTCACTGCTGACTTTCAACAGTGTCTGCTCCCTCTTACTGACAGATTAGATACCAAAACAGCTGCACTAAAATAAACGATCAATTAAAGAATCAAAGCTGATGCTAAACAAGAGTTTGTTTTCCCCCTCTCTTTAATCTCTCTAACATGCCTGATTAGTTGTAGTAAAGTACTTTAAGACTGCTTACGTATTATATGGACTGAGAGGGCATGCAGAGGGGTGTAAAATCTCCTCAGCAGCACAGAGGTAGACATTTACTGAGATTTAACTGCAGGCTTGGGAGTCTTCCATCACTGGGAATATGGCAAAAAGAGAGACAGAGAGAGAGAGAAAGAGAGAAAGAGAGAAAGAGAGGGCCTGAATATCCTCTTGACACTGAGTAGTAATTTGTTTCATTTGTCCCCTGGTATCATTACTGTACACAACTCCTTACTTACACTACAGTACTATCACCTCTGTTTCCTCACATTAAAAACTTAAACCTATAATTACCTTACTAACCTATTTAAGTGTATCTGTTAAATGGGCGTCTCTGTGGTGAGGGGAAAATCAGAGCACCAGGTTCATTTTAGGGTAGTAACACATTATACTGACTATCAAGTAATTTGCATATTGTTTGTACAATTAATCAATTACTCGTTCTGTCTATTAAATGACAGTAAATAGTGAAATCATATCCATTATAATACCCGTTATAATTAAAATATTCTGTCCATCATTTAAGCCATTGCAGCATCATTTGAGCTCTAGTTCATTTATGTAAATGTAAATGTACAGAACAGCACAATGTCACTCAGTACCACAGCACACAGTCATGAGCCTCTGATAAACCAGAGGCTCATGACTGACAAGCGCATGGGCAGCCTGAAGGTATAGGCAAAAGAGAATCAAATAATCCAATAACGTAAGAACAAAAATGTTACAGGTTAGCAGGTAAATGAGAGTGACAATCAAAATCACGCTTCATGCATCACCCATTCTAAAATGTAGAGCCCTCAGCAACACCTACAAACTAAACCAGTATTTTAACCAACAGACCATTCTGCAGTGCAGATTGTACAACACATAAAAGTTCACTTTGGCACCACCCAACATAATTTTCCTTAATGTGTTAACACATTAAAAATTCAACACATAAGTCTATCTTCTATATCCTCTTTCAAAGGAAGAACAGTTGCGCAACCTTGCATGCATAAGAAATGCAGAAGATATTGATCCAACTCAGCCTGTTTTATTTTGAAGACTATCAAGACTGTGGTTATCAGATGCTGCTTCAAGCTGAGCTAAATGCGGCGATGTCTAATGAAGCCCTGATTGTTCTGTTTCTGACACCAAGAAGACTATCTTCATTAAATGATAAGCAACCAGCTGATTTTCTTCTACTTTCTACCAGTGGACAGCTTATGAGTTTACAGTTTATGAGCCCCATGCTAGTAAACCATGCTGGCTTGTAAAGCCTGTTTGGTGCTGTAAAACAGATGTGTGTCTCTTCTAATGAATTTTCAGCAGACTAGATGCTGCAAGATAAGTTGCTGCTTCCCTTGCCAATACTACAAATTTCATGTTTAATGAAACTCTTGAGATATGTATTATGAAAATGAATTTGACTACGAGTTACCACCAGAACCTGCCATGGGAAAGGTCTATCTCTCACCGTCTCATATCCAGACATATGAAGGCATTATACTGCCAAAACCCATGTGTGCAAATGAGATCCACCATTTACCAGTGTTTCATCAAATTAATATGAGCAGTGGAAGAAACAAAAGACAGAGAGCTCAGACAGACACATTCAATTACATTGCTCTGTGAGAATTTGCATATGTTAAAAGTCAAGTCCATTTTATTTACATAGCACCAAATCACAACAGAAGCATCTAAATCTTTTCATTGAGAACTGGTCTTTGTGGTTTATCAAACTGGTGTTGACGTACCTAGCTAGCTCCAAGATGGCCGACACACTAAACCCATTATATTTAGGGATATCTGTGAATGTATCCCTACAGTGAACAGAAATGCCTGATCCGCATGTGCAGGGAAAACCGCCGAATGACATCATATGAGCTTCAACAACAGTGGTCAAACCAAACTGGTGTCCAGTGTTCCACCCGCACTGTGTGTGGTCGACTCCTACATCATGGCTTAAGGTCCCGCAAGGCTGTTAAGGATCCCCCGATCAACGAGAGGCAGAGGTTAGCTCAGCGCCGCTGGGCCCAAGCACCCAAGGACTGGACAGCCAGGAACTGGAAGAAGATTCTGTGGTCGGATGAGTCCAGTTTCCAGCTTAATGCTCCTTGTACTAATGTGTATCATGGTTTGGGGATGTATGAGTGCTGCTGGCGTTGGCCACCTCACTGTCTGTGATGGCACATTGAACTCTGCTAAGTATTGTGCCGTTCTCAAAACCCACATGCTCCCTTCTGCACATGCACTCTCAGTTGAGAAAATCTAGTAATTAATGCAGCCAGTAGGAACGCTTTATAAGGAGGAGTATGCTCCATGGAGACAGAGATGTCAAGAGTGGAGATACTGTGATATTTTACTTTTTTGAAAAACATTTATGGAGCAGAAAGACACCACTGCTGGCTGAGATACTTAAACACACTGGTGTCGCCCACATTCAATGGTCTAGTGATTTGCTGTCATTATACCTAATCTCTCTGGTGATGTGAACATCTTGTTGATTGTAATAAAGTTCATCCTCCGAAAGATTGCCTTGCTCAGTTCATCTTTTTCTTTTATACTTTGTGGATGGACGTCTGAAAAGAGATGTTTTTGTACCAATAGACTGAGAATGGGATCATTTGTTGCTTGAAATGTATCTTAGATGTACTATACAGAACCACTGATCTGTATGAAGAGATATAACAAAATACACAAGCTTCTACTGTCAAGAACAAACTGAATTCTAAAAAGATATGATCTAAAAACAAGAAACAGAACTCTGAGTTTCAAGTGAGAAAGAAATGGAAAAAGCCTTTATAAAATTGGATACAAGGCAATTAAAAACAGAATGTAAAGAGAGTTTGACATTACGCTTCCTAAATTCCAACATGCATTACTCTGTCTGGAGCTTATTCCTGAAATGTTTTACTGTGAGAAATTGAGAATAAGTAGTAGAGTACCACAAAGCGTATCAAATCAGCTTTGGCTGAGACCAGCAGGACAGACAACAGAACCCATTTACAGGGTTTCCCTTTAACACCATGATCAGATGATTGATGACAGAAACAAAAATTCAGTATGTGTTACAAACACAACATTAAAGGTAGCTTTCAAGAGCCAGAAGAGTTCCTTGTAATCTTTTTTTCACATTAAAAAACAAGAACACGCTGCAATTGAGATTCTAATAAACAACGAACACCCGAGGAATCTGTTTCTGGTATCTTGTCCTGGTGTCAGAATAAAGCCACTTGATGATAAGTGATTCTAAAACCTAGTTTAACACCTTTAAAATTGTTTGAGAATAAAATGTGCTTCTGTAGTTCCAGTGTGTATGTGTTTTACTCTTTTTAAGGACCAATTTGAGTTTTACATCTGAAGAATGGGGCCATTTTTTTCTTCAAACGGCTAACTGAGAGAGGCAAAGATTAGGTGTAAGAAAGGAATTAATATAAGGCAATTAAGGTACTACTGTAAAACCACCCCACAGACACATTTTGGGTCAAAATTCAGAGTCATTAGTTCGTCAGATCTATCTACACATACAGGATACAAACGTTTTCATTATTGTGACTTACACATTTCGAGGATATCATTATCTCCAATATCCATCACGAATGATAAATCTGTTAAGAAATCATAGGAAAAAAAGATGTAATTTATAATTCCCAAACTTGCCTAAGAAGAAAAAGGGCTCTAGTCACAGCTAACTAACTGATGTAGCAGCCTTATATCTCGTGTTTACATCTGTCACATTGTGAGATCTCAAGTTTAAAAACTTTATTGTCTTGCAAATCGCACAGTACTGGGACTGACAAAACTCTTGTACATAAACTGTTTCTCATGTTGCTTTGATAATATTACTGACAGAGTAAAGGAAGGGTATTGGGTGGACTCACAGTGTCAGACTTTGAAACCCTGCTATAGCATATAAAAAATTGAAAACATCTCAAAAAACTGAAAGAAGAGAAGTTTCCCTCCTTCTTACAGAGAGAACTCTGGTAGAAGGCAAGCTTCCACCAGCACTGTGCAACTCTCCAAATTACACAGCTGTAGCCTTTGCAACAATTTGTTTATTGTTTGTTTTCCTGGCTTGATTTCTGTCAAAGTAGCATGTGAGTGCGACACTGTTTTGCAGCTGACTTGGCAGTCCCTGGTCTTAGGCCCTTCCAACAACACATGAATGCAGCATGAGTTATGGCTAAAAATAAAAATGATCAAACAGCAAACTTGGATCACCACCACCACCACCACTGAATCGGTCCCCACATTTCTGTGTGCTGCTTTTTTTTTTCCAGTTGGCCTTATTTCTGCATTTTTGACTTTATTAAACATTTGACAGTCGAGAATCATATAGACCACGGGAAGATCCAAGACAAGAATTGAACTGGGGCAATTGCGGTTACACGGTATAAAACTTAGACCACTGGTCCACTAGGAATTCAGGAGAGAAAACAGATGGATGTCAACAGCCTCTTTCCAATTTTTCTGTAGAGATAAAAAGAAGATAGCATTTTGGAATGTAACACCATATGTTAAACTATTGAATATGGGGAAACTATAAAATGAAAGAACCAAAATATAGTCAGCGAATATAGGAGCTTAAAACAAAACAACAAAAATACAGTCTGTTCTGTTTCTCTGACAGTGAGTGAGTGAGTGAGTGAGTGTGTGAGTGAGTGAAAGACTGAGTGTGTGTGTGTGTCGGAATTGTGGAAATGATCAGGACCATTTCAAATCCTCTCTCTTGTGGAAAAGTAAACAGTATTTTTCCAGTCTTTATGCAAATCTCCATTTCAAAGTGCACAAAATGCATAATTTTGTGCCTCCTTGCACCTTGTTACTTTGAAATGCTAATGATGGCTGTGGTTCATGCTGGCTCGGTGTGTGTATGTGTGTGAGAGAGAGCGTGTGTGGTAGAGTGTGTCTGGTTTGTATAGCCTTGCTGTTGACGGAATGACATCTTCAGCTCTCATTTGTCCCATTTGCTCTCATTTGTCACATGCACACACACACACACACACACACACACGCCTCTCTCTCTTTCTCTCTCTCTCACACACACACACACACACACACACACACACACACACACACACACTCAAGGCTTGCACTGCTCTGTATCTATCTTGATGCACTAGGAAGGTGAGCGCTCTACCAGCCATTACTCTTCATATATCAAGTCATAGACTCCACTCTGTTACACCTATACATCTCTCTCTCAATCACACACACGCAGCCTTTATCTCTGCAGTTACTTAGGAAAAGGTCATGACCTATGTAGGCTTCATTAATCATGTGGCACAAACTGCTCTGATTGGTGCGTTCACATTTAACAAGGGGTGGAGACTGACCTTTTAAAAGCCAGTGGGCTAGTTGTTGGGGCCGGCAATACAAAGTGGTGATAGGTATTATTATTGCATTTAGCTCATTCATGATGTGACAGTGAAAGGAAGGTTGAATGCAGAATGAAAAGAACAGCTAAGAACAGAGCGGAAACAAGTGTAGCTTTGGGTAGTTTGACTTTCCGTGTTCTCTTTCTGTATGATCAGGTTCATCTTCAGGTTTTGTCCTAAACTGGGTGGTCTGATGGTTTTGAAGCAATAGTGGTCTCTCTCTCTCTCACTTTTCACATCTCTTCTCTCACTGTGACTTCTATTCTTTCCTCGCTCTCTAAAGGATGGCTTCTCTTAATTAACATTTACACTTTTTGTTTCAAGTCTATTCAAGGATGCTTGTGGGTGTGTGTATATGTGTATATGTATGTGTGTGTGTGTGTGTTTGGCATCTCTCTTGGCAGCCGGATGAAGGGAGAGCGCTACACGAGATGACAGTGAATCGTAAAAGAAGGGAGAAAGGATAGATGTAGCAGTTGGGAGAACATCGCAGTTCATCTACAGAATATGTGTCCTTGGGGTAAGGAATAGTAAGAATGCCAAAATGAAATTTGACTGCCAAGGGATCCTCAGGAAAAGCAGTGCAAAATCATGATGAAGTGAAGGAACGATCCTTGACAAACAACACAAAACAATGAGAATTGCCACATTATACATCAGGGGGCTCATCTGTAAACAGCGCGTGTGCACGAAAAGGCGTGTTTGAAAGATGTATACACCACATTCTATGTAGACATTGGGATTTAAGCAAACTTGACAGGTGCATGTGTGCAGCTCTGAACAACGGTTTCCACCGACAGTGAAGTCGTGAAATAAAGCCAAATGTTTAAATGAGCCTTCTGACACAGTTCACTTATATCTACATCAAATTAGTCAATAATTATACCCTGTCACAGGAGACATCTAAGGCTAATCAGTGTTTGTTGCTGTTGCTAGATAAATGACAAGCAGCTAATAAAGTGTGATGTGCTATTATGCACAGGAAAGGAACAGCCTCTTTAGCTACTCTCTTTTTCTCTGTGTGTAAAACTCAGATTAGAGATTGTGGAAAATCTACAAAGACAAGAAACATCACACAACGTGGAGATTTTCCCAAACATACATG
Organism: Toxotes jaculatrix; assembly: GCF_017976425.1. Taxonomy (NCBI): domain Eukaryota; kingdom Metazoa; phylum Chordata; class Actinopteri; family Toxotidae; genus Toxotes; species Toxotes jaculatrix. The sequence goes on from NC_054408.1 coordinate 15,939,278, forward strand.
GATGTTTTTAGTCAGAAAGGAGCACATGTTGAATGACTGAGTAAACACAGATAACAATACATTTGTCTACAGACAGACTACGATTAATTGCGTTGCTAGGCAACCCCCATGGTCTGGACATTTATGCTATAATTCCTGCAGAAAAGGTGAGGAAAAATGTCAGGTTTTAAAGAGACAGCGCACAGAGAGCGCAATGAGTGAAGTGAATCTCAGATGAGATCAGTGGCCCTGCCCTGATATCTGATGAGATTAATTTTGCTCATGGCACACTGCACTGTTTCACCAGAGGCTCACTGTTTTTGGACAGTTTCTTAAATGACTTCTACGGTTTAGAGATGCTAAAAGTTCTGGTAAAAATCCAAAGTGTTAAAATTAGTTTTGAAAGAATGATGGGAGGATACAGTAATGGTTTTGTTTCCTCCTGAATGTCAGCGCCAACTGGTCCAGACCAGAGTGCACTTGGTCCAACCTGACAGTCCGATTAGTGTGATTTGAACACAAATCAACCACAAATACAGAGATAATCCATCCATTATCTATACTGCATATCGTCTTAAGGGTCCTCACGCTCACAGCGAGTTAACCTAATCTGCATGTCTTTGGATTGATGGAAGAAGCAGGAGTACTCAGTGGGAATCCACACAAGCACAGGGAGAACATGCAAACCCTACACAGAAAACCCACCCTATTTACAGAGATAATAAAAATAATTTGATACCATGACTAAGATTTACTTACAGTAAACTAAGAGGCCATTGGTACTTGAGCTTATTGAGGCTATCCAAAGAAACACCTGATGTGTGTGTGCTTATGTGTGTGTGTGTGCTGTGTCACACACATCTGAGACCCCAGAGAGCTCAGAGCTCAGGGAGAGGAGGAGGGATTGGGTGGCAGTGTGTAATGACTTTAGGGGCAGTGGGGTGGGGTGGATCAGGTGGCACATTAGGTGGGTGGGCCACTAGTCTGCTGTGGACTCGCACACACACACACACACACACAGGAAAAACACAGACAGTACTCATAGATATACAGTAATGTATACCAGCTGACAGAAACAGGAAGACACACATACACACACACACACACAGAATGTTGAGATAGACTTGAGCAACAAAAATGTGGTTTTCTCCCTGACCTCTTCCTGAGTCATCTTGACCTGGTAATAACCCCTCACCATTAGCAGACTGTACGTGTGTGAATGTGTGTGTGTTCACGCACACTTGTATCCTCAGCTGTTCAGCTCATTCAGTCCTCCCCAGTGTTCGTCTGTTAGACTGAGCTGACTTCTCTCCAGTGTCTTCACAGCTCTACGTGAGTCTCCGTCAGTTCAGGTCTGTGTTGGGGATTTTGTCACATTTCCTGATTACATTTTATTTAACCATGAACTAGCCAGTCTCATTAAACACAGCTTAACTGTGGGAGAGTTGGCCAAAAAAGCAAAAAGCAATAAATAGCAGTTGATAAATGGTAAAAAGGTTCACATTGAAAAGTAGCTCTTTGCATTTTCTCTTAGTACTATGATCAGCTGATTTTAAAATTTTTAGATTTTTAGATAAAATGAGTCTAGTTTTGGAAACGAAATACAAAACTAGTAATTAGAAGTGTATAAAAACACAACTTGCTATTCATAATTAATAAATAGTGTACACATTTCTGGGTGGTGGGGGTCATAAGTAATGCTATTACTTTTGAAATAAATACTGAGTACTTAAACTCACATATTCTGTCTGAATCCGGTGTAATTTCACTATTTCCCCCTGCACACACAAGACATCAGATGGAAGAGAGCTCTATCAGTAACAAAGACAAATATTCATCAAATCCCACCAGACAATGCATAATTCATCACATAGGGATCTGAATTATATATATTGATCATCAAATATTTACAGTATTTGCGTTTTTCAAGAACGGGGGCTGGATGTAATCTTTCTCTGAACTGGTTCAATGTGACAGAGGGGAAAAAAGACAAGGAGTAACATGGGATTTTGGTTTCACAGGGATATAGAACAAGATGATCAAAACCAGAGATTGAGTTTGATGTTTTTTCTCCTTCATTTTAAATTACATTAGTGCATGTTCTTTTTCATCCCTTCTTAGTAAATGTATTTTCTGTTATTAGACTTGTAGCCCAACACAGATTTGTTTGTGTCAGCTGATTTGGTTGTGTGGACATTACACACTGTATTCTATCTTAAAAAAAAAAAAAAGTTGCTTTTACTGTTTGAGATTTGTAACTTTACGATATTTCTAACTTTAAACTACTGAGCAGACCTGTGGCCAAATAAAATTTGGTAAAAACAGGATGAGGGAGCTACTGAACAGGGTTAAACAGTTGTAAGCTGTCACATACACAAAGGCACACATACAAACACACTTGTTATCTGAGCCCACCTCATGTCAGGCAAACACATCTGCTTGATCTATCAGAGATTTCCAGCCAAAGAACATGGGTGGGCGAAATAATGGGAAAGTACATTGTTATATATATTTCAATCCAATAGGCCTAAAATAAGCACAACCTTTGTGAAGCTTTACAATACTGTTTATAAGATAAGATGTTCATGTTTTTTGCCCACCCCTGTTGAAATTGCCCCAGTGAATAGTGGATTTATTCCTCCCAAAATAGATGGATTTTGTGATGATAAGAAGCAGATTAACTCTGTGTGTGTGTGTGTGTGTGTGTGTGCGCGCGCGCATGATTGTGTGTGCGTGCACATAGGCTATAATTCTTTTTAAAAGAGATTAAACCTTTATTTTGGCAAACATCTTAGTCAGAAATGATCCTTCTTAAATACACACTCACACAAACACACCAACACACTAATGCGCTGTAGGGGATCGTGATTGGGAAGTGGGCCAGATGAAGGATGGAGGAAAGTCGCCTACTGGGAGAAGAGAGAGTGAGAGAAAGAGAGGGAGATATTGAACATAGATGGAAAGATAGGGAGGCAAATAGGACAGATGTATCAGGCCACAGTGGGTCAAATAACACCTCACTGAAGAGAGAGCAAGAGACAGAGAGAAATATGATTCTCTGATATTCTTTCTCTCCTTCTGTCTCCCTCTCTCTCTTCTTCTCCACTTCTATGTATGTGTCTAGCTCTCTCTCTCATGGAGCCACTCAGTCTTGCAGTTGAGTGTGCAGCTGTCAGTGGCTCTGCCTCCGTCTGTCAGTCGCAGGTCAGCAATACACAACCCCTGCATCACAAAGAAAATCTGTGCTATACTTTCAATTGGGGGTGAAACGTTCATCGAAATTTTACGGTTTGATATGTTTTGTGTGGAGCTGAAAAAAAAAACAAAAAAAAGAATTTAAAAGAATTTAAAAAGTCTTAATGTCAGACAATGGATCAAAAACCAAGAAGCTCAAACATGGATGTATCATCACTAAAAAAAAAAAAAAAAAAAAACCTACTTTGCCACAGCAATGCTTTGAGCTAAATGCTAATGTCAGTATGCTAACAAGAGCTCAGTGACAATGCTAACGTGCTGTTGTTAAGCAGCATATTGTTTAATATATCCACCATCTTAGTTTAGCATGCTAACATGCTAACGTTTACCACTAAACTCTTATGATTAATTGTGTAGGTATTTGGTCAAAAAGCAAAATACTGGGCATAATACAATTCGGAACAGATAAATGTAAAGTTCTGTGCACAAGTTTTAGGCACTTTCCAGGTTTAGATTCTTATCATCACCGTCTGATCGGTCCCAATTTCATTCTGCAGCATGAAAACAAGCCCAAACACACAGCCAGAGTCGCAAAGGACCATTTTAAGTGGCAAGAAGAAGAACAAGTCCTACAACAGACGGTTTGGCCTCCACAGAGTCAGACTGGGATTACATGAAGAGGCAGATGACACTGAGAGCCTAAAATGTAGTGAGGAGAAATGGGGCTGTTTTAAAGGCAAACGGCTGTCATATCCCTGCTTGCTTGATTTGATTTAGTTTTATTTTCTGTCTGTCGTACTTTGTATTAAGTTAATTGCCAAATTAAATCTATTTATGAATTATTTTTGAAAGGATTCTCATTTTAGGTTTGGTGCGTTAAACATTTAGGTACATAATACTGTATGTACAAATTTTGATAGCAATCCATTCAGTAACAGTGAACTGGCCTGCCATCCTCAGAGCAACACTTGTACTGTAGTTAAAAACTTATCTGTTATGGTAAGTGTGGTGTGTTTACAATTAACTTAAATTGACCGTTAGAGCCAGAAGTGCAGTTCAAGATTTTCATATTCATCTCAACATATTCATACTCAGTCAAAACTCACTCCATTTTCAAAATTTACACCGTTAACAGTACCTCTATGTCGTCCTCGAGGTCCAACTATCAGTTGTGAGAGCAACTGTCAGGCCAGTGGATGATTCCTGGTCAAATACAGCTTGTGCTCTTTTATACAGAGCAGACACAGCAGACTGACTGATGCACACATGAAGAAACATTACAGCAGGACTCAAGCCTTGAGAGCTTAAGGCTGCATATCTCTGATATACTGTATCTTTCAATTTTCTTGGAAGCAAACTGCTACACTAGGAACTTGATAAGAGTCACGGTTAAACGAAAAAAAACTTGATAAGAGTTTATAATAAAGGAAGTTGATTAGTTATAAAGAAGAAAAAATGGACCTAGATAAGAGTTATTCATGAATCATAAAGAAACATGAGGATTTAAAGTGGTGATACTGGACTAATGCCACAATCAAGTTACTTGGGAGTGCTACATAGGGCATCAGTCATTTGTGAGTGAAGATTACAATTAACTAAAACATCTGTCTATATTTGTTTACTGGAATATGTATGTATACTATGGAGACTGAAGAAAGCACTTCTGAATTGACTACTGAGTTGTTTAAGAAAAGGTCTGAACTGAGTCTAAAAACATGCAACTGTTCACGTTAGAGCAGCACAAACGTAGATGGAGATTAGCATAGGTGGAGATTGTCTACTGAACCATTTCACACAATGGAATATACACTGGGGACATCCTATAGAGAACACCACAGGAGCAATAAAGGAGAAAGAGTTCATGATGAGAGAGTGGGGGGGTGAGGAGTGGTGGTGGGGGGTGGGGGGGAGATACACAGGAGAGGCATGAAGTTTATAAAAAAGAACAGGGAAGGGAAGAAACAGGCTGTGGTGTCAGACGGACAGGCAGATGGTAGGGGGGTGCGTTTCCAATCAGCCTGGTGGTAAGGGTGAATCCTCACACACTAAATCCAGAGAAATCCTCACGATCTAAACACACAGATATCCTCACTGCAGGTCAGCCTAAGGGTTACAGAACACGTGCCTCTTACCAAAAACCATCATGCTAACTCCCTCTAACAGCCAAAGTGTTCTTGGGCACAAAATGCTTTGTTTCTGCTCATTTATTTTAGAGTAAAAGTACTACCTTAAGTAATTTTAGATTCAAGCTTGAGTGTTCTCTTGAATTTTATACTCATTCATTCATTATTTTGATCTCACTGGGCCTTACACAGTTATTTCAATAAATCAATGTGAGAGTTTTTTTCTCGGGGGGGGTCTCTTTTGTCAAAACTAACTATTCACAGACATCTGAATGGTGACAGGGGGCCCAACTAAACAGGCACTGCTTAATTGTAAAGAGTGTTTGTCAAAAAGTCAAAAACTTTGGCAGCAACTGGTTTAATCTCTACGCTTGTACACTGTATTTTATACAATTATCATTTTACAGTTTTTAAATGTAAAATCTTAATCTGTAAAATGTACCTTAAAAAAAAAAAAAGGTAGCCCGGATTCCACAACCATGTGATGTCATTGTCTTTGATCTGTGATGATGATGCCATCAGATATCATCTGTGATGATGTCATCATCAGAACAGATAAATATGCAGGAGGAGGTTATCAGCCTCAGAATTCACTCAAGAACGAGAGGATTGAATACACTGGACAGTTGGCATATTACGAACAAAGAACAACCAAGCACAATGGTTCACATTGTTAATGAACGAGGCGACCACTGGGATGAGGAAGACGAGATTCAACAACGTCAACAGATAATCCACCATGGGGTTGCTATACTGATAAGTAATCTGCCTGAGCTTCAAAGACTAGTTCAGTATCTGGAGAACATTCAAGCAAATGCAAATCCACAACAGGATGCTGGCGGCAATAATGATGACAGAGAAGATCAACGTGAACATGAACGTGAACATGAACATGAACATGAACGTGAACATGAACATGAACATGAACATGAACCTGTTCATGTTGTTGAGGATCAGTCTGAAGATCATGATGAACCTGAAGCTCATGATGAATTTGAATATGATGAACTTGAATATCATGAGGAACTTGACTATGAGGACATATCTGATGATGATGATGTATATGAGGACAATGATCAATCTGAAAATGAGGATGTATCTGAGGATGAAGAGAACTGGAGCACGAGGGCTGGCTTAATTTCTTGCCGTTGCTCAAGAGCAGAAGAACGAGATCAGGAGGAAGAGCCACGCCCCGGAGGATCCAAGAAAAGGGCCAGAGAGGATGATGGGACAGAGGAGGAAAGAAGCACCAGGCGCTTTAGACCAGATTTCATCTGTGCAACTAACACTAACAACAGCACCACACAGAACCAACCCGAAGGTTCTGCTGAGATGGACATGGAGGTCAACCGGTCTCAACCTGATGTCGAGGACGACCCTCTGCCTGGAGGATCCAGGAGAAGGGCACGTGAAGACGATGAAGATGAGAGAGAGAGCAAAAGATTCAAATCGGACTACCTTGACTTAACACAGAGTGACGTGGAAAGTGTCATAGAAATAGAAAGCGATTCCAGTGATTATTAATGAGTCATGAAAGAAAAACTCACGCTGTCAACTCCTGGGTGCATCACACCATCAATATGGTGCAGCCATAAAACAATGACAGCAACTATAATCAATCCTTCCCTAAACCAAACCCCTACCCTAACTCCTACCCTAACCCCTACCCTAATCCTGTTCACCACACCACTTCATCCTCCAGCAGAAACAGATGATCACCAACCCTTTCTCAGTCACCTCAAATAATTTCTGATTGGACTTCAAATATTCCCTTCACACTAGCGTGGGTTTTCTCCGGGTGCTCCGGTTTCTCCCACAGTAATCACAACCCCAAAATAAAGCCACATGTGGGTTTTTCTCCGGGTGCTCCGGTTTCTCCCACAGTAGTCACAACCCCAAAATAAAGCCAAAAAGACACATTTAAAATAAATTGTCATGTGACTTCTAGTTTGTGATTTGCTGACTCATTATCTTTGCTCTCAGAAACCAGATTATGTAGCTAAAAATCTCTCAGATATCATCACTGGGAACTTCTCATTATTTGTTAGTGTGTTATTTATTAGAGGTAATATTGTGGCTCACATATAGGTCTTGAAAAGGTAATTTTAGAAGACAGTGGGACTCTGGGTAAGACCAACACACTGAAAGAAGACAAAAAATGAATACAAATGATGCAGCGGTCTTCATCATTGTTTGGTTTCTCTCTGTAGTCATTTTATCTCTTTGTCGTCATTTTTTTCTCTCACATAGCCACAGTACATATGAAGTGGACATTTAAAAATGTTTATGTTCTCTTTATTTAAAAAATGAAAACTTGCTGTATCATTATCAGACTTTTTAAACTCTCAAGTATCAATAAAACTCAAAAGAACAGCATCAGTAACAGTTAAAGTAAGAAGGGGAAGATCGCTTTGGTGTCAGGTTTTGAAGCAGGTGAAACTGCAACGAAAAGCTCATTTCCAGATAATTGTCATAACTAAAATCTGACCGACAGAACAGGTAAACAAGAGGGCATGTAAGTATGTGTGCATACTGTATGTGTGTTGCTGTCGGGTAGGGAAGGATGGGTGGGTTGTCAGTGTCATCACTGGGCTGCAGCTGCTTGTTGACATCATTACCACAGGACAGCTGAGAGCAGCTGCAAGGCCCCAGAGAGAGAGAGAGAGAGGGAGAGAGAGAGAGAGGGAGAGAGAGAGAGAGAGAGAGAGAGAGAGAGAAAGAGAGAGGAGTTCGGGTCACTGAACTGAAACTCTAAGTCTCTCTACCTTTCTCTATCTGTTCTGTGATTTTCTTTGTGTCGCTATGTGTCTCCCTGTAGTAACTGCAACCTTTTCCCGAACAAACAGACGGAAACACATACTTTGATGAGTTTAACTTTGGGGCCTCATAGACATGCTGCCAAAAATAGGGGAGTAGATTGTGGGCATAATTGTGGCTCAGTCAGTCTAAGGTGCACTCAACCAACAAGGATTACTTTTTACTCTTTCTCTCACATACGCACATGCACACAAACATACATTACACTACATTCTGTATATTTACTATGCACACTGCAGACTGTGGCCAGACACACTTATGATCTCAGTAGAGTATAGCTAAGAATAATGTGTGTGTGTGTGTGTGTGATAGAGACTACTCTGGCCAAAACCACAAAGCCAGGGGAAGCCACTGCATGTGTTTGTACAGACAAACACATGCAGACAGACACACACCTTCATCCATCTGTCTACTTAGTGGGTCAATCATAACCTCATTCATGCAGAGAGAGAAAAAGAGAGAGAGAGAGAGAGAGAGAGACAGGATCTGTCTCCCACAGGGACCAAAAGCACATTGACATCCTCGCTATGTGAACTGAGTTGGTCTGAACCAGATTATACTGGACTGAAATGGGATTATATTGAACTGATCTGGATCTTGTGGGTCCCAAACTGATTATACTGAATTAGTGAATTATACAGAAGTGGATTATACTGCACAGATGAAGACTATATGGACAGAGTAGGAATAAATGGCTTTGAATTAAAGTAGATTGAATCTGATTATACTGGACTGAACCCAGTTTTACTGCACTGGCAGGAATTTTATAGGAGTTTGTGGTAATGCGATTTTAGTTGAAGTAGGTTAGTTTAGTACAATATGGGCCTATGAGCTCATGCATAGGTCTGTCCCTTCTGTTCCAATTTGTTTCATTTTACTCCAGCCAAGTTTAGTCTGCTCAGCCCTGGTGAAGTCAAGTAGAGTGGTGTCAACTCATGTCTTGTGCTGCAGCATTTAAAATGTGTTAAAGTCAATGTCAAAGTCAATTAAATCAAGGCCAATGCTGAAGCGATTAGTCAGTTGACCGATAAGTCAAACAACAGAAATTACATAGATTATTTAGATTATCAGTTAATTGTTAAAATTATTTATCAAGAATATATACAATTTGCATCTTTATCTTGTTTCTAAATCATTTTAAACTGCACATCAGGGTTTCTCACATCGTATTATAGTGGAGGCAAAATACCTCATCTCATGAATCCACTTTTCCTGGGGGAAAACCTGAATTTCTTTGGGTTTTGAAATGTTTTTTAAAGGAACAAATTTAAATGATCACCTTTGGTTCTGAGAACTTGTGGACACTGGTCACTTTTATTTATCACATTACATTGGAGCTGAAAAAGTCAGTCAGTTAATTGATTGATTAGTGGATTGATAGCAAATTATTTTGGTAATCAACTGTTTTAAACAACTGTTTGAGTCATTCCTAATGCAAATATGCCAAATAACTGGGGAGGTCCAGCTCCTCATATATGAGAATTTGCTGCTTTTCTTCATCACATTTGGTAGTAAATAGTATTCATGCATCCCATGAAAAGATCAAAACCATTTCCAAGTATTGTTTACAGTGTGTAGCCAAAGTCTGATATGGCTTATCCCTTTGTACTGTAGAGTAACTAAAGGGCCCTGGAGCAGGATAGTTATTCCCAGGGTGCTGCTTAGTCCCTGACCTTCAGAAAATTCAAAAGTTCCCTACAGGGATCAGCAGAGGAGCTTATCATTATCTGACATTAAAATGGTTTAGTTTATTAAATTTCACTGTGCTTTTTCTGGGATGGTGCTGTGAAATACCTCATTTAGATGGCAGGTCAAACAGAGATAGCCAAGGACACACACACACACACACACACACACACACACACACACACACACACACACACACACACACTGGCAGCTCAGATACCACATACAGGGAAGCCTCAGCCATGCGAGCACAGACCAGGCTGGCTCCAAATGTCTCAAGCACACAGACACACACACACACGTCTGTAGACCACCAGTGGGACACCAGACTGCCCCACCTGCCCATTTAAGGACCACCAGTGGCTAATGTCTGTTGATGTGTTCTGAAGCCAAAAAAAAAAAAAAAGAAATTAGAACGCGACAATGTGAGACACAGAAATCAAATCAAAACAAAACAATTTTTTATCTCCATGTGTTTGTATGTGTAGTTGTTCTCCCTCATGAGCCACATGCCACTTATACAATTCAATTATGAAAAACAAGAGATCTTTATTCACGACTGACAACAGCAACACGCAAACATCTGCAAGGTTCAGAGCCATCTGCTGTTACAGACTGCTCAATCAGCACAGTGTGTGTGTGTGTGTGTGTGGGTGAATGCCACACATCTTCCTGTTAGACATAAACCATTGTCTTCTGTATGTGTATGTTTTCTGAGAGTATGTGCAGCTTGTGGCTGGGAATGCAGTGTGTCTGCGAATAGGAATGTCAGTCAGCAGAAATCCTCTGCTTTATCACAGTGAGAATATGCAGAACTACACTCACACACACGTTCAAGCTGACTACAGTCTCCAACAAAAAATAAAGATAAAACTATGAAGAAAGAGGGAAACATTAACCCATAAGCTGTCTAAAAAAATAGATGCACTGTGACAGTTATGGGAAAATCCCTGGAAAGTTTTCAGCACAAGCACAAGGAGTAAAGCAATGTTTTTTCATGATCAACTTTTTATGGATTTAACAATGGAGTACTGACTATAAAAACAGCTGGAGACATTAGCGTCGCAACAACAACCACAACACAAAACAACCCTGAAGATTAAATCAATAATAATATAATAATCAATAAATAAATGTGTTTTGATACTGAGATTCAGTGATCACCATCATTTCATATGATATAGACTCCATTTAGTCTGGCTGGTCTGCGTGAGCTAGGATAGACCTGATCACGACTGAACAGACAAACAAGTGAAACCCTCACATAAACTGCTTTAAGACAAAATCCAAATAAAAGCATTGCAGCAGTGATGCGATCTTTAATCTCCCTCCTCCACCTTCATGGTGTTACCTTCACACACACACACACACACACACACACACACACACACACACACACACACGCACGCACGCACGCACGCACGCACGCATGCACGCACACACACACTCATCCATTCTGCTGCTGTATTAAGTACTGTGTTCCCTATGTTGAACGTGATGGCAAGTGACATATTTTTCTGGGCCAAGTTTCACACACTTCAAGTCAAGATCATACAACTTTATGTAGAGTAGGAGCTCAATGCTAGGGGCACGGCAAAGTCACACTGTACTACACTTTGCTGACACACCGTTTGCTGGTTTGAGCAGGATATAATAAGAAGTGAGTTAACCAGTCCTGCATTCAACTATGACGGAGGTGATGCAGACTGCTCAATTACACACAGCAGAATTAGGATTGCAAATAAAGAATTATTAGTTAATCGATCAATTGTTTGTCAGATTGATTAAGTAACTGTTTGGTCTTAAAATCAAAAATCTTTGTCGGACATTACCTCTAGTTTTTTGGCATGGAAACACATGGATGACATTAAGTATCAGCTGAAATATCAGCTGTTGGCAAACAACAACAGTGGCATTAAAAAGCCCACGTCAACAGGGGCACTACTGTGTGTGTGTGTCTATATGCATGCACCAAGGGACATGAGTGATTTATCTGGGAGAGGGACATCACAGGGAACAACGGCGGTAGAAATTCAATTTTCTGGTGGCGATAGAAGAGGGAGCGAGAGCGTGACTGAATAGGTGTAACTGCAGAGGTTTTCCTTTAATACAACCAAGATCATAGAATACACAGACGAACAGGCCACCAGGAAAAGCCTTCCCGCTGACATTGTTTTATGTCTTAAAAAGTGTGTGAGAATGTGCGTGCATGTAAAGCTGCAGCAGCTGAATTCAGCAGATATAAAGGAGAACTGTAGTGTCACTCAAAACCAGTGGGAGAGAAAAGAGAGAGAACGAGGGAGAGAGAGAACAAAGAGCAAATAAAACGAGGCAACAGCAGAACTGGAGAGTCTACACAATTGCAGAGGATAGTTGCTATTGTACAGTATGTTTACTTTTTTTTAATCACTTCTAAAGATATATTTTAATTTAGTATTCCAACACCAGTCATCTTTATGTGTACTTCAACTCACGCATCTCTGCACTGAATCCTAAAAGGAGACAGAACTACTGCTAGGCTGCTCTCTATAATGGGTGAAATTTTCATACATGTTGCACTTCTGAGCACACACCAACCAATGATGCCACAGCAGGTGCTGTCCACCAGCTGTCAAAGGCTGGACACCTGTTGCAGAGCACAGGATGACGACCATGCAGGAGGCGGAGGAGGAGGTGGTGCATCACAGCTTAAATTTAGATTGCCGCAGCAAAACCACCACAGCAAAACATCCTGTGCTCAAAATAAAAAATTTAAAAATGAGCCTGGGAGAGATTAAGCAGTGTCTCTTCCTCCAAGTATGAAACTATGAGAATAAAAGTTGCCAGCGAGACTCTAAGACTGGTACTATTGTTAAACCATCCAAAATATTGTCATTTTTCTTTGTCCCAGCAGTCACTCTTCCAAGCGTATACTAAGAATATCTGTTAGGGGGTGTTCAGAAAAGAAAAAAAAATGCAGATTTTCAGTCAAGAAGTTTGTGTAGGAATAACAGTTTTCACAAACAACATGTCATGCTTTTACAGGAGCTTCAGCAGCTTCAGGAGCAGCATCACTCAGCTTAGAGTTTCAAAGCAAAATAGTGCATTACAGCCAATTAAGCATGCATCATGTCTGGGTTTATTTTTGTCAAAGCTACGCTACTGTGTGATAAAACAGCTGAAAGAGACAAAGTTTTCTCGTGTGGAACAGTCATTTTGGTTCGAAAGTGTAACATCTGAGGTGCCACTTTCGTGAATCAAGGAGCACAGTGGTTAATGTTCGACAGCTTGTGGTTTCCTGGCTGCTGGTGTGTAGAGTGATAAAACAAGATGGCATTATCACATTATTCTTTGTGTGTGTTACAGTCTGGTGTTGGGTAACGCCAACGGTCACATCAGCTCATCTCCTTCCCTCTAAGAGCAGCGCTCTCCCACCACGATTTACTGGCAGTTTGGTAATGGAGGGTGGAGAAGAGCTTCTCTTGAGAGGAGACTCCCCTGGAAAGTGCAGTGTTGCAGGATAAAATATAGAACAGCGCATTGCTAACGACAGAGAATGTCTCTTTTATTCACATTTCTAGACTTACTGAAAGACTAAATGTCACCGTGATTTCAATTAGCAGTTACAAATAATTCAGTCAAATAAAATGAACGTTAAAGTCTAGTACATTTGTGTGGTTGTTTTCCAACAGCCTGGTGCTGCAAGTAACCACAGCAGTGGGTTAAATACACATACATACACACATACACACACACAACAATTGTTGTACAGAGTGAAACACTGATCTTAAATCTAAATTCAGGATTGTGTTCATTGTCTTCCAGAGTGTCACCTTCCAGCTGACAGCTTGCAAAACTGGTCTCAGAACTGCTTCTGCAGTTGTAGCTCCCCTTCCTCCTATAGCACTGACATCCATTGATTTTTAATGCACTCCCAGGGATCTGTTAATATTACCTGCCATTATTTATCACTTTAACAGCATAGTTTTCCTTCTTGTCATTACCAAGCAGCACAAAGGAACTGAACAAAGCTGTGATACTAGGGAGACTGCGGAAAAATCGAAAAGAAAGCATGAAGGAGGGCGAGACAGAAAAGCGGAGTGTGTTGATGAAGAGAGAAATGGGGTTAATGTATGAAAGAATGTGTTTTCAGAGAGGAAAAGGGAAAGCCATGGCTGCAGGGTCTGACACTGTCCCAGTTTTACTACAGTGCCAGTATCTCCTGTGGCTCTCCAGCACATTTCCACCCAGTTGATTAATGCTGCCATCACAACCATCGCCAGCCTCTTTGAAGACTGAAAAAAAAAAAAAGAAAACTGTGATGATCCACATAAAATTTCTGTTCGGTGCTGCTCTCAGTTTCAGCCTAGTTTTAGTCTTGATTGCCTGAGACCAACAGTTCTGGGACATGATGACATGATGGTGGAACTAGGCCATGACGGCACACTTTACAACTCAGGATGGTCTGTAGCAAATTAAATTTATGAGTCTAGAGTTTAAACAAAATGGCTTTCTCATAGCTGAAGTCTCAACATTTTGTGTCAATAACAAAACTGACAGTTTCATGTGTTCAAAGATGTTTTTACAATGTTTACTTTTCGCATTTGAAATGGATACTGGAGTAAGTATTACTATGACTCTTGGTGGTGGTGAAAAGAAGATAAAAAAAATATTTCCTACAACCTCCAAATTGAAGTTGAAAAAAAAAACGTCAACGAGGAAAAGAAGCGCACGCACACACACGCACACACACACACACACACTCTCTCTGATCCTCTGTGTATGGCTGTTATCTATGTCTGTGTAGGGATTTGATACTGATTGATTCTTCCTATCAGTCACACGTAGCCTCTGCTTGGATAGAGTATCATACAAGAGACAGATAACAGAAGCTGTCATTGTAATAATAATAATGGAGAATAATCTCTGTTAAGATCAAAGCTTTGATGTTGTATGCGATCTGATTTTACATAACCACCATTCAGCCACATCTGCATTAACTTACTTAACTTCCTTACTTATTAACTTTCAAGCTTCAGAAAGTCAGGTGGGTACAACAGTAAAAGAAAATGCTTTAAAAGTAACAACAAAATTAGAGCAAACTGAGTCATGATTTATAATCACAGTCATTGTGAAGGTGACAAAGAGGAAATGAAAGTATCCAGTGCCAGTTCTGACAAAACTGTCTGGCATTTTCAGATTAAAAGATAATAATGACAGTCAAAAACAAGTAGATTGTTTTTCCCAGTTTCTACAAAAGACTGATATTGGACATACTATGAGGTTTCCCGATGGCAGCGATATGCAGCCTGTGTCAGAGAACAGCATGGTGACCTATGGTGTTTTAATAGAGCTGGCAGAACTAGGCAAAGGAAGCATGAGATGAGTCTGGGCCTCCGCCAAGTATCTGAGGACAGATGAAGAGAATGAATGGAGAGCTGAGTGGAGAAGTGGCTGCAATCGCTCACTGGAAGTCCCTCTGTGAGCAGACAAACATCACTCAAAGACTCAGAGACGAGCGTGTTGAAAGAGAGGAAGCAGAGAAAGGAGAAACATGAAAGAGATGACAGTGATGCACAGCAGCAGAGCAAGACACTGAGGACATTTGTGCCAGTTAAATAAAACGATCCATTATCCATTCACTGGCTAAACATTTTTAACACCTTCTCTTGTTAGATGTTTGATAGTTGTAGTCATGGTGTTATGTTTGTAGTAATTTGCTATTTTGCATTTTCTTCCTCTGGACTATCTGAAAAGTGTAATTATCTGCATCTTCCTTTCATCAGAAGGTGGTTGAACTCTCAGCAGGTCATCTTTGTGGCAGGTCAGTCTTTAGCCTTTTAAGGGTAGTTTGATCTGAGCAATGATACAGTTTACAATGCATTTAATATGATTTTGCTTTTTCATTGTCTACTTTCCTCTCTACTTGCACAGATATTATGATGTATCATAACAACATCATATATCATCAGACAGTCATCCTTTATAGATATATACAGTATATTGAGGGTACTGATAAAGACAACTTTTTGGCCTGTATATCATTCATGTTGCCAGTGTGTGAGACAAAAAAAAGGGGAAAAATAGGAGGAAGACAGATGATGGAGGGAAGAAAGGTGTGTGAGATTGATTCCAGCTGAGATTTACAGAATAATAAGTGTGACATCTCTATCTGTCCCCTGGAAATGAGGTGGGGAGTGGAGATGATGGACCTAAAGTTTCATCACACACACATGCACACACACCCCTGAACAACAGTACACAACTGTGCTCACACAGGACAGGGGACAGAGCCACTGACAAACACCCACATCCACACACAGACACATATGCCTTCCTGTGGACAGATAAACCCAAACAATGGCGTTGCTCATATAAAAGAGAGAACAGTTATTTTCTGTGGCTTGGTCAATTCTGCGTGCTCCTTCAGCTTAACATGACTCAACCTTTCATCCGTATAAAATAGTTGCTTAAAAAAACATGACCAGGCTGAATGAGTTGATAAAGTGGTGTTTGTTTAATTTCCATCAATACTCTTTTTGCAAACTGGAAATTAGTTACTTCACCGACATTATTTAGGTAATGCTGTGAGAACAGTGCTGCCAAAGTCATTTTCTGAGATTAAATGACTAAATGAGACTGCAAAGCAACCCACCCGTACAAACTATAAGGCCCTAAATTGGCTGTTTACTCAAAGAATGTCTATGAATCAAGGTTGGACATTTTCCACTCCCAGAAATTGTCATAAATTGAACCTTAAAGGAACTTGATATGACTGATGTGGTAGCACAGTTATAAAGTCCAAAATGCCTCCAGATGTTCTGTTTGTAATCTGGTTTACATGATAAATGAGAAGGTTTTTCTGAGATTGATATATACTACAACAACATGCACTACAACAAACATAAAAGAAAGCCCTGAAGAACTAATTTAGTTAACTTTAAATTTCAATTTGCTTTAAATCATTAACTGGAAAACATTATTTTCTAAAAGGATGACACAGTTGGTCACATCATTCTGATACAAATCCACCAAAATCAGTACATAATACTACTGATTTTTGTCCAGTCATAAGTCATATCTGATAAAATGCAACAAAGAGAATCAGAGGTTCACAATGGTGAAGACTGAGGCACCTGCAGCCAATAATGCTAGTATAACTGCTTCCATTTCCCACTGTTGGCAAAGACAGTTGTGTATTGTACTGGCACATGTAATGTATACAGTACACATAATGCTGTTGACTATAAAGTGTTATAGGTAGGTGGTGATTAGCACCTTACAGTAACAGCCTGGTAAACACACCTTCTCCTCAGCCTGGACTGCTTTTCAGAGTATCCCCATGAGAAATGTCTATGCAAGTTCTCATTCATCCAGGTCATCGTGTCCCACTGAGAAGCTCACACATACCCTCTTGCCTCCTGGTACATGTAGGCTCTTACAGGTTCTCTGAAAAAGTAAATACCAAGCAGTCTCCAAACAAGAATGGCAGTGAAATTGTCAAAGTGGCTGGTAACATAGCAAGTGTGAAAATGTTCTTTAAGAGAAAAATTCACAAAGTACACTCCGAGTAACTGAGACTCATTAATGTTAGATGTTCGGCTGCTTTCTGCCTTTTGGTTTCTTTGTGTGTAATTGCATATTACTGCTTGTAGTTCAAATTTTCTACCACTGATCTCTAACTACTGAAATTTTATGTCACGCAGGCTTAACACTTACTAGTCATTATCACATTAAGTGTCATATTTGGTTGCAATTGCTGTAAACAAACAAGACCACCGCCAAGGACACTGGCAGCTGCTAATACCCTTTACAATGCATACTATACTACTTACCCGTTTTCCAAATTTTCCAGATATTTCCATATAATTTCATCAAATTTCTTTATCTGGAATACAATATCTCACGAATCCTTCACTGCGACAAGCACAAACATTTTTCCAAAAACCAACCCCTACCTCTTTTCAGCAAGACAGACGGATTTATATAATAGTTTGTGAAATCGTGGAGATTTGAGCTCCAGACTGGTCTGTCCATGTTGCCATGGTAACATGTCTCTGTTGATATGTCTCATCCTCTCTCCCTTTCTTCCTCTCCACCTCTCTCTTCAAAGAGTGACACTTAAAAGCAAGAACGAACAGGTCAAAAGTTTTAGTGGCTGTGCAATATCCAGTACCTGAGACAGTGACAGTGTCTCTGGAGAATGTGAAGCTTTTTACATTTAAGAGCAGTTTGACTGCACCAGTGTTCCCACTGTTCCCAGTCTAAACAGAACACAGCCAGAGGGAGGATGGTATTTGACCTCACTACTTCTCTCACTGCTTACATAATCTCTGTCCTGGAGGGAGAAAACCACCAAATCACTCTTATGCACACACACACACACACACATACACACACACATACACACACACACATACAAATACACACACACACACATACACACACACACACACACACACACACACACACACACACACACACACACACACACACACACACACACACACACCAGACTCGAAGCCAAAAAATCACTACATAACTGCCACTAGGCTTTTGCGTTTTCCTTCCAACTTTCCCTGCACACTCCCTTTCCTCATAACACACTACCATGGCCAGCTACACACATCTCACACACACACAAACCTCATTCTACAAGTCCAGTATTACAAAAGGTTGAGAAACTATGCATAAAAACAAAAAGCAGCCAAACAACACACACATACACATGATTTATACACATACTGTATGCATAGTACACACACAAACCACCACCAAACACCACATACGCATGCGTACGCCAATTCAAATATGCACACACAGTATTTATGCATACTCAAAACACACTTACACGCACATGCACACACACACACACACACACACACGCAGAGCCAGGAGTGGATGTTTGGACACAGACGTCAGAGTGGAAAGCTGATCACAGTTGTACTGCAGCCATGAACACTGTGGATCAGAGTGTGTCCCGAAATAACCTGAAATGTTCTTATCTGACCCCCAAAATTTCATATGCATGCAGCACACATTTCAGAGGAATATCACATTTATCCTCAGTCACAATTTGTTCGGTGTGATACTATCTGTGATGAATTTATGGTGACCTTTAAATCCTTGAAAGTATTGTGGCCTCATGGTATCACTACGCTAATCCTAGAGTAGATGTTATATATGCTTGGTATTTTTGTGTTGTATCATATTAAGTGTAATTCAACACAAGACTATTACACGTTGTATTTATTACTGATTCAAAAACACTTTCTAATGTTTTCAAGATTAGAAACAGTATTAGCTCACTTTGTCTTGATGTTTTATTTTTGCTGTCTTTTGTGCCCCCCTTTTCTAAACTTAGTCAAAGGAATAGTTAAACTCCAAGACATTCAATCTGCCAAAAAGCCAACTTTACACATTTCATTTAGGGAGGGACTGAACTACCTCAAAGTTCAATCAGTCCTGTGGGCAAAATAAAAAACAGCGGGGAAAAGAATGAGTTCACAAAGATCTATAAACACTGCTGGTGATGAATTGAAGTTGAGAGCTGTGAGAATGAACAGCAGGTCGATGAAGAGGACGACCTGTATTTGCTGCCATGTTTCCAAATTCTCTTCAGATGTGTGTGTATGTGTATGAGTGTATGTGTCTGTTAGTGTGTGTGTGTGTGTGCACACACTGATCTCTCTTCTCTACTCTAGCCAAGACTCTGTTTCCTGCCAAGTCTAAAGTGGGTGGTGGGTGCATTTCAGCATCTCTCCATAAGAGAGAAAGATGAGGAGGGGGAGGTGAAGGTGGAGGTGGAGGAGGCATTTTCGCAGCGAAACAGGAAGGAAGTGAAATGTATTTGCACACAGGCATACATACACACATATGGTACTGTCTGACACCTGGAGAAACCACAGTGCGTTTCCATGAATCTCTTCCCCCAAGAGAACCGTTCCACTTCTTCAAGCACATCACCAGTGGAACCTCATCCCTTAGTGCAACAGACACACACATTATGTTTCATGCTCCTGGAAGAGTCAGAAGAGTCTTAACACCAAAGTAAAACTACCCGCAGTCACAAGCTATGACTCGTAACACTTTTCCTACATTGCAGAAGACTGCTTTAAGCTGCTCGGGGATAATTTTACACATTGAAAGTCCCAGATGGCAGCAGGAGGTAACTCTGGTTTGGTCTGAATTCTGCTTTCATTAGCCAGAAACCATGTAATGCGATGCCAGTACAGAAGCTGTGACTTTCTCACCAGGAAGTAGCACTCCCACGTCGGACAAGATTCTAGATGGCGCACTAATTATGAAGTTGTTGCTTTACACAACATGGCATGCATAATTGCTTTCCCTTGTTGTCCTGCTTACCTAAAAAGATGGTGGTAACATTTGTGAGCTATAGTGTGAAGCTATTTCTACCGCTGGGCTTCATCCTTTGGCTCGTAATGAGGAGAAGAAGTTTTATACATTGCATTCACTGGCTTAAATTTGGTCATGAATTTTTATTCTCCACAATTTTAAAATTCTCCTTAAAATGTGTCAAAATATCTGCACGACAACTTCAACTTTAAAATAAGGCGCCAATTCTCTGTCTGAAAGGTATTGGCTTGACCAGTGACTAGTGACATCTCACCCTCATCTCCATAGTAACAATAGCACCAGAAGTGAGGGGGGTTAACCCTTAACCTAATGTGTATGTGTGTGCATGCCCAGTGTGTATTTGTGAAACTGGGGGATGGGATTGATGGGATTCTACCCACACACCCGTGGGAATAGCAGTCAAGCTCCAAAGCTTGTTTAGGCTTTAACACCCATTACACATTCACCCCCCAAACTAAACAACACACACACACACACACACACTCATTACACCATCACCCAGGCTATAAACTGCCCTCAACCGCCTCCACCCTTCAATCCAACCCATCGTGTAAACCACCTTGGTCCACCTCCATTCCCCTATAAGCAGGGTGACGGCAGGGCCAAGGATGAGACTGATGTGAGATGACATCACCCAGATTCAGGGCAACTTAGACAGAAATAATTAGGGCAACACTGTTATGTAAGAAAATACATGCTAGGGACAGACAGCACAAGTTTGGCATGGGTGAATGGGATTCTGCTAAAGGGGAGGGTGCTCACTCCTTTTGGAAATACCAGATCAGTACACCTACATGATAGCCAAAACTGTATTTTTTTTCCCAGTCAAGATCAACATGCCTATCAAACAACTACCACTAGAAAGATGCATATTCTTTAATTTACAGTTTCACCACAAAATAACTTTTCACTGAAAATCATTATTGGACCACACAGTTGTTGTTGTCATCTCCAGTTTGCTGCATAAATAACACTTGATACCAGTTAATATATTGACATTTTGATTAGATTATTCTTGTATTTTAGTATCACTGTATTTCAAAGGAGAGTAAAAAAATCTATAAGTGCAGTTTCAGAGAATAAAATTCTGGAGGAAACGTTAACACAGTGCATCTTGGCATGAAATGGGTTTAAACTGCAAGATTTCCAATACTGGCTGTGGGCAGCTCCATCGCAAACCATTGAAAATCCGATTGTGCCTTGTGTCTACTAGAGAAAAATATAACTGGTAAACAAACATACAAGCATGGAAATAGAAGAATGCATACCGTAAGCTTGCATACACACATCTGAGCAAACTCGTGCACACGCGAAGCACAAAACAGCATTAAATCCCAAGACATTCCAGCACACACCAACACAGTCGTATAGTTTTAACCACTCTTTAAATGGCATCACGTATGTGTGTGTGCAGGGAAGCTTCATTATGTGGTAACACTGAAATTAATTAAGTTCTCTCCGCATTTACATCAGAGAACATCACGAGGAAGATGTGAGAGAATGAATAAGGCTCGACAGAGAAAAAAGATGTCTGTGTCCAAGCGTTCATTAAACAATCTATGCTGAAAAAGGTTGAGAAGGCAGAGAGAGACCTTTCACTCACTCACTCACTCACTCACACACACACACACACACACACATACACACACACACACTGAAATGTGTCCAGAGAGATACTGTCACACCTGAGAAGATGAATCGTTTGTGTGTCTGTGTAGCTGTATGTTTGTGTGTGTCCACATGTACACTATGTATCGGGCCTTCTTTCAGTATTTATGAAGTGAGGGTGTAATGTGAAGGTAAGACTGAGAGACTGTTGTTTACTGCCAGAGATCAGCAGTCTGTGTGAGACTGTGGGAGATATAAGGATTACCCATGAATGGAGATGTAGAGCAGGAAATGTGGTGACTGTGACTGTGGACGTTGCTGTGTGTGTGTGTGTGTGTGTGTGTGTGTGCTTTTGTATTTGTATTTGTGAGGACCAGTTTAAGTTTTAGATGCTTAGAGTGAGGATTTTTGGAAAGTGAGGATCTTCAGGTCAGATACAAGCTACTTTTTCAAAGGACCAAAGACTTGGCTTTAGAGTTAAGGCCAGAATTAAGTTCAGGTTAAGGTTAGCTCTTGTGAATGTGTGTGTGTGTCTGTGCATGCATGTGTGCGTGCATCCCCCTAGTGTACTGTAATACAAAAGACACAGGTTCAAAGGATCATTACAGGGATTGGTAACAGGCTGTTTCCATTTCAGACCCCCGCCTAATCCTTACATGCACACAAACACACATACATACACACACACACACACACACACACACACACACACAAGGGAATGACAGGGCAAAGCAATGTCTCACTCCGGAGATGAAAGCAGGTGGCGTCATTGCTGCAGTATGTTGCCATGGCAACCTCAGGCGTCACCACAGCAACTCCCAGGTAAATACAGGTAAGTGAGAAGATCAAGGGTTGGGATCATTGCGACACACCGCTTTGATGGAAACTGGACGAGCAGGCAAATTTCCACAATATCACAAATATGTTTCTCTGTTGAGATAACATTTTTTCTTATTGATTACTATGAAAAAAAAGGTCCAATGCAGTTCACACACAGGCATACACACACAATATTGTAATGTAATGGTGTTAAAGATCTTTGTGTTCACAGTTTTGTGTGCTCTGTTCTGTTTTGATTGTCAGAGCACTAATGTCCCATCATAGTGGTCTGTATGTGACAAGAGCACAATTCTGAGGAATATATTGGACTATCGGTCACATTAAAAATGATCAAACTATATGACACTACTTTCAGCACAGTCCAAAATGAATCATCTTGTAAAATAAATATTGAACACTGGCCTGTTTTCAAATATTGCACCTTCCTTACAGCTGAGAACTTTGTGATCACATCAGTGCCTTAAGGTCTGAAGATTTAGTCATTCCACAGTCAGTTCAGTTAGTTCTGAGGATGCAGGATATTTCCCTCAGTATACCATTCTAAAATAAGCTTTGACACACACTGTACTGTGGGAAAATGAGACCATCACTGTGTACATTGTTTCTGCAGTTATATTGCTCTTTATGTGCTCCATTTGTCCAACGCCATGATCTGGCAAGAAATGTGCAGGGATGACATATGGCATAAAGACAGCTAAAACAGGAAGAAAGCTTACTTTGAACATTTTTCCCCTCGTGCACACAGGAACACAATTACACAAACTAGAAAGCACAGAGGGCACAGACGTCCACTAAGGCTGCATAATATGCCAGATTTGTGCTTCATGAGAAAACAACTGTTCCACAATGTTAAGAAATACATATAAATACATTATAAACTAATAACTTTACTTTTGAGCCATGGCCTATCATTCCACCAAGTTTAGCTGAAATCTGATGAAACCTTCTGGGGATATCCAGTAAACAAACAAACAAACAGACAAACAGACAGACAGACAGAGACAGACAGACAGAAAGACAGACAGACAGACAGAGACAGACAGAAAGACAGACAGACAGACAGACAGACAGACAAGACTGAAAACAAAACCTCCTTGGCAGCACTAACAAGAACAATCCCCATAGCTACAGGGGGTGTGCAGCTTCAGCTACTGTGATGTTACTAAAGACCTGGAATAACCTGGATAATAATCACATCATTTACCAGTGTAACAGCAGGAATAACTGATCCACTCGACTGTGCCACACTTTACTCTGCTTTCTTTTAATAACCTGTCGTGTATGACAAATTGCTTGTTTACTGCAGTCTAAATCCGCTGAACAGAAAGTTGGTTTTTGAACAATCTGTATTTTGCTTTTCTTTCTGCTCAAGTTTTACGGCAAGACTCAGAATGAGGACAGGATAAAAAAGAACATCACTGATCAGAACACTGATCACTGACTGAGATTCATTCCTGATGAATCCTTCAGTTTACGTGACATTGTTGAATTGCTGAAACACCTCTTTTCATTGCATACTGTATGTGTCTTCACACTGCCGCCTGTGAATGGTGAAGCAAGTGGCGACTCATTTCAGCAACAGCTGAGAGGCCAGGGATGCAAACAGTCATCAAATGCTAACATGCTCAACATTTCTTCTTTGTGGTAAAAGGTCAAAAACCAGGAATAAGACAAGAGATAAAGAAAGGCTGAATTCTTGACACAGTAACTCATTCAGCACAGAAAATAGCACTGATTATAAAAGATGAAACATTCCTGTGAAATTCTGAGCAGATATTGTACTTTCCTGCGTCTTGGCAAATTGTCTGTTTCCGAGAAGTTAATTTCACACAGAAATTGGCAAAATAAACAAAAAAAATAAAATCAAATAGAATAAAATAATAAAAAAATGATCAGCTGTGTTAAATTCTTGCTGGTCAAAGGATGACAACATAAGCTCAAAGAGCACAAACAGCAAGGGGGGAAAAAAAAGCTGTTCTTACTGCTGACTCAGCATATTTGCCTCTTCTTCCATTTCCATAGCAACATGTTCATTCTCATCTACAACCCTTAACACCTGAGGTGGAGTGTTCTCTTTGACCTGTTTGACTCCTTCAAGTGTGTGTGTGGTGGTACTGCACAAGTGTGTCACTGCTCTTTGTGTGCACAGGGATGCACATCTAAATGTGTACACATACACACAAACACAGACACACACACACACACACACACCTATAACCCATTACCACTTCTGCAATTCCCTGCAGTCACTTTGCCCAAGTCTCCTCCAGGCCCCCTTGGGACCAAGGGCTGGTGATAGAAGTGAGAATTAATCTCTTCTAACAGTGGTGTGTGTGTGTGTGTGTGTGTGTGTGTGTGTGTCCAATCACATGCAGGCATTCCCCTTCTGTAGGGTTACAACTCTTTTAAGCATGCTGTTCATACAACTTTCATTTTTCACTACGTGAACAGAGCCGATTGGATTGATTAGATGATTAATCAATTAGTCAACACATCATTAATTCATTTACAGTCACATTTTAATTCATTCCTGTTCCATGTTTTACAGTGTTAAGATGTAAACAAGAAAGTTATCGTAAGCATCTGTTTAAAAAGTATATATCTTCATGTGTAAATATATTTCTGTTGTTAAAACTCTGCATGTCTCTTTCCTATATGTGCTTTGTGTCTTCATGTGCCATACATACAATTGCCCTGTAGGGACTAGTACAGTTTATTGAGTGAACTGAAGTGGGGTGTTAAATGTTAGAGGAAATGTCACTGAAGGTTTAGATTCCTGTTCATTGCCACGAATGAGTGACTGCTCACTGCCGCTGCACTTCATCACACCAAAGTGCTCCACCGATTCAATCAATGGCTAGCTTCCCTGATAAGTCTTGTTGTACTCACTAAGGGGGGAGTGGAAGCTGATGGCAACGCCTTCCTGATTATTCATTGCATCCCTCTTACTGGGGATATCACTAAACTTAAAGAAAACCAAAACTGCTCAGGGCAAACATGAACATACCTGCCCACGACCACCCTCATGCAAACCCCATTGAACTTATCAGAAAACACACAACACAAGCTCGCCTTAGACAAATACAGTATATCCAGCTTAACAAGTTACGGCATGAGTCTGGAAATCTTGTCTTTCTTTAAAGAAAAGCATGTAAGAAAAACTGTGTCAATGGGGTGAAGTCATGACTAGTATTTCTACTCTGAGGGATTTTTTCAATTTCACATAAATCCAGTGCTTCTTTAGGATCTTACTGACATCTTCTCAGATGTGAGGAACTGCCTGCATTACTTTGCTTAATATCATGTACTGAATATTTGTAAATATTTCTTGGCCGCTGGTCAGAGAGAATGCATATTTTTGGCATTTTGACTAATTTTCTACAGCACCTGTCCACCTGGTAGGCAGACAGGCCACGCTTTGCTTGACATCAAATAGATTAAAAAGTTAAGTCATGCTGTGAAAAATATTTAATCTGTCAGTTAACTGAAGAAAAGACAATTGCTCATTGCAGCTCCAGAATACTAAAGATTATAGGAAATATCTGAAATCAGTGAAACTACGCATTTGGAGGCAATTCTAGTTGGAGGTAAAATGTTAACATTTTTTGGCACGACAGTGTTGGTGATTTCACATATTGTGACTCAGTGGCACATTGCAGACACATTCTTCAGCAGATCTCACATTGCAGCCATGAAACAATGCATCGGACGGACTGCACAGCAAGGAAACAAGGCTCTCAGTTCCTCTCCCATTGAGCTTGGGTTATGAAACCTCACGCTGCTGCAGCCTGTGGGCAACTGGGCTTCACCAGGACTATGGCAACAACAGTAACACAGAGAGGTGACCCTCTCAGTCTGTCTATTTGTCTCTCGCTCACTGAGTTCAGTTTA
This sequence comes from Toxotes jaculatrix, assembly GCF_017976425.1. NCBI lineage: Eukaryota > Metazoa > Chordata > Actinopteri > Toxotidae > Toxotes > Toxotes jaculatrix. The sequence continues at coordinate 15,965,773 of NC_054408.1, forward strand.
ATTATCCCTCAGTGGCATCACAGGAAAGACAACCTCATTATGATACCAAAGTAGAATCATATTAGGAAGAAACAGATGCTGATAATTCAGCAAAACAATCAATAGACAACAATATCCATCAGTCAATAGATATGTGTCATTTGCTATAACATGACAAAACCACACTCACCTCTGCTGTTCCATTTAATTAAATAATATGGACACAGGGAAACAATGCTTTCTCATTCTCACTTTCTCTGTCACCCTACTCAAGTTTTTTTTCCTCATCCTAATTAACAAACAATCTATGCTGTAATCAGTCTCACAGTGTCTCAGAGCATGGTCTGTAAATTTGCTATCTATATGACCGTACAGCAGATGGATATCTATGCAGGCGACATGCTGATCGCACTGTTCCCCATTTTCAGCAAACATGGGAGATAAACAAAGGGCAAATTCGTCACTACAATTGTCCTCAGAATCATCTTCTTCCACCACAATCTGCGGCTACACTGGGCAGAAGTACAGAGGAAGAACCAAGCTTGAAGTTGGTATGTTCTCTGGAGTATACCGAGCTGAAAAGGGACTCCTGGCCATTTGCAAAATGTTTTGAGTTGTGTTTTAGAAAGTGAGTGTTTTTGTCAACAAACAAGGATTCATGACACGAGGAAACATTTGAACATAGTTTGGTTGTTTTGGCGCTCCACTGAGCGTGATACTGGCACATAACGTGGATAGTGGGAAAGTAACCAACCTTAACTGGGGAGCTCCTGGTGGCTACGGGCAGCTCTCTGATCGCACTACCCGGGGGAGAAGCGGATATCCCGGCGGCGTATCCCTGCAGCGAGCCCACGGCCAGGGACTGTCTGCCGCCCGCTCCTACTCCTCCTCCGCTTCCTCGCTGTGGCCGCTGCTTGATACCGTCCAGGAGGCGAACCAGGAGGATGTTTGCCGGCAGGTCGTCCACCCCGCAGTCCACCAGGATGCGGCACTCCGGGCAGCGGAGCTCGTTCCGGGAGCTGACAATGTTCTCCAGGCAACGGCGGCAGAAGGTGTGCTGGCACGGCAGCACCTTGGCCGTGGTGTCCAGGCGCTCCAGGCACACCGAGCACTCCAGCAGATCCAGAAGCGACGAAGACTCGTCCATGTCGGCGGAGAGGGTGAGCATCTGGGCTTCAGTGTCCGTGGGGACGCCGCGGCGACTGGTTCGTGTACCGTAGAAATGAACCGGGAGCACAGAACATTCTGGGAGGCGGACCGGCGGGAAGCAGCCGACGGACGCCCCGCGACGGAGTCCCCGTGCACCGAGCAGTTACCCCTGTGTTGTGAACGTTGTCCGCTGTTCCGTACCTCTCTGTAACTCCCCCAGCGTGTCTCTGTGTCTCGCTTTCCTTCTCTCACCCTCTCTCTCTCTGCGTCTCCCCCCCTCTCTCCAGCAGCTGTGCAGAAAGCGGTGAGGTCACGCTCTCATCATCATCATCCGCGCGCCGATAACAATTGCGGCGCGCGCTCTCGCACCAGAGACTGATTGATACAGGCTTGGAGAGAGAGAGAGAGAGAGAGAGAGAGAGAGAGAGACGTTATAGCCATCAGAGACAGGCAGCTCCGGAGCCGCTCCTCCTCACACCTTTGTACTGACTAGTTAAAAAAAAGAAAAGAAAAGAAAGAAACACAGGGCTGGTCAAACACCTTTCCAACAAACGCCAGAGGTTGCTGGTAGGGGCTGTATAATCTCACCTGCTCACAAGGTCTAAATATTAGCGCGTCCGTTCACAAAATCCTAAATCTATTTCAACTGCGACTTACAGTGTTTTCATCTGAGTCTGATGTTTGTGTGTCCATAATATTTTAGAGTTAGCGTCTAAACAGATTTCAGGTTGTTTGATGTTGTTTGCTTTTTGTGAGAAAAATAAACATACATAAGTATAGTATCGCTTTGTGTACGGAAATCACATCAAACTGTTACTAACATCAACTGAGGGGGTGTTTCACCTTGTGATACTCACCTGACAGGGGCACACACATCCTCTTCATAACCTCAGAAACAACTTGCAGCTGAAACATGGAGCTTTTGGAAATAGTGGTTTCTGGTGACGCCTAGTGGCCACCAGCTGATTTTTTTTCTGCATTGAACAACTAAAATCTCCCTAGTTTTGAATTTGAATTTAAAAAAAAAAAACCCTCTGCAATTATCAGCGATATAGATAGCAAACAAAAACAACATATGATACAAAAAACAATTATTTTAGTATTAAGGGATTATATAATTCTCGTAGTCAAGTGAAACCATGTAAAATAAAGTATATAATCATAAACAATATATACAACCAATTACAAAGTATTATCAAGTGCATTATAATATGTGATAGGGATGTTATTGGAGTACTCTGAATTTTCTGTGTACATCATGTTGTAATTTACTATTTTCAAAGAAATGGTGGGATGGTTAAATATCAAGATAAAGGTAAAAACCACAGCATTTCCTCTCAAGTATCCCTTGAGGATAAACACTGACACGTCCTATGTGATGGACACACAGATAAAGGACAAAGATGTGTGTGTGTGAGTGGTGTCTCTCAGCCATGACTGCAGACTTGCTTTGGGTTTTCCACCTGTTCAGACCTGCTCCACTCTCACATTCAGGCCCAGAGGGATAGGGAGTGATTAAGGCATATGTGTGTGTGTATGTTTGTCCCTGAGTGTGTGTGTGTGTGTGTGACACATAGTGACGCCTTCCTGGGTGGGTTGGGGGTGGTTCCATTATTTACCACCCACGATGAAAAGCAGAGGGTGGACTGCTAAGGCATAGAATGAGACAGAAGAAGGGTGAGAGTGTGGTGTGCAGCCACAGCATTGATTGGTTATACACTGAAGCTGTTGTATATCGCTATTCATTTCACAATAAAATACCTAAGTCACAGTACTGGTTTGTTATTTTATTTAATAATGACAGTTTCCTGCTATTAACACACACATGCACATTCTGAATGTAAGTATTTATAGAGACAGAAAGATGGTTCATACATTGACAAGGTCTAATCACAGTGACTGGACTGAACTAGTTTAACCCTGTAGTACTTGCACAGGTCATATGTGGTATACAGTTCCAGGAAAACCTGAAAGAGGAGTTTCAATTCCTAACAATTCCAGAATTGAGTGAAGGTCAAGTCTCTTGCACCACTAATGGTAACTTACTGCACTTTTTCAGCTCAGCTCTGAGAGGAAGCTCCCGTCGCATTTCATCTACAGAAACCTGCCATTTCTTATTGGTGCATTTGAATCCCTGTGGCTACAGAATATCACAATGCTACAGTAAGTCAGCCACTTAACACATGTGCGTGTTGTTATTGTTGTCAACCCCTGATTTTGAATGCCTCTCTAGCGCAGCAGCCCACAAGTGCTGGCAACAAGCCCAAACTCACAGTGTCTCTCTCTCTCTTTATCATACCCACTCATGTCATGCCCAGTGTGTTTCATCTGCTTAATTCAATTCTCCACAGCCAGTGATTCAGAATTAGAAGGAAACTACAGGGAGAAGCGAACAAAAATGATTATTGGATGAAAACCCCCTCAATCCATTAAAGCAGCATAGTCGTGGCTCCCTGTAGGACCCACTGTTGTCAATAACAGACAAAAGGTGGATGCTGTTAAATAACAGACATGCCAATTAGCCATGGAAACTAGCCTTTTAGAGATACAAGGGTTAAGCAGCTCAGTTAAGTGTTGTAATGATGAACTCATAGCTAATGCATTTGTACGCTGTGCGCCATGTCACACTTTTTCCATATATTTCATTCATTCAGTGATGCATAATGCACCCACATGTTGGTATTGTCAGTTGTATTAGACATAAAAGTGTGTTTTGTGGATGTGCCAGCTTAAGTCCCACATTTTTTTTCTTCTTTTTTTTAAATTCATGTGTTAGATTTTCTTATCTAATTTTCATGAACATTTTCATAATTTGGTTCCCATGAGGGACAGTTTTCCTAATTTACCCCCTCAAAAATTTCATCTTGGAATTTTTTTTTCTCCTCATAAGGGTAGAGAGTCAGTGAGCGATGCCCAGTTTCCTTAAGGCTTGGCAAGGTAAGTTAAGCCTCTTATGTGTTTCCAGTGGGCTTTTAGTGTTTTATGCTCTGTATTCTATTTTGCAATATAAATTTGGAATACATTTTTTTTTTTCTGTTGCCATAAACAAACTAAAACTCGGTTGTTTTTATTACTGCAATGTGAGTATTTTGTAATGAAATGTTGTCCCTTGGGAAGTCCTTGTTATGATGAGCTATGAAAATAAAGTCGAGTTGTGTTGACCTGACTGCAGCTTCAACATCGTCTGCATCATATTCTGTTTTTATATGAACCTGGTTTATCTATAGGGTATTTTATCAATAATAGCAATAATAATTCTCTTTCATCCCATCATTTCTCAGCAAACACAAGCGATCTTCCATGGACTGCTCTGCAGGAAGATTAAATCTTGTTTGCCTGAGACAACCAAATATAATGTGGTGTGTGCGTGTGCGTGTGTGCGTGTGTGCGTATGTGTGTGTGTGTGTGTATGTATGGATCCTCTTCATGTACCTATACCATACACCTCTCTCTCATGGACCAATGTCCTTCGTTTATGCAAAAGTAGGTTAGCTGACACGGCAGTTACCATGGCAACTGGCTCTTTGCTTCCTTGTTGAAGAGTAGTTAGAGGATGAGTGTGTGCTCTCACAGACAATGTACATGTGGGGGATACTAGCAGAGGTACTAACAAGGTCATAGAGTTTGTAGCAGGTTCACTTGTACAGTGTGTGTGTGTGTTCCTCAAGACACAGGGGAAAACACTTTTTTATTGTAAAACAAAACAAACACTCTTTTCAATTCCAAAACATTTGAGCAGGTGTTGTTTACCAGCATTGTGATGCATCTGACCTTTAGTTTTTCATAAATATTTTTGTTAGTTCAGTGGGAAGAACATAATATGAACCGGTTCTATGTTACATTAAATCAGACAAAAATCTACATAAGATAAATAATGTACAAATATGTTTATATTACTGACATAATCATGGAATTCAGGAAAAAGTTTATATGTGCTGTAGTTTACATTTAAACTTTTCCATTAAAGATAATTTGGTAAATATTAAGTATCAGGAGGAAAAATATCAGATTTGCATTTTTTTTTCTTTTTTTTTTTTATTGCTGACTATTGGACCATATTTTCAGCATCTCCTTCCGGAGTTCAAGCCTCCTCGGGGCACATAAAAAGCATAAGGAAGTTTGTTTTTAATGATTTTGCTGCAAATTGAATTTACTCTAACTTCATTATATCAAGCAGCAAATTAGGCCTCTACTGACTGCTGTCTTCTCTGAGCTACAGTACTTTGATGTGGTTCTGAGGGGAGAGGGTGGGGTGTGTGTGTTTAAAACGGAGTAGCCAGTCTGTGACAGCTGCTTCACTGAATCTTTGAAACTCTGATCTCCTACATTAATGAATGCTGACCTTATGAGTTTATAGAGACTCAAAATATATTCCGCCCCATGATTAAATTTATTCATGTAGCAAGTAACTCCAAGCCCTATTTGTTTAGGACCATTTAATAAAAACACAACCATAAAAATACTTGAAATATAAGCAACAGTAAATCCAAGTCACTGCTTTTTTCATGTTATGCTATTTTTTTTTTTAGCATTGGAACAAAAATATATAAGTGAATGTACATGACAAGATGTTTTGTTTTTCATTATCAGATGTATTACATTTTGTTTTTGTTATATATATTTTGTTTCCTTGCTATATCTTACTCTTTAAAGCTAAAAGATTTTAAACATTTTCCCTTTTCTGATCATATCTGATCTAGTTTAATCTTTTTTTTTGTCACATTGTGCCTCATGTGTCTCAGCTTGTCTTTTAATATTATCTCATTTGTAAAATTACCTCAACCTACACTATCTTGTTATAGCCCAGCTCACCTTATGTAGAGTCAGTTGCATGTGTTTTTATGTCACACCATGTAGTAAATACAGGGTTTGCTTAATACATGTTTTTGTCCGGTCTGTGACAGAGCAGCCATCATTCTCTCAGCAGAACTCATCACTCTTCTTGTTATCCTCTCTTTATCCCCTCTTCTCATCTAATCTCGTCTCCTCTCATCCTCCTTTTCAGTCAGGAAGCCCCTGGATCGACATCAATGAGTCTCTGAAAACAAGAGGGAGACAGGGAGAGAGGATAGAACAAAAAAAGAGGATGGAGGAAGAAAGAGGGAAAGGAAACAGACTGACAGAGGGACAGAGGAAGTCAAAGAAAAAAGAGAGGGACCAAGGAAGAGAGCGATGGTGATAAGGAGAAGGAGAAAAAGAGGGGCAGAGGGACAGACAGAGATAGAGATAGAGACAGAGAGGGAGAGTAAGTAATTACAGGGCTCCCAGTGTTTTCAAAGCCCCTCTTTTATTCCCCCCTTCCTGTGGCTGAGAAAAAGGAGAAGCAGCGGAAAGAGAGAGGAGGAGGAGGAGGAAGACTAAAGTCCAGCTTTAGTCCCACTCAGACAACAGGCACCAGTCATTAACATCACACGCACACGAACACAAACACACTCAAACTAAATTATGGCTTCTGTTTCACAAGAAAGAAGGTGTGTGTGTGTGTGTGTGTATTTTAACACTAATGAAGGAAGTGGCATTAGCAGTTGTATTCAGTGCTGGAAAGTAACTAAGTACAGTTACAGTACTGCAAATATGTACGTACAATTTTGTTGTACTTGTATTTCAATGGTTCTGCAGCTTTATTCCTCTGGTCCACTACACTTCACAGGCAAACATTTAACATTTTAACATTATACCTCTGACAGTGACCAAACTTCTGCATGATTTACTTTTGATACTTCAAGTACATTTAGGTGACAATACTTTCACTTTTACTTAAGTGACTTGTGACATTGCTTTTACCTAAGAACAGGACCTAAATATTCCTTCCATTAGAGGTAGTATTTGCAGTACTAGTAAAAGGATAGTAGTGTAATAGTACTTGCAGTGTTAGTAATGGGAGCTGTAATAGGATGAGGCTACAGATGTCTTAAAAATACCTATTTATGTGTTTATACTGTCTTTGTGTGTTGACCAAACTAATACAGATTTTACCTTTGTGCGCTGGCACCAACTCCTTTCTGGACACTAGATGGCGCAGTTGAGTCGTTGCCTGCAGCACGTCAATTGTCCCGCCGCCGAAAAGTCAAGTCTACCTGGGACACGTTAATCTGTTTCTCTTTCAGGGCGGAGAAAACTTCTCACTTTTTTTGTCTCATTAAGGAGGAGCCTGCAGACACACCGACATGCACCAAAGTGGAGGCTGAGACACAAGCTGAGTAGTGTGGAGTAAAAACTCGTAGACAGTCAGTCAGTCCCTTCGGCGATGCTTATCCGAACACCAGTCTACAGAGATTGATCACCGATCACGCAGCTGACTGATCGCCCGCAGTGCAGCGGACAAACACAGACCAGTGTGCCCCCCTCTCTGAGCTCCAGGTAAGAGCAGCTCCGCTCTCAGGAATGCAGGGACGGATTGCTGCAAGACTTAGGGGAAATTCCTGAGCAACGCTTATTATGCCAAACAAACATGTGCTTTACTGTAATTTTACCATAAGTATGAATTGTTATTTTTTTTAATCTGGGAAATGTAGGCTTCAGAAAAAAAACAATACTGATGCAAAAAGTGTATATCTACCATAGCTTGTGATTAGAATTTTTAGTCAACATATGCAAAAGTGACCCTGAACACTTTCCTTACTTTTAGATGACATCTTATTTATCTGACAGTCTGATTCCCACTGGTCAAAGTGTCATCTCAGGCTTTGTATGCAGATATGTTTGTTGTCAAGTGCATGAGACTGGAGCAACACATTTCAAGTGTGATTATCTGCATGAATCTCATCTAGGCTACATTATAAATACATTTTTGACTTCAGTCTGTGCATTCTCCTCAGATACATTCTGAAGTATGTGACAGGTACTGTACGTGTTGGTGCAAAGGTTTTAGCTGAAGGTGGAAGACAAATGAGATTGTTTCAGATTTCTCACATCACTAGCTTTTCAGTTTAGGCCTCAGTTGTTTTGTGACGAGGGTACGATTTTCAGTTGTAAGCGCTCACACGTAAACATTGACCTTATGCTCATGTGATGAGTTTGGTCAGTGTGAATTTGAATAGAGGCAGGCAGGCAGAAGACGGAGAAATTGTGTTGTTAATTTCTCAATAGTGACTTACTTTAAAGCTTTTCATGTGTCATATCAGGCTTATCATGATTAAGGAAGGTTTGCTTATGATGTATTACTTTTTGGCTGTGGGTGTTTGAGTAAGAGTGCATTTGTGACCTTGCACACCTTTCTCCTCTGTCTGCATAATTGTTTTTTTTGGTGCCGCCTGACTGTCCCGGGCCCCGGGCCCCCCGGGGGAAGTCCTGCCCGCAGACAGGCAGCTCGGCCCGGCTGGGGACATGCTGGGTCCTGCCGAGCCTCTGAAGTCTGCTGGCTGGCTTTGAACTATAGCTGCTGGAGGTGGAAATCAATCCGTCTCTATCCCCCCTCTCTCTCTCTCTGTCTATCTGTGCGTCTCTCCCTCTCTCTCTCTCTCTCTCTCTCTCTCTCCCCCTGCAGCCCCCGGTGCAGCCCGTCTTCACTGCCATTGAACCTTTCATGTTCACAGGTAGAAAGGCAAAGGAGACGCAGAGAAGAAACAGGGGAGGGAGTGTAACTCATCTTCAAAAGACGTTAATATGGTTTCTGAGGATTAAAGGGATGAAGGCAGAAAAACTAACAAAGCCAGCGTCTGTGGTCGTGATCATCCTATACTAGACTGAAGTGAACAGATAATTTGTTTACTCACTCGCCTCTCCGTTGCTCTATGCCGCTCGGTATTGGAATTCACACAATAACTCTATTTATTTTGGAGTGACATCATAGAAAGGAGAGGGGATTCATGCATTTTTCCTGTGAAAGTTATTGCTGAGATTTATGTTAGATGTCACAGCTGATTCCAATCCACACAGCATATCCATTTCCCCCCCCCTGGAGAAATTTATAGAGCTCAGGAGGCCTGTTAGGGTTCAATGTTTCATAATGCTTCACACATCTAAGATGAAATTCTACTAAACACGTCATTCGGAGTTTACTTATGGAAGTGAAGTTATTTCAGCTCATTAGGTTACTACATGTAATTTATGGCACAACTGTTTGGTGGAGGCTTTTATCCAAACTGCCTGACCAGAACCAGGACCATGTGCAAGGTCTACTGTGATCCTGTACATTTTGTATAATGTATGGGATTGTAATAATCATTAAATAGGATGAAAGAAGATAAATCTAAGGAAGCTAAAAATGTCCATGCCAGCTTCATCCCTACAGGGACATTGATATTAATTTTTAGGGTTTTCATTACCCTTGGAATAAGTACAAAAAGACTTCACTCAACTACTTCTACCTAGACTTAGGGTAAAAGTCATACTTGTTAAACAAAAAAATATAGCCCACCAAATGTGCATTATTACTTTTAATGGAAAACATAAAAAGTTATTTATTAAAGTAAAGTGACGGTTTTCTGCAATAAAATACTGTGTTGTACTTATTGCAAGTATGCAGAAGACAGACATAAAATACGCTAATTAAGTGAGTAAAGCATAACAATCATTTTATAAAGCTTTATTTACCTTTGTCAGTAGCCTTTGATCCCAGCAGCAATTCTGGAATGAACAAAAACAATTCACTGATGAAATACCAGCTATAAATTGAAACTACAATCTTTTTTCTGTATCAGTAGTTTTTTGTGCATCTGTATATGCTCAGCACTGATACTACATACAGCCCAAACCAATGCACATTCCTCTCAAACGAGGAAACAAAAGGTTTTTCCTTCAGTATACCGTAACTCAGTTTGTTCTTAATCAGTTACCATCACAGTCACAGTCACCAGGACAGGACAAGGTAACAGCTTGAGAATCTTCAGCGGTTCCTCAGGGGCTTCCAGGAGGTCCCTGGAAAAATGAGAGGTAGCTGCATTTCATTATATTTTAATTTACGTGCAATAATCCCAGCAAAGCAACATAAAAGGAGTAAGCTTTTCTAATCATAGGTTTCACTCTCACCACTATTATTTCCCCATGCACTGCACAGACAGTTCTACAAACCAATACTAAATCAACAGTTGAAACCTCTCCGTGTAGACCCCAGGGAGCAAGTTTAATCAAATTGGGGTTTGTGGTCTAATTTGTGTCTACTTAAGAGTCCTGCATATGGGGAACCTACTTCAGTTAGTCATCAGTTTCTTCTGTACAGAGTCTGTGGTGGAGGGAGATCTGGCATTTAATGTCTTACATTGTGGAAAAGCAGAAATACTAAGTGAGGTCTTGAAAATCATAACTTATATTATACACACTTGAGAGTGTGTGTCCTAAGATGAAGGTAAGACAGACTGCTGTGTGCCGGTAGAGGAATTCTTTCACACCACCACAGGTTTAATCCCCAGCTGTGGTGTTACTGGCTTTGTTGGTGAGACAACTGGCAGGTGGGAAGGCGGTGAGGGATCATGTTGTTGGTTGGGGTACCTGTGCAGATGTCCCTAGGATCTGGAGGAACGGTGTGATCTGTATTACGCCCCTCCTTGCGTTGCTCATGGTGGCAGGTGAAAATACGTGTTACCAGAAGCAGGAATGAATGCTTCTGTTTGGTTTGCAAATTTCAACCCTCTAAGTAAGCTCTTAAATTCTTAACTATTTACTTTTTCAACGGGTTGATGAGGATTTGCCCTTTTGAAGATTCCCCCGGCATCGCAACCACATCTATCCATCATGACTAGCTGCTGCTCAGGCACTGAAAAATTATCCCTCTGTGAGGGGTGCTTAGATTTGTTTTTGAGAGCAATCTCTACAGAGGGGGAAAACACACAGTATATTATTGCAATGCTGACAACTAACACTAATTGATTTTACAAGCAATTGCAAAAAAAAAAAAAAACTCTCTTTGAATAAGGTCATAATATCATAGATCTGTATTATATACAGGGCCTTTCCACTGCTGATTTGGAGTGTTTGTTGCATTCTTTACTGCACTGTATTGGTTAGAAATAAGCAAATCACCAAACCAAGGAAACATCCTTAAGGGATTTTTAAGGCATAAAAAATGTATGGAACATTTTAGTGGGAATAACTGCATTGTCCTGCATTCACATTATTGTAGGTGTTAGTTAGAGGGAGGCAATAAGACATACAGACAAATTCCAGGTAGCAGATTAGGCTTCCCACCTACAGCCGCTGCAAAATAAACAGAGACAGACACAGAGACAGGGAGAGAGATGTTCTGCTCCAGCAGAGCTAAAGAGGGGAACAAGGGATCAGGGAGAGGAGACGATGAAAGACAGATCACCGGCAGGCAGAGAATCAAAGAGCCTACTGACTGACTGGAGCTGGGATAGGTGTGTTACGAGAGTGTGTCTGTGTGTATGTGTGACTTCTTTTCATGTGCCCTAAGAGTTTGTTTTTCCTGCACGCTGAGTGGGAAGCTGACAGTAAGTCTGTAATTAAAGCAATCAAAAGATGAAGAGAGATGAAGAAACATCACACACACATGCACACACATGTAAATGTACACACACACACACATTTCACTTAGTGCTCAGGCCATGAATGTAACTTGTGTTAAGTGTTAAAATTACCGGAGATGGGTTTCTCTGCTGCTTAAAAAAACTAAGTTATTTAAGGATTGGAGTATTAAACATGTGGTCTTTATATATATATTTAAATACATCACAGTCCTCCTACTGCAGATACTGATATTTGAGCCATGAAGTTATGGTAGTATCCTGGTCTGATTTGTTGGTGGAAGTTCAAGTTGCTGCAAAACATGTTTTGACACTGCTGCGAATATACAGTTCACGCTGATAAACCTTGATGCTGCCGTTGGACGGGACTGGAGCAAATGGATATTTAGTTAGGAGACGGGGGCCAGCTGTTGTCTGAGGTTTGCGTCTGTCTCCAAAGTTGGAAATCACTTTAATCATGGGTTTATTTTCACATCAAACTTAGAGGGGAAATTAGATGTATTTATTTCTGGCTCATTTGGTTCCTGATAAATGAGCCTTGATGGCTAGTTTGTTCAGTGAGTTTGACTTCCTTTAGCACTGATAAAGACTAGAAAGAGTGTCAGCAGTGCAATGTGTGCATGTATCGCAGAAGTCCGATGACTAAGATTAATGAGTATTACAATGACATGGTGTTGTCTCTTTATTTTTAAATCTTTTTCCAGTCAGTGAGTCCTGTTGAGAGAAGTTTTGAGACACACTCATGGTCTGATTCAGCTGAAGGTGAAAGCGGTTGGTCTAATTTGACTGACAGCTCTGCTGCCACCACCCCTCTATTTACTCTCCAGCTGCCTCCAAATCATAGAAAGGAGATAAAAATGCCAGCAGCACATTCCTCCCTCATAATTCACTTCAGAAAAAAAAAAGACAGTAGGGCCACTTATGATTACTTAAAAGTGGGTTGACAGTAGATTGGCCAAATTCTTGAACACTCAGAAGTATTATTGAAAGCCACAAAACAATGTTCGGAACACTCGAGTTGAGGTGTGATTTCATGCTTTTGAACCCAAATGTAAAATAATTAGAAGCACAGATAGATGATTATGGCCAATGTACAGTTAATGACAGGGTATTACACTGAATGAAATTGTTTAATTTATAGACTATTGTAAAAGGAGTTTTTCTGCTTATAACATTCTCATAATTCATAATTCATAATTCACAATTACAGTGTTAGCATTTGCTTTATTCATGAGGTGGCTTTTTTCTGTTTAAGGCCTTTATAATGAACGTACTTGAGTGGAAACCCTGACATGAAACGTAACAAAGTAGAACGAAACAGATGCACAGTCATTCGGTATAAAGATAAAAATAAATGCTAAAATTACTCTTGTTTGAGTGAGTTGTTTATTAGAGCTTATTAGAGGCGGAATCCACAATTTTAGTGCTTCATATTCTGCTTCATGTTTTACCTACAAACCCACTAAATTCCTGTGAGAATTTAGAGCATTAATCTGAACTTTCACAATATCCCAGCATTTATTTCATTTCCACTGTGCCACTTTTTGCAAACTGTTTATATTTGCTACTACTACAACTTGTTTGGTTTAGTTTAGTTTAGTTTAGTGTAAAGTCAAGTACACCCTGCCATGACATGTACAGGCCTAATGAAGTGGGAAATTGTTAAAAATAGTTTAGTTGACAGAAAATCAAATGGAAATGATCTAGATTGTGAAATAGTTGGAGAGATTTTTTTTTTGGCAAACATCTGTATCATGTGAAGTGATGCAAATAATGGCCATGTCTTCTTCTGTCAGAGGGCAAAAGATGCAGGGTGTAAGGCAGCCACTCTGGGTAACGCGTGTTTGAGATCTTGCTTGGATTTAGCAGGTTGAGCCCTTGTATGTAAAGAGATTAAATAATTGATTTTTAGGGACAGTCCTCATTTATTAACTTTGGAACTTGTTTATAGCCTGAAAGCAGAGGGATTATGTGTTTAAGTGTGTAAGAGCGTGCAAATGGTATTATATAATCCCTTTATTAGGGGTAGGACATCAGATTGTATGTTTGATGGATATGATGTGATTAGTTTTATTCCACATTTATTTTACATTATTTCTCTTATATTAGTACATGCTGGAATTTATTTGTCGTGATCATTGTGGTAGTGTAACTGTAATTACAATGGTATATAATGGTGAAAGCTGTCAAACATTGGCAAAAAAGATCAACTACTAGCTTCAGTAAAATAGTATGAGTATTAGCAGTCTAGTCCTAACATGTCATTCTACTTGAATAACAAGAAGTTAGAAGTCGTTTATGGATCATTTAATATATCAGATGAGTCGACAGGAGGTTGCCTCATCAGGAGGTTGCTTGAAAGAAAAAAAAAAAAGTAAGAAAATAAACATAAAGATTTCGATGGAAAACAGATTTTCCTTTTAGAATACCAGAACCAGGATGACAGAAACCGCTGGCTGCTGATTTAATTGTCATCAGAAATTAAGTGCTGTGGAAGAGCCCACAAACCATCCTCTAAGCTCATTCTTCATCTTCTACATTGGTTTGGTTGTTGGCCGGGTTCCCTGGCCACTGATTGGCCTATTATTTAATCGGGCAGGAAGTCATTATCAACCAGCATAGTGAATATTCTGATGGGTGAAAAGTCATTTCCTGCACACTCCATTGAGTACTGATTGACTTAAAGGTTGAAAGACACAGAAGGGCGTAGAAAAAGAGACGTATATGGCAGATTTCCCAGTGAAATTAATGAATGGAATTAAATCAGTGAGAGAGAATCAAGAAAGAGCAGAGTGTAACACTGTTAACACTGTGTATCGGTTACATGATACAGTAGAACTAAACAACAACAATGAAAGTGCCTAAGTTGACAATGGCTGAGTGCCCTTAGTGAACTAAACTGGCTTAGTAGAACTCAAGTTTGTTCCTCTCATGTATTACCATTGGATCTGAATCACAAAGCTAAAGATCCGATTTTCCAAAAAATAAATACCCTGTGATCTTGAGAATCCCACAAGGTCGTTTAACAAAACTTAGCGCTGGTTCTGATGTTATTTCCAGAATCCTCAAAGACTCATCTAACCACCTGGATGAAAACATATTCCCTCCGCTGCTCGATTAAAAAAAAAAATTTAATCCGTTTCATCATTTGCGACTCTGCTTCCTAATCCAAACATAGGTGATAGCCAGAGGATTTAGTGTAAGGAAATCTGAGGCTAATTTCTGTTTTTTATGGGATTTCACATCTAAATAAGATGTTAAATGTGGTTCATTCACATAATTGCCCATTTAAGAATAAATACCACAGAGCCAATCAAAGGTTTGGATTTATGCTTAAGATACGTGTTATTGGCAGTAGTTTAATTTTGAAGCTGGCTGGGTCTACAGTAACTGCATAGGTTGTTGGGTTCGTCTCTCAGTAGCGGTCCCTTTGGCTCGGTTGGGCGTTCCATGTAACTTGTTGCATGTTGCTTTAAATGGATGGGAGTGGGATCTCCCAACTGTTACACAGCAGGCCTCCTGCTGCAGAGTTAGCAATGACAAACACTGCAGTACACATGGAAATGGGCACTGCATCCAGAGAATGAAAAGTAAAAAAAAAAAGGCCAACCACATACTGATCATGCAAGAAAAATCTACTTCTTATCAAAGGCTAAAGCATATTTGATGATTCTCATTCCAGATAAATGACTATTACTTTCCAGTAATGCCTAAATATGAATAGCACATTTCCCATAACTGATCACCTAAAATGTTTTTCGTTAAGCAAGAATTAGCTGGTTTAGACGAGTTATGGCACACGCACACAAAATGAACACACACTGTGCTTGTACAGTAAGGTCTAAAGTATTACCACAAAAGAATACAAACACGAGGATGAATAACAAGAGACTGAGCAACAGTTATGGGAGGAAGCCTGCTCCAGCTGCCAAAAAAAACGAGGAAGAGTGTAAAGAATGAGCAGGAGGGAGGCAGTCCCTGTTTACTTAATGTATGCGTGTTTGTTTTATCTGGTCTATGGGAATTTCCATATGGTAACTCCTCCTTTCACCTACACACTCCAAATATCCCCATAACGACTTTTAGCTAAGTCTGTCACATTTGTCATATTTAGCTGCTGTCTATATCAGGACAGACCTAATGCTGCTTTGAAGTTCTGCTCTGGATTCTTAACGATATTAAGGCATTATACTTGTCACTGTAGGCCAAGGAGCTTTGACGAAAGATGTCCTCTTTTCTTGTTGATTTGTTCTGTGTGAATTTTTGAGGTTGACGGGTTTGTTATTGTTCCTTTTTTTTCTTTTTTCTTTTTAATCGAACAGACTAAATTGTCTTTCCATTGCTATGTGGAATTTTATATTGGATTCCTTTTGCTGACAAAAAGAACAATCAGCTGCAACCAAATGGAAAACAAGACGTGAAGACAGAGCTAATGAAGGGAGGGAGGGAGGATGCAAAACTGTTGACAAGTTGCTTTTCTTCAGCAACGCCGCTGCTTTAAATTTACACATTCACACGGGGAGTTGCTCAGTGTGACTGCCGTGTCCTGCTGGTGCAACTAGGAACTGCATTGTCTGTACCTGGTAATGACACAGCTAAAGACAGAAGGGTTATTTATCAGAGATTATGTGGTCGTTAGAAGATTAATAGCCTTGGGGCAAAAGACTTGGGCTGACTTTCATCTCAGACCTGCCCCAACAGAGAGAGCGAGGGTTAAAGAGACAGAGACAGGGTTGAAAGAGGTAGAAGAGAGTGTGAGAAGACACAGAGAGTCTTCAAACACAGCGTCCTAGGAGTGTGTGTGTGTGTGTGTATATATCACTTTAACCCCATAATGAGTAGCCTTGAGGGGGTCCACAACCATTTGGCAGTTCTTCATTTCCTGATTTGAAAGAAAAAAAGAAGCGCTATCTGCCCTTTTATCTTTTCAGCAGTGACACACAGCCCTTCACACACATGCACCCACACACGCACACAAACACACACACACACACAGCACACATACTTACAAATGAAATCACACACACTGGTTGGGGTCTTACCACAAAGACTTGCGCAATTAAGCCTATTTTGTCCTCACAAGCCAATTCTGTGTGTATTTATTGGCCATATATCTATGTGTTAATGTGTGTTATTTGGGTGTGTGTGTGTGTGTGTGTATGTGTGTAGAGGCTGTAATTAAGCAAGATCAAACCCTTAGGGTTGAGGAATTAGCCATGAGTGAAGATCAGAAGGTTTTTCAGTCAAGTCTGCGACATGGAAGAGTGAAATCAGAGGTTTGGAGCCAGACAGACAGATTCTGACCTCAGATAGCAGATAATGGCAGCTTCTTCCTCTCTCTCAAACACACACACACACACACATACACTTTGATGCTCCCGACAGCTTCAGGTGGATTTAAAGTTCTTCTCTGTTGAATTGAACTGACTTTACCTAAGGTTACATCAAGGTCATGTTTTTATACTAAAACTACGGTGTCAGTGAGTTTGGTTATGGTTTGGTTCAGGCAGGTAAAACTACTTGGTAAAGGTCAGGGAGTGACCGTCTTCATGGTTAATGAAAACCAATGGTATCTGTTGTTACAAAGAGGCCAAAGGCTGGAACACCTGTCTGCCACTCAGAGCTCCACAGCCACACTTTTTGCTGTGCATAAGGAACATGGCATGTCATGTTATCATCTGCCGCTCATCTGGGTCCCGGCCCAGGTCGCGGGGGCAACTGCCGCCCGGAGTGGGGGCTCAAACCCATGACCCCAAGAGATTGAGTCTCCTGCTCTACCAGCTGAGCTAACCGGGTGGCTCTTAAAGAACATCACACTGCTAATTTTAGAGAGACAGAATATACTCACAGATAGAAATATAATTTTATTTATATAAAACTTTTGGGGGCGCTATTTTTTATGCATTTATGAGATGGAAAAAGTAGAGATAGACAGGAAATGTGGGGAAACAGAGCAGGGCAGTGACACGTAGCAAATGGTTTGGCCAGCCAGGGGTCAAACTATGACACCCTAATCATTTAGCTGTCTAGATGTGATACAGGTGTGTTATCTACTGGGGTTAGAGTTTCTCTGGTCCCCTTATGTACAGCCAGAAAACAAACACACCCATTTTCAATGTGTTTAACATCTATATATGCATTTATACAGCCAACGGCATCGTTCTTTCTTTCTTTCTTTCTTTCATGCATACGGTATGTAGTAATTACCACTCAAAGAGACTCCATGAGAAATGTACTTAATAACAGTAATTACTGGTGTGTTTGTGTACATCTACAGTATGTGATAGTGTTTGGGTTTGTCTTTCTTACTGGTCCAAAGTACATAAATATTACATACAATACTTGTAGTTTTCTGTTTTATCTTGATAGTCAAAAAATACATTTATCCCCTCACTGAGTTGATTAAAGGAATTGGCGTTTGACTTTTACTCTGATATAGTAGTGTGAGCTCAAAATATTAAATGCACATGTAGATTAGAGGCAAAATTTAAATGGAAAACAAAAATAACTGAACATCCCCAAGCTCCACAGTGTTTGTGGAAGCATCCGTGTTTCAGGAAGCTGACAGGAGCAGCAAACATTCAGCATGTTCTTATCTGTTGTGTTACCCTGTCAGAGACCACACACACACACACACACACACACACACATATATTCATCCCGCAAGATGGGGAAAACATATTTGAAAGTGGTGGCATTCTTGTTAAAGTGTGATGTGCAGTAAAATGTACAAGATTTACAGCGTGGCCCTTGAAATGAATGTGATACTCTTTAATAAAACATGCAAGCTGCTTGTGATGTGTTAGTTTTTTATAGCCATTAAAAGAAAACAGGCAGAATTCTTGGTGTTTTTGTGTCAAGTAAAGAGTCAGCAAAGCTACATATAAGCTGCAGTTTGCTATAGTTTGCCTTGACTTCTCTGTGTTTTATGGTCACATAATGTTGTTTGTTGTGTTGTTTTGTTTGCATGTTGTTCTGAATCTTTGGATGAGTAATTCTGGGTTCATCCTTTCTTTTACTCAAACACGACTTTGATTGTTTACTGAGGATCCGAGCCAACACATCTCCTTTTGATTACAGTGACGACATTATTTACACGCCCACACACAGACACACAAATGCAGACCAATGCAGGACAAACACACAGTAAATACAATCATGGGCATGATCTTGCCGACACTTAGAATAAAAAAATTAATAAGCAGTTACACGTTACCACAGAGTGTGTTAAGTTATGCTGTACTGAGAAACATACACACACATTTCATGAAGTGTTATCAACAGCATCAAAAGTACATCCAAACCCCAGTCATCATTTCACAGTTAACAAACATCCCTCTCTGACTTGGTGCTTTTGGGGATTTTGTACCTTTACAACCTGTTAGTTTTCTTGCCAAAGTCGTTAAGACAGTTTTCAGCAGTGAATATTTCAGCTTGGTTGCTAAAACAAACACACAATCTTGTATTTACTTTTCACAGTAATTAGGCACAATTCTGTATCAAAGCCAATGTGTGTGTGTGTGTGGAGGACCTGATAGTGCACCTCAGCCATTTAATGTTTCTGTTTAACTTTGATTTGAAATTAGTCTGGAGATTTCAAAAATGGCATCTTAAAGCTATTTTTTACACTCTTACTCAGTACAGTGTTACCATGACACTGACCTAGTGCTAGTGACTTGCACCCACAGGTGTGAAACTGGACTTATAAGCAGAATTGGCTTTTTCAAGTAGGTTTGGGGTTTTGAGGAAAACTTTATCTAGCGAGAGATAAATGCAACAAATAAATAGGCAGATAATTAAATGTTATTAATTGATATCACCAACCTTTATTGGCACGAAGGTTAGCCAACGGTGATGTGTGCTTGCACTTATGAGCCAGAGGAATGCCATGGGCTGTTCTGCTGCTATTACATGTTTATGGGCAATGACGTAATGGTAACGGGACAGTGAACTCATCAGGACCACACACAACATGCCTGCTGACAACACTACTGTTGGCAGGAGTGCTTAGGTTCGTGACTTTGCTGTTTCGCAGGTGAAGTTTGATGCAGGAAAGGATTGTGGACAGTAAATGCTGTATGCTAACAACAAATAAATAATCATTTTATCTCCGGCTCTGTTATGTCTATGTCCCCCCAGGAAGAAGACGCAAAAATGTCAGAGAGGAGAGGTCAGAAGAAGTCAATTTTTCTGTCTTCATTTTTAGTAAGTTTTGTTTTTATTTTTTCCCCTCATTTCCTGTCTTCTCCACCTTTAACCCTCCTCTTAATTCTTTAACAAACTCTTCTTTTCTTAATTCTATTTTCCATCATAAGATAACTTTATATACTATAACTTTTTCTTCATAAGATATTTTCTTTAACTTAATCTCTAGTCATTCCTATTTTTTTCCTTTTCCAACACACCCTCCCATTTCACCTATTTCTTTTTCTGTTTTGTGTCCTTCTGTGCTTCACTTTCTCCTCACTTTCTCTTCTTCATGCCTTCTTAAAAATAAAATCAACCAGTAGCAATTATTCAAAATCATCGCATCATTGCATTTCTGCTATTGGCCTTCAGAGACCCTTATTGGTTCAACACTATGGAACTCCGCCATAATTGACTCCATTCTTGGCACCGCACCATCCAGACTTTAGCTGTTATGTGCCAGCAGCTTGCACAACTCTGCAGCACTGTACTTGCACCAATTAGTCGACCTGTTCAGCTTTTCGGAGAGCAGGTATCTTCATAGCCTGACTGGAAATCTAGAGATTCACTGCTTGTTTTGATGTTGAAACCCACTGGCAGTGTTCCCAACAGACTCCTCCACCTGACCCTCCCACCGCCACCAAAGCAATGAGTCAAAAAAGAAGAAATGTTTGGATTAAGTCAGTGGTGTCAAGTCACTACACCACCATCCAATGGCATCACAGCTACGCTGGCACCACTTTTCAAACTCCTTACATCTATAGAAAGCACCTTTAGACAGTATAGAACAATGACAAATGACTTACAGGATATTACGCTGCTGTTGTCATATACTTCACTATTTTAGACAGAGACAGTATAAACATAGAGGAGATGGGGGGATATAACTGGAAATAGAAATTTTTCTAACAAGTGTGCTTTTGTAAACACTCTGCATTGTTTACAGTTCACCAGCATTCCTGCCAAATTCTAATACAAATTCAACTTAATCTGGAGAGAACTGGATGTGGTGCACATGTGCAGAGATGTATGATGTATTTTATGGGGCCTGACTGAACTGAACAGGCTCTCGAGGTATTGTGGGTTAGATTGCTGTGTAGAACTGCCATGGTGTATTTGAAGTTTGTTTTCCCAACTGTGGAAAAATATGGAGGAGAAGATCACCATCACAGTTTCTTCAAAGACAAATAAAGAGCTGCTCGTTGCAGCAAAGTTGCACAAACTGTTGGAAAAAGCTTATGTAAACAATGCATGGCCAACAATGCCAGTAATTGCTGGCTAAATACCTACAGTGTCCTTTAAATGTGTTGGCACACCAACAAAGAAGAATGACAGAGGATGTTTTGTACAAATTTAAACACATTTAATGAGATAGGATGCTTGTTTTGTTAGTTGTAAACTGAATAACTCGAGGTGCTAAAGGGGCACTCCACTAATTTTACACACACAGTCCAGTTTAAGTTGAGTTGTATTTACAGTAAATATTCATCAGGTGTGCTGGCTAAAGGTCAGGTCATTGTTGATCTGGTTTAAATTAGAAACAGATTATTTGACCTGACATGATGTCAATACTCAAAACAAATACACAGTAACATCCACATCCACACACATACACACACACATATATATGCACACACATACACACACTGGCAGTGTACATTTGTACACTGTGTATATTTATTCATACCACGCCTTGTGCCCGTTGTCATAAGATGGTTACGAGGAAGAAGAGAAAGAAAGGGAGATGTTATTAAAACAATAGAGAGAAGATGGAGAGAATTAGTCATGCACTCATTTACTTTCCTTCCATCATTTTCTGGGCTGCAGATGATTTTTAAAAGTCAGTTAGTTTGTTTGGAAAAGCACAAAGTATGCTGGTAAAGCCATAAATACCAGCTGCTACTTATTACAGTGAGCCACTATGACACAATGCCACACACACACACACACACACACACACAAAGACACTATTACACACACAAGTCAATGTTGGTATTGTGCAAAGTCTCATACACACACACACACACACACACTAACAATGATCTCCACTAATCTGAGTATCACAGGCGAAGAAGCCGGGGTATGATGTTTGTTTTCTTTGCTTTTTGGTTTTTGCCAATTAAAAAAAATGATGATGGTGATTCCTTCCCATTTGGTTTTACTGAATAAATCAGCCGTTATCCGGTGCCGTCATTTAGCTCTATTGTTGCGGCAGATGTTGACTGTGGATCATAATGAACTTTTGAATGTCTTAAACGGAAACAGGCAAATGTACAAGATGGTGTGTGTTTTCCCAGTTTTATAGGAAAAAACAGATTAAACGTGAGTGACAGTTTAGCAAGTTAATCTGCACGTTTGATGATGTAATATATTTATGGCAGAACTTTTGATTCAATTTCCCACATGTATAAATCATAATGAAGTTCAGTCCCAGATGATGTATTTAAATCCTTATGCCTGATTATGAAATGAAAACTCTGGAGGTAGAGGACATTTTTTGTACATCTCATAAGGAGAAACATTTTATCGAGAAGATTAATGATGTCGAATCTTAGTCTATATAGAAAACTTGAATTTGTTCTCTAAATGTAGGTTTTTAGTTATTTAACCTATATGAATTTTTGGGTTTAACATTGTTGGTCTATTGGTCAGACAAAATAAGCATTATTTAAGGCATCACTGAGAACTGAGTTTGTCTATTTTTCTTTGGAATTTTAAAAATGAAAATAATTAATAGTCTACTACTAGTCTACTTTTAAATAGTTCAGATTAAACTTTTCAGCTTCTCTTCAATATCTCAGCATCAAACTTCAATAAAGAAGTTTGATCGACCTTGTTAATAAAGGATTCTATAGAGATCCTGCTAAAAGACTTAAAATAAATATTTATTTTAGACTTAAAATAAATAAATATGATACAGAGAAAAATCTAAATAAAACACTTCTTGAGAGTATAAATGTATTTATTTTGATATTTACTTCTTAATGTTTTATAACCTTTATCATCAACATATAGCTAACAGAATTATAGAATTAAATATTCAACTGAACAGAAACAACAAAATATCATGAATAAATAAATGAAAAATATCGTCACCCCCCAAATCTATGCTGTGCTGAGCTTCTATACTAAATATAGCTTCCCCATCATTTAATATTTTCTATATCTATATTAATGTTTTCTATATCACTTAATGCATTTGTTTCAATATGTATGTTTATTATCTCTCTATCTATCTGTCTGTCCAGGTGTGTTGCATGTTTGCTAGTGCAGAGTACTCCAGCTGTGGAGAGTATGAGTTCTTCAACCAGACCAGTAACAGCTGCCAGGCCTGTCCTCAGTGCCAGCCAGGACAAGAGCCGCATATGGTGAGACACACTAACTCGCACCCATACACACACCCACAAACACAAACGTACAGACGTATAAATGAAAACACTTCATTCACTTAATCTTGATTTTTACTATGATATATTAGACTTGCGATGAACTGGAGGAAGGAACTGAGATAAAGCTGCCAGTTCAACATCAAACTGGACCTATCCAAAATACCATGAAAAACTGACCTTTGTGTCATTTTTGTTCAGACCACCCACAATACACCTACACATACGGAGGTGCACACATATCTGCACAATGAAGAGTGCCTAAATTCAAATTTCTTTATGGTTTACTGCTCCCGTTGACTTCGATGTGAAGGCATGCATTACAGTGACTGACTTGCAGTAGTCACATAGTGATTTAGCCTCCGTCAGTCAGTCTGCTGACAGCCAAAGAAAACAGAGTGCAGGTAAATGCTTCAGTGGGCACCCCGGGGTGCCACGCCCTCGTAAGACAGACAGCTGCACTGAAAGGTGAACAGAATTAATTACAGCCACTCTCAGTTAGTGTCATTTATTCTGTTCTGCATCTTTTTTTCTAATATAAAAAGTATTCTTTTGATTGAAGAAGATTGGTTTTTCATTGAAAGTAGTTTTAACTTTTATGCAGTTATAGTTTTGGACAGTTGAATACACTGAATAGCTTTATTATTAGCATTATTAAAATAAGGTGTAAAAATAAACCTTTTACAAAGGCCTTTATTTTTTTTCAACTTTTTTATCTCTCAAAGCCCTTGAAAACTTGGTTTCAAATATGTATTTTTCAAAAACATTGCACTCAATTGATCTGCTTCATCAGTGCTGTGTGGGCCCTGATGGTCGGACCAGATTTGATTGGCAGTGGCCTTTGAACATGACAAAACATCATTAACAACATGGCCTTTTTCCAGCTCAGCTCTGCCCACTTCACATCAATGAGAAGAGCACAGACATAAGACAAAAACAAATTCAGAAATCACTCAAGTGCAATACCCAAAACTGTTTTCACTCTAACAGCTCATTTTGGGTTCATGTGGGACCCTTTCATCCATTGTATGAAGCTGCAAGAGAAAATTGGTTTTCAGGGTCTTTAAAGTGGCAATAATCAATAGTTTTATAATGACAATGGATAAAAAGGCTCACCGTGCTGTTTTCAGCCACAGCAGGCAGCTCAGCACAGTGACTTTAAAAACCCACTGTTCACTACCTGCTCAGCACCAAAAAGCAGACAGAGACTAGACGGTGAACATAGTGGAGCATTTAGGTGCTAAAGACCCAGATACGGCCCTCAGGTGGTGGAGACCAAAACTAGAGTGTGAGAGAGAAGAGAGTTGATATTGGACTTACATTCACAAGGTGGCCAGAAGCACAACTCGCAGTGAATGGAAGTTAGTTCAGGTTTAAATCTCAATTAAGTAATCGCAACACTCCAAAGGCTTTATTTTTTCCTTCCTTTGATTCTTCTGTCCTTGTCTCTTTTAGCTCCATAAGCTAGAATGTAAAAAATCTCATGAATTTTCCCACTGTTTGTTTTTTTCTTCCTTTCCTACTTCCCTCCTTCCTGTCTTGTATTCTCTAAGCCTCCATGTGCTTTGAGTAAACATCCCAACAATGCATTGTGTTTGAACTTGTAAAATCAAGGGATCCGCTCGTCTCTTATTGTGACAGAGACGGCAACAAGAAGCTCAGTCTTATAAGCGCAGAGCTCTGTCATAACGAGTAATTTAGCCATTTGTGAACGACAGAAACATGAGAGAAGAAAGAAGTGTAATCAGTGAGATGAGAGCCCTCTTTGCACTTTCTCCTGCCCGTCTGATCCTCTGGGTGCCACAGTCTGTAATTCATGTGTTCTTCTATTCCTCTGAGCTTTCCCTGCATGTGTATGTGTGTGTATCTCTTGACACCCTTTTAATCATGGGATAACCATACGGTTGCTCCTCACAACAGAGACTTCAGAAAGTACGTGCCCAAACACACTAAACACACACACACACACATAGATGCTGCAAAACACATCACACAACTATGAAGACATTCAAGACCACTTTTAATGTGCATCTTGTATCCAGATTGGGCCGGATGTAGCCGGATTACATTTCCATGTTAGTTTACATGAATGTAAACAGTGAAGTCAGACTTGTATTTCGATTTCCTAACTTTTATTGGGTGATGAAAGTGTTGGTAAGGTGAAGAAAACGATACAAAATAGGGTATTGAAGTTTCACATCAGTTGTCATGATATGTGATAGCTGCCCGGCATTAAGAGTATGTTTCCTGGGGCGACCTTGTGGCCCGGTGGTTTGAGACATGCACCGCAACTTCCTTGGTTCGATTCTGCCTGGGATGTGTGTTGCATGTCACACACCCTCTCTCTATCCCTGCATTTCCATTTATTCCTGTCAATGTCAACTTTCAAAATAAAAGCAAAAAAAGGCCATAAAACTCCCTATCTTTTGTCAATTCTTAGTCTCATCCAACTCCCATACATCCTAGACACATGATACCCAAGATTTAAAGAGGTGACAGCTTTGCTTTGAAAAGAAAGAAGCTTTCAGTAGGTCTTGAACAACTTTGATTTAACAAACGGAAGCAGAGCCGCAGCGAGCCTGAGTACAGAAGATCCAAAGCGAGCTTTAACCCAAAGCGGCAAGATCCTGTCGATAGCTCAGTACAGTTTCACATCAAACAATCACACTGAGACTTACAGACGTCAAACAGAAGGGAAGCAATATTAGATTTCTTTAAGAGTTGGTCTACTGTAGCCTAAAGCTAAGAAGCACAGGCTTGTTTTAATAGACAGATGAAAGTAAAAGGGAAATGAAAAATGAAAGAGAGGGAGCAAAAAAGAGAAAGAGTGTTTTTTTATGTGTGTGTGTGGCCTGTTGTTCTGACTCCCTGCTGTGAGGAATTACCATGCGGAGATGGGAGGAGATCGATGCTAGAAGACAAAATGATGAGGTGGTCATTTTAAACACTACCAGGCTATGCACAACACACACACACACACAGGGTGCCCTGTGACCAATCAGATGTCTTTTGTCATTTCAAAATAATAATGCCAGATTTGCTAAGGATATGGATAGAAACAGATGTGTGAGAGTGTGTGTGATGTGTGTGTGTCCACAGCACACACACACACACAATCATGGGAAGAGCGTTGAGTTCATTTAAAATTACATTGTATCATATATATTAACTACTAAAAATATGCATGTGTCTTCATGAATATATGTGCATCTGTGTGTGTGTCTGTTTTGCAGACCTGTGGCTACGGTGTGAAGGATGAGGACTTTGCCTGTGTACCGTGCCCACAGGGCAAATATTCCAAAGGGAAGTACGAGATCTGCAGACGCCACAAAGACTGCGATGCCCTCTACAAAGCTACAGTGCGTGTAGCGGGAACTCCGGACAGCGACGCAGAGTGTGGGCCATGTTTACCGGGGTAAATAATACACACACAAGATTCAAAATCCTTTTGTTAATGTACATTAAATACAAAAAGGCAGCGTGCAGACACACACACAGCTGATTTTATACTGAACTGCACAGGCACAGAGATGCATGGTCTAGTGTATTTACATTATACAATATGACTATTCAGAGCTTTGCACATGCACCCATACACTTGCTTTAAAGTAGCATGAGCTGACATGTGAACAGACCACCCCGCTGCATTCAGCTTAATACATCCCCTCACTTTGTGTGCAAACACACACTAAATCCTGAACTCCTCCATTTGCACATGACAGCTGTGGATACAACCCCTGTCACTTAAAAATATTAAGTCAATAAGGAATGTTTAAATGTTACCAGACCTTCCTCTCCTCCCTCCTCCTGTTCCTCACTCCTCCTCCCCGGCATCCATCCCCCCTCCCCTGACTTCTCTATGCAGACTGACTTGCTGTGTTAACACCAAACTGTTTCTTTCTGACAGCCATCAGCATGTTGTTTTGGATCTCCTGCCGTGAGATAGTTGTCTTACACAGAAACAGATAGGAAATGGTTTTTTTTCTCTTCTTTTGCGGAATCATATTTCATCTGATATTCATGATTAAATGTGGGAAATATACAATTAGTTAGGTCTCTGAGGAATTGTCATAAAGATTCATGATTTGGGGTTATTGGATAACCCTCCCACTCCAACAGAGAGAGCTAAATGTTGAAATCTCCTCCTCCTGTCATCAGTCTGAATGCTGTCCTGCTGCCTTCCCTAGTTTTCTTGGCTCTCACTCTCCTTTCACAGGATGTTTTTGCTTTTGATTAGTGTGATTGTTACAGAAATGAGGGTGCTCAGGAAGTCTGAGTTTGGTAACGTCTATGCTTGGGTCTGTACTCTATACAGTATGCCGCACTGAAAGTGTAGGTGTTTTACGCTGCAGCTAGCAGAGTCTATACATGTTAGACACAGACAAGAACAGGTCTGAACAGTTGCTCAGTTAAAGCCTGTAGCTCAGCAGAGGAAAAGACCTGCATGAGAATCAGTCTGTTATGACAAACACCTTCAGTAGCACTTACATATAATGTGCTAATGAGCTACGAGCAAGTAGTTCATGTGGACTTAAAAAACACATCATTATTCATCATATATCAGTTATGTTTTAATACATGACACATTTTTGCTAATGATGATAATTGAATATTTGTACACGCAGAATAGTAAATATTAGCTGGCGTATTACACGTTAATATTTTAAGGGCTCGTAAAGATGCAGAAACATCACCTATAAAAATCATTTGTGCGCTTTTTTCTAAATGTACAACTCAGTATGACCTTTGCTTTACTTAAAAAAAATCTATTATAACACTGTTTTGCTCTAAGTGATACGTGATAGTTTAGACTTCTGTAATTCACTGTGTACTGTATAAGACCAGTGTTGCAGCTTGTGCAGAAAGTTTTTTTTGTGTCTGTCTATCCTCCAATTATGTTGCTAAACTGCAACCAATTATTGCTATTACCAATTATTGGTAATAAAACTAGATTATATTAGGGTATGCAAAACATTGATAAATGTTTGGTAGCTTTTCAGTACATGTAAGAAATCATTTTAAATATTCAATAAAATCTGAATAAATACTTTATTGAACATTTACGTAAAAGTGTTAAACATGATTTGCTCATACGTGAGTGATGGTTCTTCAGTTCCATGATCTGTCAAAATCTGTTCAACATTTGTAATTGTGCATAGTTATAAATTCTTGTGGTTTTGTGATGCTGAAGTGTCGCTCACCACAAGACTGAACCGGTTACTCTTGACTCTGTCCAGATATATGAAGGCAGCACACTGCATACATTACATGTACATACTCATGGATATTCTGCTCATGTTCTCAAGCCTAAGTGATTTAATACTGCTGCCACTTATCCACAGACTCAGGGCCTTGTTGCCTCCCTCTCTCCTTTACGCTAATAGATGCCTCATGACTCAAGGCGATATCTGTACCAAGCCATGTTTAGCGCCTTCAGGGCATCAATTATGTACATTTCTTCACTGAATCAAACTTTTCACCTCAGCTGCTTGCCCATACTTATGCACTGTGTAGGTGAATTATGTCTAGAAGGTAGAGAGGCCTCATAGTTTACACACCTGCGGCGCTCAGTGGCAGTGCTTGCTTTCAACTCTTAAAGACAGATTTTAGAAATCTCTTATGAAGGGTCTGTCTCTATTAAGTTACCATTATGCCTACCTCAGGTCTTGTGTAGCCCAGTTGTATAGTCTTATGTATTTTTTGTCTCCCAGGTACTACATGCTGGAGAACAGACCCAAAAACCTGTATGGGATGGTATGCCACTCCTGCCAGAACGCACCACGCAACACCAAAGAATGTAAGAGCAACTTCTTTATCCTTTCATTTCTCCCTCCCCTTCCTTCTGTGTGCTTCCTCCCAACATCCTCTGTTTATTCTCTTTTCAACTATGAATTCCCCCTTTTTCTTTTTCAACATTTATCTTCATAGATTTCTCTGTCCAAACACAGACCTGGTTTCCTCAGGATTAAAAGCTACGAAACATTAAAGTTATCTGTCTAAATGAAAGGAAATAAAAGGGGACAATCTGTGCCGAAGCAGATGTACTCTATGTTAAAAGCCTGGACTAAGTTTAACGGAACAATCAGGTCAGATGTTGTGCTCAGCTCTCCCAGACCCTCTGGTCACTGTCCTCCCCTGTAAGCAGGCCTCACTGATGGACAGCCCCTACCCTCCCTGGATCTCTGCTTCCCTGTCCTCAGAGGGGTGTTTGGCAGCTCATCCATAACCTCACTGCCTCACTGATTACTCTGCATACCTGACATTATGGCGCCAACTGTTGCTGCAACCACATCAGTGGACGATAATATCTACCAGAAGTTGTCTCCATTTTTCTGTTTTCCATCAGCCTCAGCAGTTCATAAACATTTCTTCACGCTTGCAACACAAAGCGTGAATGTTGTCAAGTGACATATCCTGGTCTGTTTGATTATCTAACATTGGTCTTCCATGAGTTTAGGCATTTGTTCTTTGGTTTGGAAATGCCTTTCAAAACCCCAACAGATCACAGTCAAGAAAAAGAAAAGTTTCGGGGAAATTTAGCAGATTTTATATTTGCACTGGACAATGATGATGATACACACAGGATTATTGCTACCACATGTACGTGAGCAAGTTTGATTATTCTTTTACCTCTTAAAGCAGCAGAAAGCAAAAGGGTTACAATCCTTGTCTTTGCGATTTGTCACTATACATTATTGAAATCAAGCTGAAGTATCATACTTTATTCTAGTTTTTTTTTTCCTAATGCTTAAATTTTAATTAATTTTCAGTGTCTCCTTTGGGATGTCATACTAGTGTAAACTTGATTACAAACAGCCCCTGCTCATTGCAAATGGTATTAATATCTTAGATAGTTACAATTCATCAGTTTAAAAGGAGTTTTAAAAAATCTTTCTCATAGTCTTCACCATGCACAGTTGTATTCATGTATCATCTTGCTGTTTACTTTCCACATATTTGTGCTACCTCTGCTTTGTTTTATTTTCTTTGAACAGGGCTCGCCTCCTCTTCACTTGTAATTTTTCATGGCCCTGAGTTGAAACTTAAATAAATCTTCCTAAGACACAGATCAATTTAAAAGCATCATGAAAATGAGAAGATCAGACTTCAATCCATTAGAAGAAGATTAGATACTGGAGAGGCCTGTCTTCACAGCTAAAAACTGTGCATGTTATCAAACCATTTAGTTTGAAAATCAGCATCAGAATGTAATCAGCGAGATGACTAGAGTTCAAATGTAATTCCACATGTTTGTGTAATTTTCTGTGAGGTACTAATTCTGAAACAAATCAGAAGAAAATGCTGCCAATACTTGTCAATATAAGGCAAATATTTCCACTGAGCCCTCTGAGACGTTCCACAGATGTGATAAACAGATCACACCGATCCAGAAATGAGGGAATGTCTGAACAATCTAAAATGATCTGAACAGCGTTTTTGACCCTGGCCGATATATACTGATATGAGAATGATATTAATGGGCCCATAATTGCTCAAAATCCCCTTTGAGTGTAATTGAAGAGCCCGGAAATGAATGGTGTCGTTATTTTGTCACATTTAATGAATGTGTTTTGAAAGATGAAAACCCCAAAAAGCCTGGGCCTGCAGAGGAGAGGGTGTGAAGTAGGAGCAGGAGTGAATGTGTCTGTGTTTGAATAAACACTTCCTTTTCAACAGCAGACTAATTGTTTCTCCCAGGCATGGAAATGAGTGATTGAATGAGGCTGTGAAGAAGTGCAAATACGTGAGACAGAATGATCACAACAAAAAACAGCTTGTTTAGCAAATAATTTTGTCTTGTTCTCAGGTTTATCAAGCTTATTTAATTCAGGAATGGCCATTTTGTGCGCCAGTCTCAACACTGAGGTATCTTGTTTTAAAGCAATAGTTGGATATTTTTGGAAATATGCTTATTTTCTACCAACAGTTAGATTAGAAGACTGATACCATTCTTGCATCTGGGCGTTCAATATAAGGCTACAACCAGCACATAAATAGACCAAAGTCAACAACTGTTGAACCAGTTCCAAACATGTGCATGAGCCTTGCCATGAATCAATGAGTTTGTCCAATCATCCTGAAACTTGGTAGATATTTATGCTGCAACAAGTTTGTAAAATTATCTTGAAATTGGCCAATATGGGGCACCGCAAAACTTTTCCATATGGCCTTTCAGTATAATATTTTAATACAGCTTTTATTTTGACTGGACTTTGTCTTAGTAGCCTCTACAGCAAACTACTATTTAAAATCCAGCTATAAGTGCAAAATTGAATTGAGACTGCAAATTGCCGCTTGTGGCTAACTACCCTGTCTGCCTGTTTCAAGAATGACAAAAAAACATAAAATCACTAAACAGAGAATTTATAACTTTTAAGGAAGTGATATGGGTGTAATTACTATTGTGTTGTCTTGGTCAGTAAAATCCAGCAAAGTAAGCTGTTAGTTGCAGTATAGTTCTCTGAGATAAGTTTGACTTGTCTGCATAAAAGATAACACCGCATGGAACAACCTTTATTTCTCCCAGTCTGTGAAATCAGGCTGTGGTACATTTTAACCGAACCCCATTAGATGAGGACTCCCCTCTCTCCATACACCCACACTGAAACAGTAAATGTGGAGCTGAAAGCTGGGAGTTCTACTGGCTCAGACTAAAGGCAGGCTGACACTCGCCGTGTAATCTGTAAATTACCCTGGCTCCTGCCTAGCTCTGTGTGTGCGATAATTAAAACTTCAGTGGGTATGAGAAAGAAAGATGATTAGCATGTTAGTGCCTGCGCTGATGCTACTCTTTGGCAGGCAGACGTTATGTTAAGTCTGTAGGCATCACTAACATTCCACTATCACCTTTTGATTTTTCTAGACTTTTACTGACCCTTTTCCTATCAGCTGCCAGTACATCTAAATACTTAGAAAATATTGTGTTTTCACTATCCACAGGACTGTACTAACTGTAAGAACACAGTTATGTAACTCCGGAGAAACCAGACACATGGTTTATATCACAGTTTCACACACGTTTAATTTATCAAAGGCTAACCTTCAATTCATCCCCACATACAGAGGTATCACAATTCTCACCTCAAACAAAAACGCTTTGATTTTTTTTCATATCAATGCTGCTCTGTAATTCTGATCCTCTCAGTGTGTTTGGACCCGAGATTTCAGATTGCCCTGCAGAATTATCATTTTGCAATGTGTGTTCAGCCTGTAAGACATGATTAAGAGATGAAACCGCAAGACGTTAAACAGAATTCCAGTTCAGGCTCATATCCTTATCCAGAGTGTGTAAACACATACCCCAAGTTAATGTTTGCAGCCACAGGGCACTGATATGCGTGTGTCTGTGTTTGTGTGTGTGTGTGTGTGTGTGTGTGTGTGTGTGTGTGTGTGTGTGTGTGTGTGTGTGTGTGTATGATGACATGAGCCTCTAAGACCACGGGAAGCAGCAGGGCACATGCCAAAGAGGTGTACAGTATATCAACTTGGGGAAATAAAGACTGATTAAAATAGCTGATTTATGAGCTGCCAGGGGTTTACAGCTCCATTAGGGTTAGGTTAGTGAGGAAAATTAGTTGATGAATGATCCAGAAGGAGGCACAAAGAGAGGCAGACAAGAAGGGGAGGGGGGTCTTAGGACGAACTGCTGTTAGTGTTGATTATTTGTTTTTGTGAATTGTTACTGCTTGCAAAATGATGTGATGCAACACTAGTGGGGGAAAAAAAAGTCAATAAAATGCAAGGCCAAAGCTAACATACCACCAAAAGTGAATGATGGGATGGATGTGAACTCTGCCAGTAACAAATTGAAATGTTACAGTTTTTGTGGCGCTTTCCCTTTGGAATGATCCACAATGTTTTCTTTTTCTGGGAAGAAAATTATGACGCACCGTTCATCCAACTATAAAGGGAATAGTTTGCTTATTCTCTTACTTGCCGAGAAGCTTGATAACACTGTCTCATCTGTACATGTGTTGCAGTCAGTTAGCTTAGCTTAACACAAAGACTGGAAACAGGGGGAAGCAGCTAACCTGGCTTTGTCCAAAGGTCACAGATCCACCTACAAAAACTTCGAATAACCATATTTCTCAAAATGTTGCATCATTACTTTCATTAAAATTGGTACGTGTTGGCAGTTTCACAACAAGGGTTTAAATTCATCTGCTGTCTTGGAAATGTGTATGATCAGTCACCAGTCATTAATCAAGACATGCAACTGAGAAATAGAAAATCTTAAAGCGACCACAGGACGGAATGTGTGTGTTATCCTTCTAATAGTAGTACACAATAGTAGCTAAGGTTTTGCAGGAAAAACATCCACAGTTAATGAGCCAGGACTAAGGTGTGTATGTGTGTGTGTGTTTCATAGGCACGCACGTCAAAAAAGGGGAAAAACCTCTAATTGACCCTGGCAGCACGACTGTGTTCCCTCATCCAGAAAAAGGTATATACAAATGCACATAGACAAAAAATATACAGACAAGCTTCATCTACATTCTGTTACCATCCCCTTTTTTATCTGTTGTCATTGTTCTTTCTCTCTCTCACACTCGCACACACTCAAAACACTGATACTCATACATCACGGGCTCCATGTTTTAGGTTCCAATGGACAGGGTCACCTAGCGACGGCTCTCATTATCGCCATGTCAACCATCTTTATCATGGCCATCGCCATCGTCCTCATCATCATGTTTTACATCCTGAAGGCCAAACCGAGTGGCCAGGGTGAGACTCCACAAAGGCGCGCACACACACAGAGAATCTCATCTTAAAGGTTGGCATTTATGTTTAAGCAAGTTTTGTGTGTGTGTTTGCAGCTTGTTGTTCTGGACAAGTTGTGAAGGCAGTGGAGGCTCAGACCAACAAACAGGAAGACAAGAAAGAAGTCCCTGGTGAGTGTACACACACACACACACACACACACACTGAATGATTCATGAGCTCACTCAGTTTTTAAGCTTCTTAATGGCTGCCTGTCTGATAAACTGACTCAATTCCACTTTCCAGCAGTAAAAACGATGAATTTGTTTACAAGCTGTCCTGGTTATGAGCCTTATCCTGGTTTTCATTATAGTCTGGATGTGATGTTTACATGAAACACAAGTAATGTTATTATTCATATCCTTGTACACATGATCCTAACATTGTCCACCATCCATTTTTGGCCATATGTATGGGTGCAGGCACAATTTTGACTGCACCAATAACAAGTTATGATATTTAAATGTAAAAATAGATAAACGCAAAAGTCAAGAAATAATTTAATAATATACGCATGCTACAGAGCTGTTAATTTAACTTTCATCTCTAAGAAGGCTGCACATTAAAATGGTTAGACAGTAACTGTTTTTTTTTTTCATTCCTAAACCAAGGCTGGGCAGTCAAAGTCCACAATACTTTGAGATAACACAGAATACATATGTGTAAAATATTTCATTTGTACTATTCAGAAAGTACAAAAGGATATATTAAAATAGTTCCTTATAACTTGAAAAAGAAAATGCAGAAACAAAGTAAAGCATGAACATGACATTAGAGGCTGTTTGTATTGTACTGTAGGTCACAGACCATCTGTTTTTTCTTCTCTAACATTCTCAGTGTTTTCATATCTGTAAAAATAAACAGGCCAGCAGTCACTGATCGTTACCACATTTCCATAAACTCTGCTCGCACTTTGCACACTTCCTAAAGAAGAGCCTACAAAATATGGACTCGATAACAGATGCAGCTGAAACTTAAACAATTTAAAAATACACTCCAAATAGTACAAAGGCACACAAAGCTACATAATTATAGTAACAAGACAAACTGTAATTAGTTTTTTTTCTTACCCTTAGCTTTAACAACTATAAAATGACTCAAAAATAATCACAGTGACACAGCACACAGTTTGCGTGACAGTCAGTTGAGGCATGAACACATACCATCCAGCGGGGATTAGAGCAGCACTGTATATAATTTTACTGCAGCAAAATCCATTCTAACCATGATTCAGGTAGCTGTATGACTGGCTTACTTGCTAAACCCAAACACTATGTTTTCTGTGGTCGAACGTGCATCCACCAAAGTATTATCTAGTATTTTCCTTCAGTGCTCTGGCTATAGCACTTTTTAATTGTAGCTGCAAACTTCATTTCTTTTGGGAACTGTTTCCTTCTCTGGAACAGCATGTATGCATGGGAAACTTGACCTCATAGTTCATGTTAAGATCTGCCCTACAACAACCTGTGCAGCGCTTATCACATCTGTATTAAATGTGTAATCAAACAAATCGTATCATCTCATCAAACCTGACTGAATCACTGTGTTAATACAGAGTTGGCTCCACGTGTCAGTCTAGTATGTATGTGCACATTTATGATGATTTTTAGCATGATTTATGCAAATGCAAGTGTGTATGTGTGTGTGTGTGTGAAGGCTGGCAGACCTGCAGTATGATGAGTACATCATGGTGGAATGTGAAGCCTCCGAAGCTAAAGCCATACATTGCTTTAGGCGCCATTTCTCCTGACAATGATGCTCTGTTCAATCTTACTCCCAGACTGACTGACTAACCACTTACATGTGGTGTGCATGAGAACACACATACACACACACTTACTGTATCTGTGGCCACAAACACATTATGTGGTACAATGAGGTTGCTAACTTCATAATGTCCTTACAAAAAAAAACAAAAAACATAAAAGAGTGGT
Organism: Toxotes jaculatrix; assembly: GCF_017976425.1. NCBI lineage: Eukaryota > Metazoa > Chordata > Actinopteri > Toxotidae > Toxotes > Toxotes jaculatrix. Next base: position 16,001,593 of record NC_054408.1, read on the forward strand.
TAAAACGTAATTAAAATATATATGTATATCCGCATTGTTAGCTGAATTATCTTGAGTGTGTGTGTCAGTGTGTGAAAGCGTTTTCAATGACTGGTGTGTATGTGGGAGAGAAGCCCATTGCTTGGAGCTCTACCGGAGCTGCCTGTCACTCACATAGACACTGAGTTAATAAGTCTGCGAGATGAAAGACACAGATGCTTAAATTCACACACACCCTCTCTCGGTTTCTCTCTCTCTCTCTCACTCTCACACACACACACACAGCATTTGTTCCACTTAGGGATTCACTCATTACGCTGTCTGTCCCTATCAATATCCATGATGTAAGTGTAATTTAACACAATTCTCACTTATACTCATTTTATACATCATTCCAGCTGCAGCTCCTCTGTTCAAGGTAAAATACATCCTGTTAGCCTCAGGATTCTGTTCTCTAGATATAATCAGGTCTTGATTTGCAACAAAAGATTAGAGGATTAGACAAAAATAGGATTTGAGATCTTTTCTGACTCTCCATCTTTAATTGTTATTGGGATTACTGAACTTCTCTCTGTCTGTTAGATATATTTGGATTTGTGAGAAAGAAACACCTGTAAACCTGTACGTCCTCTTGTTTTTCCTCCTAGACAATGTGGTGATCTACTCAGAAAAAGACGAGTTTGACAAACTGAAAGCTCCTCCTCAAAAGACGGTCAAAAGGTGAGAGACAGTAAACAACTGCACCACACTGCTACTCTTTGGTTGAACAAACTAAGAACAGACACACTTAAAGGATTGTCGGTGGTTAATGGTTAAATCGAGACAGTGAAATGCTCAGTGTAGGCGAAGAATCAAACACAGGATTTGGTTTAAAAAAAAAAAAAGACGCAATAAAGCAACTAAAGCAATTTATGAGCTGTAAATGAGTTTTTCAGTGGAGGATATGATCCTTTATTGATTACTACGGGGAACTACAAAACTTTTTTTTTTCTGTATCTTGACCCCCAGCTGCATTTTAATTAATCCACTGGGGTTTGAAAGGGATGTACAACACTTACAAAGCTTTTCTTTTCACAGTCCAGTATATCCAACCCATTTTCTTTTGTTTTTCAAACCAACACACAATTGCCTTTTATTCACTTATAACTGTATTTTTACATGATAGAAATGACAATAATCAAACTGGGTATGTATGTGTCTTTGTATATGTGAGTTGTATTAACTTAATGTGTATGTATTTAAACCAGCTATGTATATTTACACATACAATTGTGCATGTTCTGAATGTATCCTTATCTCTGAGTGTGTATTATGGCTCTGTGTTTGCATTTGTATGTGGCGACACACAGACGCTACACAAAAGAAAGAAGCTTTTATCATTTTCTCAGCATCTGCCCATAATTAAGCCACCACAGAACAAGTCACTGCAGTAGTACTATCATTGCTGCTGGCCTGGGAGGCATTTTAAAAGCAAGTTCAGCTGAGTTTTTTTTTTTTTTTTTTTAATGAAGCAGACAACCATTATGTGGCTTTGGAGCAGGCGAGGAGAGGTGGGTTGGGGGGGGGGGCATAGATGAGCCCCGAAGCTTAGCAAACTCTGGGAATCGGACAGAGGGGGTAGTTGTCGGAGCGAATAGGGGTATTTATTCCAAGCTTCATCTAAAACCACCACCAGGTGAAAGCACCTCCTGGCAGACAACAAAAGGATGACAGTCTTCTCACCTTCGTCTTTCTGCATACATCTAACCCCCCCCCATGTGCAGACAATGGTGCTTTATAGGTGCAAGTGGCTAATGTGCAGGAGAAGTGTGGAAATAAATGATAGCGTACAGAACACAAACCTACAGTGATCCTTTGTGCTCAAAAATTACACTGTTAGCACCATAAATGCTTAGATTGGTACACTGTCCTTATATATGGAAGGGGTATGAATTAGAGAATATATGAGATACACACACAAACAAACACCTCATCACACCAGCATCAACAGCAGTGTGGTATAGCAGCATGCCAAGGGATGTGCTAACTCACTGCTGTAACTGCCAGCATGGGTGTTAGATGTCCGGGAAACAATGCCATTGTGTGTGTGTGTGTGTGTGTGTGTGTGTGTGTGTTGAAGAAAAGAGTGTGGGACTGCGAAACAATGGCATTCTCTGTCAACAAGGTGCTTTTGAGAGAAAGGACAGAAAGGGAGAGGATGGGTAATAAAATGATATTACATGGTATCATGTTGTAAAACGCAGGGCTATTTCAGTCAATCACAGGAACGGCTTAGAAACATCAGCAGCTATGGCAACAGCAACAACATTCGTCTACAACCCTTTTTTAATGGTCAAAGTTTCTGTTAAGTTCACAAAAACATAACAGTGAAACTACAGATACTGCAGAATACAGGAACAGAATTAGTGCTTATGTGTGGAAATGTCAGAGAACAAAGCAGTAGCATGTGAGGGAAGTAACTACAAAAAAATTGTATCGGGGTAAACACTCAGTTGACAGTTTATTAGGCTAATGAGCTCATAAACTGTCAACAGAGTGAACGTGCAATTCATCTAAAATTCAGATTTTTTTTTGGTTTTGTTACAATCTTAGTTCACATTGACATACTCTACTACTTGAAGATTGTCATCTCTGCACTGTGGAAATAAGCTGGAACTCATTTTACTGCAGAAGAGGAGTGTGTTTACTTGCCAGTAACAGTCTACTGAGACAATGAGTTTTTCTTAAAATGTATACTCAGGACAGAAAAAAAGAAGAAAAAGACTAATTTGTTTCATGGAATTTCTTGCTCATTCACTTTCTTGCCCAGTGTTAGTTATTATGTCTTAGCTTAGCATAAAGACTGGAAGTGGGGAAAGAGCTAGCCTGATTTTGTCCATAGGGGAACAAAATTTCTCCTACCAGCACCTCTGCGGCTCACAGGACTCACTAGAGGTGCTGGTAGTATATATGTATATACATGATTTACATCCCAAAATGTTGAACTATTCCTTTAAGAAGAATAACTAATCAGATTTAAGTGTAGACGTCTAACAAACGTGATGAAGAATAGTGTCCAATATGTCACATGCATATTGCACATTTAGTTGTTAGCATTTAAACATAAAAAAGTGGTAAGAGTCTAGTTTCTATGTAGGAGCTCAAGCTAATTAGTGGCAGGAGAGCATACATATTTTTTAACTGTTTGTATGTAACTGTGTGTGTCTAGAGAATATATGCACATATGTTCAAATGTGTGTCTGTGTGTGTGTACAGTGAAAATGATGCGTCATCAGAGAACGAGCAGCTGCTGAGCCGCAGCATTGACAGTGATGAGGAGGCAGCATCTGAGAAACAGGGATCAGCTGACACCAATAACCCCAACCCCAACCTGTGCCTTGTCAACCTGGGCAATAAGCCCGACCTCTGCCTGCTCTCTCTGGGGCTGCTGGAGAGCGACCGTGCCTGCAACGGGACCACCACCATCACAGCTGGCCAGGCCAACAACATCCCGAGTCCCAACCACATCGGCAATGTCAACCACATCGCCAGCACTAACCACATCAGCAGTGTGAACGCAATCAATAACAACAATAAAACCCCGGGGGTAGGGAAGAAGGAGCTTTTAAAGATGTTACTGCAGTAAAAAAAATGATTATGAACAGATCCTCAGTTCAGTATCATCTGGAAATCACAAAGTGCTGTTTTTTTTTTCTTTTTTACCACACAGATGCTACAGAGTCGAAGGAAAAAGATCCTCGATCTATATGCCAGAGCCTGCAATGTTACAGAGGGTGAGTCTGTCACACAGGAAAATAATAATAGTCATTTTCAAGAAAATTGCTTCAAGAATTTAAACTAGATCTGAAAGAGGTCATCACCTCACTACACTTGCTTATTTTTCCTCAAGAAAACAAGATTCAGACTGGATTATATTCGTAATATAGATATTTCAGCGTGGAATAAAAAAAAGTGGTGGACCAGCCAACACACCGACACTGCCATCCCTAGAGCAACAGCAATAGCATGGCTAAAAATGAAACTTGTTGTCCCTCTCTAGGCCTGAGCCCCACAGAGCTTCCCTTCGACTGTCTGGAGAAGGCCAGCCGCATGCTGAGCTCCTCCTACAGCAGCGAGGCGGCCGTGGTGAAGACGTGGAGGCACTTGGCCGAGAGCTTCGGCCTCAAGCGTGACGAGATCGGCGGCATGAGCGACGGCCTGCAGCTCTTTGAGAGGGTGAGCACTGCGGGCTACAGCATCCCTGACCTCCTGACCCGCCTGGTACAGATCGAAAGGTTGGACGCCGTGGAGTCGCTCTGCTCGGACGTGCTAGGCAGCAGCGAGGTAGCGGCGGCGGCCGGACGGCAAGGCATCAGCAGTTTTCACAGCCAGCTGGTCTGTCCATCCCCGTACCCATCTCCCTCCCAACGCTGCGCCAGTGTCTAAATATGTGGTGGAGCAGAGACTTCAGAGACTTGGATGCCTTACAGTTACATGTCTGTAGGCACAGATACTGCTCTGACAAGGAGGACAGCACATGTACAGTATACATTATACACATTACCCCCCTCACATGAAGAATGTCAGTGGACTTTCCAAGGCACAATCCTTTTCCCATTGTGGGTATTCTCTGTCATGAAGCTATCATGAAATACTTAGCATGGCCTTCATTTGTTATCTTTCTACAGTGCTACAGACTTCAGAAAGACAAAAATGAAAGATTCCTCAGAGTGAGATTATTCTCTAGTTTGGTGGTTCAGATATTTTCCTCCTCTGCAAGAACAAAATAATCAGAATTAATTTCTTCCTTTCTCGAATTCTAAGAAATTTTAGCAAAAAAATAGCTGGTTTAACTGTGCGCTGGACGTAACAAGATAACATTAAAAAAAAAAACAACACTTAGTGAGCACACTATCACAGTTCCTTTTAAGTGGGAGAAATGAGGATGCCTTGTTAGCTGTCCTCTCACTGAACTTTCTGCTTCGTCCCGCTGCTGACATAGCTAGATGTTTGTGTCCGTATAAAGGAAGCGACCTGGTTTGACCGCAGCATCAGTTAACATTCATGACTGTGCCTTTGGCTGTGCTGTCATCATATAGGACAGATACGAGTTCCCTACTTAGAATACCGTCTTTATGCCCAGCTGGAAATGCTAAAACATCATTCAGCTCAGCTTTCATCTGGTAAACATTGCTTCTGAACTTTGGGCATTTAGGGACAACCCTGTGTCTCTTGCTGAATTCGGACACCACCAGCAAACACACAACTACAGTCAGAGGTAGATTATGGTATTTTCGGTTTTTAACCTGAAGACATTATGTCCGTATTTTTAACTAAATGCTAAATGCCTAGAACTGCTCTTGTTCAAGTGCTTGTTCTCTGCCTAAAGACAGTATGTAAATCCACTTTCCACAACTTTAACACACACAGATCAACGAGCTCTCTTGCTACAACTACTTCCTCAGCAGTGACCCAGTCTGTGACCCCCCCTCCTAATAACCCCACCCCCCCCAAATTCCCCTTTTACCCCAGTGCTGCGGTCTAGTGCTGCCGCCAGTCCTAATTATTTGGCGTGTGGCTCCCCGGGCCCCTAATAGGCTGAAGTGTTGTGGTTTACAGAGCGGGTGCAAAGTGCCTGTGATTTCCAGCACCCAATTAAGCATTTAGGGCCACTTAACCACTGAAAGCCCAGTGGAAAAGCTGTAAAAACCCTGCATTAAAAAGAGAGATCCCACAGCAGAGGCATGACTAACTGCCCCTGGGGTTGCTGCACTGTGAACGGTGCAAGAATGCAGCCGGTCGTGGTGGAAGCAGCGCTACGGTCGTCCTATAACGTCTGATCTTGCTCAGCTTTTGTGGTCTGCTCAGTCATGCTCAGACAGGATTTAAGCTCCCCTCTACCCTATGGGACCAATATAGCAAATGAGAACAATATGCAGTTGTGTGGGTTGTCCACTTGTGAAAAGCAGCTGAAGCCAGTTTAGTGCTGTATGTACAGAAACTGAGAGTGGCTCCGATAAGCATCAGGATAAACTTTGTGACCAGCGTCATGTTAATGCTCGTTTTAGCTCCGTTAATAGTGATGATGTTAACAGATAAGATGCTGCGGGTCAACATCCTTCTCTTCCAGTGGTTAAGCTCCAAATTTCAACATACACAAGCAATGCCAAGACTTGCTTTGATCTCATTTCTCGGGAATAGGACTGATCTTTATCTAATGCCTGATGTTGTCAGGACAATGTCCTGTGACTGATCTGCACAGAATCAAACACATCACCTGCTGCCAAGTTCTTTTTCTACTTCTTTACATCGCAACTCTGGGGCAGGACCCCAGTACTTTAAATTAATAAATGTGCATGTTTATCAAGCATGTTTTCATATTTTATATCCTTTAACATCTCTCGTCAAGGCAAATAAAAAGATTGCATTAAATATAACTGCCTTCTTAGAGCAGGGTTGTCTTCATCAGATCCAATTCAGTTCAAAACAGGTTTAACTAGTTATTTTTTTATGATGTTTTATGCTGTTGAACTTTTGTAAATAATCTAACTGCTTGATTGAATTGAAATGAAATGGATCCAAGCCCTGTTTTCAGGCAGGCAAAATCTTGTCTGACATATATTATGCTGATAGGATGATATACAGAAGCCAAACATGGATTACTTACCTCAGTAGCACATACAGTAAAATAGAACATGTAGAAAAACACACAAACTGATCACAGAACCAAAGTATAACTGTATATATAACTTATTATTGTACATAATGTATACATTAATAAAGATGTAATGCAAAAATGTTTGAGTCAAGTGACTGTGGATTGGACCTTTAGGGGCACAGTGTGTGGAACAAACAGAGACTTGGGCTGGCATAAGTATTGCTGTAAGACCTTTCACATCACTTACATTGCATAAGCACACTTTTGTAGACTTGCTTTGATGCAGGTATTTTGTACATTTTGTGCTGCTGTGCAATAAGCTATCGAGAGTATCTGATGTTTAGCAGATATAAACACAAAGTAAAGCTCGATGCAGTGTCATTAGTTTTGCAGGTAATTGGACATAACGTAAACCAAACTGTTGGACAAACTGACATCTTGACCTGATGATGGCTTGTGAAAAAAATCAGGGGATCACCGGAATGATTACACTTCATCCTAAGGACGACATCAATGTCTGTACCAAAGATAACAGTAATCTATCCAATCATTTTTTATACATTTCACTCAAAAGCATTACTCCTAAACTTCATCTAAAAGATCTGTACTTTTGAACAAATTGTTTGTTAAAGACACAACACTAAAACCTCATTGTAGCGTTGGAGAAAAACCTCAGAGAACATTGAATGTCTGCACAAAATTTAATACCAATTCCAAAATTCACATTCACATCTATGCACATGACCTCGAGTGCAGGATGAGTCATGAAAAATAAGTATATAAAGCTGTACAGGAGAAAGGCCTTCTGCTGTAAAAGAAACATATTCAAACATATTTATCATATACAAGAGAACAATGGAACAAATACACATATATGATCCATATCTTTTATGTAAGAAGTGAATACACAATACAGTAAATGATCCCGTGTAGTGGTCAGTTCTATCCTACTGTTATTTGTCAACCAGCAGCTGCTGACAGGGTTAGTTAATGGCTTACAGACAACAGCGGATGGAAAATCACTAATCACAACATTTTCCAGCTCATTCAAAACTCCAACAGTTAATTATAGGTCATTAAATATGACATATTAACTAGATGGTTTGTCAAGTGAAAGATGATTTCATGGAGAAAAAAAAAGACTGTAGGACAAGATTAGATTAGACCATAACTTCATTCAGACATTAGCTCTTTCATCTCTTCCGCTGACTTGCTACTGCAAGTCAAGAAGCCAAACCACTTCTCCCTTTCAAATTAAACACAGCAACATGTTACTTCTTATTGTGAAGCATTATTTCCATTATCCACAAATGGGATTTTATTTTATTATTATTTATTGTTACTAAATGATAAAGAACAATACTACAGTTTCAAGAAACTTGATTTCTGTGTCATATTTCTAGTTTCAGAGGACAAGTGGACAACACTTCAGTAAATCCCTGTTCTGCTCTAGCAAAATGACATTAGTCTACTATTGTCACCTCTGCAAATAACACTGTCATCAGGCTTTCTTTGTGTGCGGGTGTGTATTCATGTCAAGATCCCCATGGCCTTAGCTAAATGATGAGGTGTGTATGTGCTGGCTGGGGATCATAAGCCTAGTTTATGGTCTGTGGTAATGCCAGTGATGCTGCTGTGGGGCATCGGGGCAGCATTGAGGTCTTTCTCTCATCATGTTTCAAACTCCTGCCCACAAATAATCCATCCAATGTGAAGAGCCTCTTAGTCTGATAACACACACACACACACAGAGTAGGTACATACAAACGTATGCTGAAGGGTGCGTGTCTTCAGGGGCTTTCTTTGCTCTTAAGCGCTTGGCTTGACTTTAAATGACGAGGATGAAGCCATACAGAGACTCTTCAGGGCAAGGAGTGCCAACCATGAGACTAATTAAACCTCTGCCAGTCACCAACAACTTTACCCCCAACACAACAAATCCATGCACACACTCATCCCCGTCAGTCACCTGCAAACACATCAAACAGTAGGAGTAGAAGTGGTGTCCAGACCTCAGTCAGGTGTATTTCCAGAGAATTGTCTGGAGAACAGGATGAACTGTCTTTGCACTCTTTGTAATTAAATTTCTTTCAACAGTTATAACTGCAGTGCAGTTTTGGAACTGAAACACTGTCACGCTTGTTATAAAATAGCTGCTGCTCATAAAGAAATAGTTACACTAAGTAACTCCACATAAACCAACTTATTGTTGCTTTTACTTTTCTGTGTTTGTACAAATAAAAAAAAAAAACAACAACAACAACAACGAGATGCATTTGTTGTTGTAATTTGTGAGTTCATTTTGCTGCATTTTTGAACAATAACCTTTGGACATTTGGAGACACAGGCACACATGCAGAGAAGAAAGAGCAATATAAAGAGAAAGAAAGCCTCTGCTCTAAACCAGGATTTAAGTCTCACTTTAAAAAGTCCAAGCTGCATCAAATACAAACTGCTCCGTCTATTTAATAAAAAAAAAAAGTAAAATTCTCCTGATGAAATATAATAAAAGAAGGGAAAACAAACTGACATTTGGAAACCAGTGTGATCCCAGCCCGTCTGCAAAGAATAACCTCTGACAGCTGCTTCCACTCACGACTCCTTCAAACACTACCTCATTTACAGCCAGGTATATTACCACAACCACCATGTGCTTATTGCATTACTCAATCAGCATATTTATGCATATTGCGGCTGGTGGAAACGATATACTTTTGGTGGTCTGCCACGTCAAATCGCTGATTGACTTGACTTTATGGTTGTGCTGAAGTGGAACCGCTAATGTTTCCCCCGGACAGCCTCCTCCCACCTACCAAATAACATTTTAATGAGGTTTACCAGCCAGACCAGAGCACGGCGACTCTTTAGAGTAATTTTCTAAATTTTTGGTCCACTGAAAAAACCCAAACATAAATCAAGATCAGCATATAAAGCCGTGTGTGTGATGCTGTGCAGGGCGGATTGGCAGAGTTAAGCGTGTTAGGGAACACGGACCAGACACCGCTACGCTGACTGCAGCGCAGACCAGACTTAACTGAAGTCATGAAAGTAAATAAATCAGCCGTCGACAGGGCATATAGGCAATAAGGCCTCGTTAAAGTGATACTCCACCCAAAATCTATTTCAGTGTCAAACACTCATTACATCTAGGCTTAAGGGGCAGCTGTGAGAAATTTGTGGATTCCTTCACCTTGAATTCATATCAGCTTCAAAAATTTCCAACTGTGACAAGTTAAAAAAAAAAAAAAAAGAATTCATAAAAACTGGAATCCGCATCTCCACTGTCCATCCATATGCTCAGTGTGTTCCAGTGTCATATTTTTGCCAAAACACACTGCTCCTGTGTCACATTATTGGGCTCCTAGAAACTCAGACAGAAGGTTTGTATTAGCTGTATTTTTGGTGTAAATATGCTCTACACAGTCCTTACGCTTTACATTAGGGAAATCTTAAATTAGTTATATGTTTACACACACGCACACGCACACACACACACACACACACACACACACACACACACACACACACACACACACACACACACACACACACACCGCCAAGGTTTTAAAAATTCTTGCTTTCAATATCAGCACAGGCATGGAAAGATTAGGATCATGGCAGACAAACCATGGTGAAGTCATGTTAAGAACAGTCAACTAAAACACTTGGTTCAGGTTAAAGAAAGATCATGATGATGGTTAATAAAAAGGCGAATGCTAACTGCGGGAATGTTGGATGCAAACTGTGAAGTTGAGAAAGGTCTAATATGAGTTTAATTTGAAGAGGTACTGGGATGGAGGTTGGCTTTTCTCACAACTTCCAGCTGTAGCATGTGGCTGCCCAAGCAAATTCCATTCACTGAAGGTAGCAATGGAAAATGGTCAAAAGTACTGGAAAAAAAAAATCCAGTAAGTGAACTTTGAGTCTACAATATTTAATCACAAACATATGTTTGTGATGTTATTAGTGGTGGCGTTGTAGTGGATGGCATCATACTGAGAGGTGTTTCAAATTGCCAGTTCATAACTGACGTACGTTCAAACTGACTACTGCTTTTTCCATAATGACGGAAACTGCAAATCTTTTACAGCCTGCAGAGGGTGAAAAGGCGGCGTGTCACTTTAAGGTCATCTTTAATCAGTGCCAGGCTACGATCAGTAAACAGAAGAACTGTTTGATTTATAAGGGAAAGTGTGGACAAAACTGAGATTAGGACAGTTTTATTTGCCAGGTCTGCCAAACAGGGATGTGCCCCCGAGTTCATTTAAACTGCTGGGTGTAAACACAACCTTACACCCAGTGCGTGTCCTGAACTCCCATGTACTCAGAAACAAGAAGGCTTGATTGGAAATCTGATATTACTATTATTACATTCATTTGTTAAGTCAGTAAACAATCCCATTGTCATGTGTTACCACTCTGCTCAATAGCTCCAAATTACAGCTTTGCCAAAGCAACAGATGAGTTAATGGAAGCAGAAAGTGACGAGCGGCTTCACATTGAACTTCTGTTTTCAATCAATTTGTATTCTGTCGAAAGAGTTGACAGTCTCTGAGGCGGAAGAGATGGATGATGAAGAACCGGTTGATGATAATATGATGATCTTGACAGACTGGTTGTATTATCCGTCTGCATCTGCCTTAAAGTGACATCGTGTAAAGGATCTTGTATTTCTGAGAACTGATTCAGAGAGTTTTGGCCTGCCACTGCAGACACTGTGCAAATTATCAGTATCTTTCCATAATTTAAAAACAGATTAAAGGTGTGCTCCTTTGTCTGAAGAACTCGCTCGAAGGTCAGAGTTCAGGACTCTGTGCATGTAACCTGGGTGGCTTGGTGAAAAATGGTCATCACAGGACGAGTGTTTATGTGGCTTCCATCTAAAGTGCGTTCCGCTGTTGATCATAAAGCTTGTTGGTTGCATTTGATATCATCCAGATGCGACAAAATTCACAACAGCCACAATGAGGAAGAAATGTAAATACCAGCCTCCTCCATACTACTGCCAGCAAATCCTCTTCTATCTCTAACATAAACTCCTTTGCCTCTGGCTGTTTACAGTTGGTGAAGCAATTAAAAAAAGTAACCAAGTAAAGAATTTAAGGTAGGCTAAGACTTAATTAGGCTGATGTGCTTGGTAGGATGGAGGGGGATTTCCACCTTTCTATGCCCTGATAATTTAGTTTCATGCCCTGTGGAGAATAAAATTATCTGACTTATTTGCAACAGCGCAATACTTTTTTTAAAAAGGGCACTAAAAAGAAATTGTTTTCCAGTCCTTTTGTATATAAACAGAACTTTTAACATTGCTTTTGCATGTGTTCTGGTGCCTGCCACGTAATAACAGAAGCGGTTAGAAACCAAAGTAATTTGGGGTAATAACATTCCTTATCATTAAATGGGCTAAACTATATGCTACAGCTCACTCCTGAACCTTTATCACAGCAGAACATTGGCTGCGTGATCCAGAAGCTTTCAAACACGTCAACACAAGCTAAAAAAAACCAACAAAACCCAAACAGTTTAATAATGCTTAAAAGTAAATACAGTGAAGACACTGTAGTGGCTGAGCTTGTTTTAGTGATGCACGATGCTATAAATTTGTCCGATTTCTATATCAGATGTTTTCCATGGTGGCTTGCCTGAATAATAACCATTTTTACATTTTACTACAATACTGCTGTGTGTCTCGTTTTCCACTAGCAGAACTACTGTATTATATTAACCGTAATTCCTTGTGCAGATGAAAGCAGTTTCCAAGTGTCTGCAGTCACTTAAGGAATTACTTCAACTCAAACATCTAAAACAGGTTGTATTTACTTTGGAAGAACATTCCGCCTCAAACATCTTTGTTCTTGAATGTTTTCTTCAGCAGGTGGTTTAAAGTCTCCAGGTTAAACAGGGACGGTCACACTGCTGCTGCTGCTTCCACAAAAAAATTTTCAATTTTAATCTTTCACTTCTACTAATCATCAAATGAAGTTTATAAAAAAAGGTTTATCCAGTTACAAGTGGCTAAAATGTGTTACATTAATCAGAAACATTATGCTCATTATTATTAAAATGAATAAAATCATACCTTTGAATACTTGTAATCATTATCAGACCAGTTTGATAGATTATTAACAAAGGCATAATTTTGATCTCAGTAGTGTTACAAGTACAAGTACACTGTGTTCTATGTATTATAAAAAAAAAAAATGTGATCCAAGGATAAAATATCCAGCAAATTTGATCTAAATTAGAACCCTGACCTGAACAGAAGTTTTGGAAACTAACAGTTAAGTTAGGGATTCGGATACTTTAAAAATTGGATGCACCCTTTTGCAATCCAGAACAGTCAAGCACTTCAGAATGGTTTGCAACAAGTCAGTTTTAAATATCAGCTGTAATTGTTCCAGTCCCTCCAAACTTCTCCATCAACCAACACGGCCAGTGTGTCCCATGCTGAGGCCATTACTCCCATCAACCCACCCATACTCTGGAACAAACAAATAAGACACGTTTATACAAAACATATGGATTTTAGCATTTCATATGCAGTCCAGTCTTAATGTTCCTCAGTTCTCTCTTTTTTTTTTTTTTTTTTGTTTACTGCCATTAAAAAGCTTCATAGTCACAGCCTCTCTTCCTCTGAGCACATGAGACACCCATTAAGGCCACTGGCAAGCATGACATTCGTTTTATAAAAAGGTTTTCCATCACAGAAAAAGACAAAACGCCAGATTAAAACTGTGGAACACAAAAACAGAGGGGTCACAAAGTGCAAAACATACACAACGTTAAAGTACTTCTGACAGACAAAAGGACTTCAAAAACATATCACTATATAAATAAAGAATGTGGGAATGTGGGGATATGTCATTTGAGGTAGAGCAGGATGGAGCACATTGAAGTGTAGTACGGCTGGAAATCTGGTAATTGCAGTTTGAGAACACATGAAAGACTTGAGCAATGTGCTCAAGTACTGAAATACAAAGCAAGGCATTTTTGTCTTAACTGGGAAGTCTGAGCTTTTAAAGAGCCCTTGAATCCAGCACGAGGGACTGTGTGTGTGTGTGTGTTATTTAAGGTTGTGAAGAATGGACCTGAGGTTGAGGCCGAGGAAGGTGTGCATGTGGTTGGTTTTGTGATAAAGCTCTTGTATCTGGAGGTGGAGAGAGGAGAGCTCAAACAGACGACGGTTCTTCCTGAACAAAATGAAATAAAAATTATACAACTGACTGTCAAGCTAAAGACATTCAATTCAATACTCCCAAGAGTTACACATATTTAGTTTTACACCAGTGTATGATAATGACTTTGATGATCCCCTGTCTTTTCCTCTAGTGCCACCAGCAGGTTAAGACTTTACTTTTCTTTTGAAATAACAATAGTTTTGATAACTTCTGGATGGACTTACACACAGAATCATGTTCTCATGCAGTATGAATAATAAAAACTTTGATCCCCTGAGTTTTCATGTAGCGCCATCATCAGGTCAAAATGTTTGTTTGTCCAATATTTTGGTTTATATCCAAACACAAACAAAACGAATGACATTTCCGTCAGCCGCAGCTGTCTACAATCTTGTTTCTTTACTGAATAATTTTACTTTCTCAGGCCACGATCTGGTCACAGTTGGCATATGAATCAACTGATAATGAGCCACAAATAAACATAGCTCCTGATCAGATCAGATAATCACGAGTCTGCACAGACATGAGAGAAAAGATCTGAGTGCACAAGCACATGGTTGCATATGTCCAAGCATGCAGGTATTTACTACCCATGATCGGAGGTATTAATCCTTGTTCAGTGTGTGATATTACCTGTATGTAGATCACAGTGCCTACCTGATGCTGGAGAGCTTCTGCAGAAGGATAGAGAGCTTCTCCAGTGATGGAAGGTCCAGGCGAGGGCTTTTAAGGAGCTGGGACACTGTTTGGAAGAAGTCCTCACAGCTACATGCCTCCAGGAAGGGATTTAGGTAGCCTACAAGCACACAAACACAAGCAGCGCAAAAAAAAAAGAAAAAATGGAGGATATTATCAAAACTATTTCGCTGATGAACAACACATTTTTATTCAATGTTAAAACTTCTGAAGAGATGAAAATTATCAACTACATTTTGCCATACTTTTTAGATTTGCATGGAAATGAAAACTACATGGACACGCAAACAAACCATGAAAACACTTTAGCAATCAAACTGAGTGAGACAGGGACGCAGATGCTGGTCAGAAGGATTCTGTGATGATTGTATTTGGAAGAGCTTCCATATTGTCACTGTTAGCTCTGACCTTCCCTTCATCAAACCAAAGCCACACACACAGGGAGATGAAACAAAGAAGGGACAACAGCATCAGTCCACGCAGATGGGCGCTGCATATTTTTTAAATTAATAAAAGCAAATGTCGACCTTATGAAGTCCTAAAATTAGTCAGTGCCTAGTAAACAAACATTTGTTTCTGCTAAAGTCACATTCCTGCTCCTTCTAAAAAGTAACTCTCCACCGTCTTAAACGACACATGTGGGTGAGGGAATACAATGTGAGCCACAGAGGGGCTGTTTTTGGCTGGTACAGTGGTTCTGCTGGCATCAAATCACAGGAGAAGATTGGATGGGGAAGAAGAGGATCGTGTTCAGATAAGAAAGGATCTGACAGGTAGAATCTGATAATATGAGAAGGATAAAGCAGGAAAGGATAGTTTGGTCAGTTTTTTTTTTTCCCCCCAGATATAACATCACGTCCCCTCAAGGGTATCAAACTACTATAGATAATTCATGTTACTGACATGACCCTGAACAGTTTGTTTACATTTTATAGTTTTCTTGTACATGTATGAACAAAAAAAGTTCCAAATGACAGCATTTTTTAAACTAAAACCTCCTGACCGGTGAACATTCAGATGATGTCTGCTGACACTGCTTGGACAATATAAATGTCTGCTTAACTATGTACCCGTCGCTGAATATAATCCCTCAGCCCAGCAAAACTGTAAGTTAACCTGTCAGTTTTTTTTTTTTTTTTAACTGATAAATAATTTAGAATTTGAAATGTCAAAAAAAAAAACAGTGAAACAAGCACATCAGAAGGTGAAATTACTAATCCTCAGGTTGTAGATTCTGGAACCACACAATTAATTGATTACCAAACTGTTGATTAATTTTCTGCCGAAGCACAGGTATCTTTTTGTCTTTGTCAGAGGCACTAATATAGTTATCCATTTAATGTATGCTACATTCTACACACACACACACACACACACACACACACACACACAAACACACACTTGTTGTGAGCTTGACGAGTAATAACACAGATGCTGTGGGACACATCGTACAGCAAGAAACTGCAACACCATCAAAACATATAACGGCAAACACTTCTCTACTGTGGCAAAGTTGGGGAAAAAAAAAAAAAGAACCTAAACATGCACAGAAAGTAGGTCCATATGTGACCATGGCAGCTGAATCCTCTGTATGAAGCTGTTTGATAGTTTATGTACCCACTGTTTACCCGACATCAGTCAAAGCCAGTAAAACACTGTTACCAAGTGTGTTTGTGTGTGTGTGTGTTGAGGTGGACAACTGCATTGTTGTGATCTATGAATGCACTATTCACAAGATGTGTTGTGTAAGCTTTACAGTATGTGACTGAACTTTATACAAGCAGTCGAGTTGTTGCAGTATGACCAAAGACGTCCTGTGTGTGAGTGTGTGTGTGTGTTTTGTGCACAACTGGACCTTTTTGATTTGTTTTATTGGTAATCTTTAGGTGTAAGCCTCTCTCCCCCTCTTCCTCACCCTGTTCCCGTCTCCCCTCATTACTGCTTGTAAAACACAATAACAAGCAAGTCTTGCTACACTGAGAGTCTCCACTGAAACGCATGACTACGCACACACGCACAGCTCCGGCCCCAGTCGCCTCTGGCATATGGCTCTGCTGTGTATTAGCATACAGCAGTCTTAAATGATATGGCTCATAACCCTGCCGAACTTGCCCTTCCATGAAAACACACTGCAGCTGTTCTCTCCTCCATGTCCACCTCCATCAAGACTTTTGTCTTTCTATAAAAGAGCCAAGAGGTGGTGGAAGTCCAAGGTTTTATGCCCACAAATTCCAAATCTGTTGACTGACCAGTGCTTATGATTGATGTGAGTTCAGACAAACCGTTACTTTTAACATGTGGTTTTTATGTGGGGTTGATATGGAGTGATACTGCCGGAGAAGCTGCTTTAAATCAAAGTAAATAGTGATAGTAAAAACAGTCCATAAATCTGGGCTAGAAGAGTGATTACAGAAGCATTCAAGGCTACGTCAACAACAGATGATTTTCCACACAAAGCTAAGTGTGCAATTATAAAACTGAATCGTGAGGTCACAGGCAAGGTGCTAATGAGGCGCAAGGCGTGACTGTCACAGCTGAATTTTACGGTTTAATTATACTTGTGACTAAATCTTCTTTGTCCTTCTATCAGATAAATGTGTATTTGCCAGCAGGCCTGGTCCATAGACAAGTGAGTGTCTCATTAAATCTACAGGTAAACTACAGTAGAGGAATTTCTATTTTATAAGAATTGATCTGGACATGAACAACTACATTATCTAACGTGCACCTAAGATATGACACTAACTTTCTACTTTCAAACTGAATTTGAATATTTAATCGATGTACATTATAAAGATCCTTCAAATGAAGACTGATGTGACTGCTCATCACCCTTGGTGCAGTCGCATATTAATACAAATGTGGTGGGTTCTACACTATCCCGTCACCTGACACACAGCTACTTACGGGACTGTTCGGTTAGCTGCATCAGGACGTCTATAGGTATGTGAAGAGCTCCGCGGCTGGTTCTTAACACCGCCAGTAGCACACATACTCCTCCGTAGTGTATGAACAGGCCTCGGCTCTTCTCACACCTCAGCTCTGTGTGGAGGCTGTCCAGAGCCTGGGCCAGCACATCAGCTGCAGAGAGGACAGAGACATCCAGTCTTTACATTCAGAGACATATGATTCTGTTTTAAATGAAACATTTAAGTAATTTTCTTCTTACATTGAGATTTTAGTCTCTCAGCTGAAACTGTTATCCATGAATTAGGTAAGTCATAAAGTGCTAAGGTAAGACTATAAACTAAATTGTGTAATTTTATATTAAAAGTAATTCTCAAGACAAATTTCATCTTTGTCCCATATATTCCCGTATTCTTATAGGCACTTTACCTGTTCAGCAACAGGAAAATACTCTTCAACCTACCCTTTCCCATCTTATCCCCACAATCCAAGCTGTTTCCTTCCTTTCTCACACACCACCTCTATTCTTTGGTCATAATGTCTGCCGTTCTTCTGCAGCCCCCTTTTCAAGTCCAAAACCCATCATGCCTGTCAAATTCAAACATATGATCTGTGATCACCTCAACTTATTCTGAAGTTCTGAGAAAATACTTTTCAAATGTCCAAAAGTGCTGGATTTATACAACCTGACATGGGATAAAAGCTTCCTTTTTTATTTTGGACTGAGTTTGGTTAGCTCTGTCTCAGAATGGTGCCTATTAGAAAAATCCCAGCAAATATGAGAGGGAAGAAACATCTCGCTATTATGCTCAATCTGGTTTTACGTCAATCCAGACGAGGGGAGAAAGCAAACCTGGTGAGCAGATTGACAGAAAATACTCTATGTAGAGACATAGTGAGGGAGCCCTGAAGCATTACGAGCAGATGGAAGGTAATTTCTGAAGAGATTTTCATAAAATATGTCAAGATATGAAGGCTGCATCCACTGAGTGCCTGAAGATTTATAGTTTTGGAGACCAGGCTGCAAAAAAAAAAAACGATATAGCTAAAAGCTCCATGCCCTTTTTAAATATTTGTTACGTGTCTAAAGCCATGCTAGGGGCTCTGTGAGGCTGATGATCTCTGTAGAAACCCAAACTGAAAGATAGAAAGCAGCAGAGAGGTTGTTTTTGGTCAAATTAATAGTCACAGTGAAGTGGTATCTCAGCAGTTGTAATGCCAGGATGCTAACGATGACAAATAGAAATCATCGCTAACTTAGTTTACAGGGTTTTTCCTCTGGAAATTTTGCAAACTAACCTCCACTCGATGCAGGCTCCACTGGGTAAAACGTGCCCAGAGAGTGATTATCACACTGATTTCACCCTTGTGTCTGACCTGCACAGCAGCAGTGAGGTTTTTTCTCCTTCACCCATCAGCCTCTGATTGTGGCTGATTGAGCTGTTCGCCCATACTTTTTCCCAACCTGAAAATACTCAGAGACTCCTGATGCATTTCATCTTGTTATCAATGTGGTTACTAGACCATTTAAACAACTGCCTCAGTCATTAGTTATATCGCTTTGAGTTGCACTTCCACTGCTTGTTTTCTTGTGGTTACAAACCAAAGCACTGGAGAAACTGAAATTTTAACCTGATGATGGTGCTTGATGAAAAGTGATAACCAAAGTGATTACAATTCATCCTTTGGAGAATGTGAATGCCTGTACATGCTTCATAGAATCCAATCCATCCAATATTTGTGGAGATATTTCACTTAGAAGAAGAGTGCACAGACAGGACAGTCCTGTCTGTGGATTCACACCTATACAGGTGAGGTGACAACACAGTAGGAAGTGATAAGTACCAACAGATGTACCGCTCACATTTTCTGGCTATGAATTATTTCTTTTTGAATTCTGCTTTTTGATTCATCAAGTGGTTACTACATGTGTGTTTAGGGTAATCTGAATAATAAGATGCAACCCTGAGTGTAAATATAACCACCTAACATGCCATATGTGGAAATTCAGATGTCATCTTTGCAGCTATGGTGACAGTAAAGTTGATCTTTGAAAAATAGTAAATAATGAGGAGTGAGGTTCAGTAAAGGAATGATAATGAGGATTTAGCAGGCAAAAAAAATAATTTGCTGGTTCCTGAAATGTGAGGATTTGTTGATTCGTTGCTTTTCTTTGTTTTACATTATTATTTCAGAGTTCTTTTTTATTTAATATCGTTAGAAATTGAATATCTTTTGGTTTTTGGACTGTTGGTCTGACAAAACAGTGTCACCTCGGGCTCTGGGATATTGTAAATAATCACAGCCTTTGTTGATTCCTTATTTACCCTACTGTTTTGCTTAAGGCCACAATTTAACACCTTTTTGCATGTGTTACATGTGTGTGCAGTGATAATACCTTGTGTGACAGTACGGAGGATGACGAGGGTGGAGAGGATACGAGTGTGAGGACAGGGGCTTCGGTAAAGGGGCCAGTTCCTAAAGGGTCCAGCTGCCTCACTGCAGGACTTGGGCAGATCTGGATCTTCAGACTGCAGCACTGTTGACTGGGCTGCAGGCTTTGACACTTCTTCTCCTATCCGCCGCAGAGTGGCAGTTAGTGCTATATTCTGCAAAAAATACACACAAAGACACATGCACACATTGGTTATTACAAAAAGTTTCCAAAGCAACCAAGAGCCAGTGGTTTTCAAAGTCACTACATCCCTCTCTCACTTTCCGATACTATTCCCTTTCCCCAATGACTCCATCAGCTCCGTAGGGACCCCCAGACTTTAAATAACATCTTTTTTCTTCCCTTTATATATTATGATCCAGTAGTGGTTGGTTTTTGTCTTAAAAGTGAACACATCTTGTAACAATAAGGGAGCATGTGATTCCAGTTGAACATCAAGCATGTCACTGAGCAGATATGACATGGCCTGACAAATAAACACGCAGGGGCCAAGCTCCCTGCAGCAGGGCCGGAGAAGAGGACTGAAGCTTGGGAGCTGGAGGCTGTGGGGAGAGAAGAAGTAGTGTCCCTGGGCCAGGAGTGAAGGCTGGGGCCTGGCTCATAGCTGGGATTCAAACTTCGGACCTATTGCCTATCACCCCTTCAACTAACAATGACTGATGCAGTAATTTTTTATGGGTGGGTTCTCGAGGGGCTTCTGGCCATGTGGCTCTATAATGGAACGGGATATACATCCTTATCAAAGCCATAAAACAGTGACAAGCTGATCTAAGCTAGGGTCTGTTCAACACACAGAATCAAGCAGGGAACTTCAGAGAACCACGCTTCTCAAATGAACAGAAGATAGACAGGACCTCCAAATAGTGATAAAGTGGACATCCCCTGTTTGAAGTGAACGTGTACTGCTGTGTGTTGCAGAGAAAACTGAGAGTCCTGTTTCTATTCTCCTGCATGATGTTGTGAAAGTGACTCATCTCTTGCAAGGCCAGACACCACAGAATTAACAGCATGTTTTTGCAATTAACAGAACGTTGTTGTAATCTCACACCTCTGTAACTTCCTGAAAGTCCAGATCATCAAAGAGCTAATATCCTAAAACATTTTTTTTCAACTGACACTCCCTCTGGCAGACGTGGAAGAGAAAAGGTTTTCGGACAAAACAATACATCTCTCTGTTTCTGTGTCAAGAAACATCATCTAGCTAACCATCGGCCTCTTATCACTGGTGCTGAGGTGATGTGGCTTGTTGATAGTGGCTACTCACTCAACCATTAGCCTGGGTCCTGAAATCAAAACTAAACAGTGAAGCTAACAGACCACATATCCCACATATTCTACTGTTACTGTAATCCCAATGTCTTTTTTTCATGTATCCCATATGTAGTTGCTGCATCAGAGCAGTTTACCCACAGAAACGATCACATCTTTACCTGTGAGCTACTGTCCATGTGTCTCAAAGCCCAGTGGATGAGGCGAAGAAGGTGGAGGAGGAGGTCTGGTTCTGACAAAGGGGTGTGATGAAGCTGATCTGCTAGTAACGGCAGCACCTAAGGAACCAAAGCTAACTTATAACACTGACTGCAATTGAAACTTTTTGTGTGGTCATGACAGCAAACAGTGATTTGGAGGAAAGTTAGAAGTTTAGAGTGAAGCTGGAGTGAATGCTCCACCTTGAGGCATCTTTCGTTGAGCACAACCTCCAGAGGCAGACACTGGCCTACATCTTTCCCTTCATTTCCTGCTACTGATGAGAATGTCTGCCCATCAAGGACCCAGTCCAACAGAAGGGCAAGGAGCTTCAGTTGGGTGGGACTGGAGCTGCCCTAAAGGAAGGAGGGTGAAATAAAGGGTGAAATCAAGTTTGTCACAACATGGTGATTATGGTTATAAATGTTATTTTGATTAAACCTTTACCATCTGTCAGGTTCACATCCAAAGAGCAAAGAAGCCAAGAAACATTAAAGACAAGTAAATAAAATGAAAAACTCTGCGCAGTTCAGCCATGACAGACATGGGCTCAGTCAATATTCTCTGAATAGAGAAAGGAAAAAAAAACAGCCTTTAAATAACAAGTGCAACCATATCAAGTAAAACTACATCAAGCATATTCATCTTCATCAACAACAGTGACGATAACATAACAAAATCACAAATTATGATTTATCATGCCAGCTGGCAGAGTAGGAGAGTGGTTTGTGGAGAGTGAGTTTTGTAGTGTTTCCAGCGTGGATATGTCTAAATGAGAGTCTTCATGCCTGTCTAACCATACTAAACGATCTGCAGTGTTTTTTCAATAAACACATTAACAATAAAACAAAGTAATCAAGCCACAATTACAGCAAATCCTGCTGATTAGTAGTATGTTTAACTGTAAAACAAACATACATGTGCACATACACACACACTCGGAGCGGCTGAAGTACCTTGTCACTGGGTTTTCCAGAAGCAACAGTTCTCTCCCTCTTGGATGGTTTAATACACTCAGTGCTCTTAACACTCCCTTTCTGACAGCCTCTTGGTGCCACGCTTTGTTCGTATTTCCTCTGGAAAAATTTAGTAACAGGTCAGTGAATAAATGTATGAAGGAACATCTGTTTTAACTTTTAACTAAGAATATTAGATATTAAAAATCTTCCACGCTACAAAAAATTGCTGGGTTAAAATTATTGTTAGTGTGGAAAGGCTTCAAACTGCATTCAGACCATCATGAGACACTAAAAACTGATTTTCAGATGGACTGCCATAACTTCACAGCCTTCCAAGACTTATTATTTCAAAACATGAAGGAATATCTGTGCATGGATTAATGTGTTGTTACCTGCAGGTTCTCGAGTCGAGCCTGCACCCTCTTGGACTGGCTCTCCAGCTTCTTATTCTGTTCACTGAGCTCGTTCAGCTGTTGGTTTAAAAACAACAAATGTCAAACTCTTATGCAAGATGAGTGCACATAAAATCAATTAATCTATTTCCTTATGCACAAATTTGCCTTAAGGTATTGCTTTTGAAGCAAAGAGACCTTCAATCAACAGAAACAAGCACACTTATGGTTTCCAAGGGCCACTTAACCCTGGGGAATAAGTGCAGACTCAGTGATCCTACAGCAATGCTGTCTTATTATTATTATTATGTGTGAAACACTTTGCAATGCAGGTTTATAAAAGTGCTCCATAAGTAAAGACCACTATTATTATCATCATGATTATTCAAAATCCAAATACAAGAGGATGATGTTGTAGTGCCCTCCTGTGGTCCAAGTTACTAACTACTTGGTGTGAGCCTTCTGCTCCTCCACCTATGATGTAACGAAAATTTATCCAGTCACTTCAATTTTAGAAAAAGAACAAGACAGGTAACAAGATAGGCTGTACAGCCAAATTACTTCCTCAACTGGTTATAAACAAAACAAGCTGTACTAAATGTTCAATGTTCTTTTAAGTGCTTTACAAATGGAGGTCACGAAGCCTGCAAGTTCAGACAGTAAAAACACTTATACCTAAGAAAAGCTTTTAATCAAGTTAACTTCCCTAAAAGGTTTGCACCTTGTACTAATATTATTTTAGGACATTGTATGACTTTTATCACAACGTTAAGCTTCCCACAAGAACACAAAGGAAATTATATGGTCATCTGTTAACCATTTACCAAGCTTAACAAAACACAAACACACAATAAATGTTTATATGTGAACACTTAGAACCTGCTTCTTCATGTTGTCATTCAGGTCCTTGATGGTGTCAAAGCTGGATTTGAGCCTCCTGTTCTCTTTGCTCCTCTCTCGCAGAAGATCCTGCAGCTGGCTCAGCTCCTGCTGGTGTTTCTGGTTACAGATCAGGCTGGATTATAACATTTAAAAAAAAATATTCCTGGAAACATCTCTGAGGTTCAATTAAACTCTGGAAAATGTAATGTAAGGCACCAATCCACCCCAGCTCCCCGGGCTCCTCACTAGGCAGCCCCCTGCCCCAGCGTCTCTAGTGCATGTGCATGCCTGTGTGTTTCGTTCACTTGGTGTAGGTAAAATCCCAGGAGGGATCAATAAAGTAATTAAATTAAAATAAAAGACATCCCTTGTGTTGAACGTGACTGGATAGAGTGTATGTTTGTCTGACCTCCTCTACAGCCAGTATGCGAGTATGGAGCATCCCCTCCAGCCCAGCCAGCCTCCCAAAAGCCTCTTCTTGTTCTTTCAGCCTCTTTTCTCGCTCATGCAGCTCCCTCTCCCACTGCTGCTGGCTTTGTCGCTCTGCCTGTGTACATACACAAACACACACAGACTTTCATTCGACTACACCTTACATACAATATACCCTCTCGAACCCAAACAAACCTCTGACTCTGAAACTCTAAACTACTTATCAAAATCACAGAATACCAGTATGGACAAGAAGCGAGCAAAAACACACAAGCGCCCTTGAATCATAATATACCACGCACCTGAATCAGTGTATACGCTGGACACACATCTGTAAGATTTACTGATAAACTCTCCTTACAGTGGTCTGTTCTCTTACCTTTAGCTGTTCGTAGATGGTCATCATCTCCTGGTAAACCTTTACTAATACTAAAGATGAGGAGCGGTGTGAGTCAGAGAATTGGTGAGCTCTCTGCAACCCTATGTCTGCATCAGTTTCATGGGAGCCAGGGCTACCATCCAGACAGGAAGGCAGGGTCACATCTGGACAAAGAGAGGTAAAGTAGAACCCAAGGACTGCTAATTATCTACTGTATTTATAACAGACTGCAAAGAAAAGTTAGGAATTTCAGAAATAAGAGGAAAGTAAAGTAAAATTAATGGCAAGAACTCTAATCTAATCTCTGAGACCTGATTTTTTATGCAGGATTTTATCAGGTAAACGGAGGAAAATCGTTCATTTTAAATGACTAATTTTCCTCAGGAAATTATTTCAGCAGCTGCCACTTTGAGTTTGCTATAAAGGGTGGTCAGTTATCATTCTACCGCAGATCGCACAAATACTAGTGACCAGTATCTTCCTCTGACCTCACCTGTTTCTGTAAACAGCACCTGAGAGTCTTGAAGTGGGGCAGCTGCAAAGTCCCCACCCAGGTCCTCATTACTGCCATGCAGACTATGATCACTGCCAAACCTTAGAAAGAACATGATACTAATCACAAACATGTGAAACTGCACTTGGAAAAGTAATGTCATGAGACTTACTGTTCAGGATGGTTGGTAACTGCCTTGAACAGCTCATTTAAAGCTTTGCTGTAGCATTTCCACTCTTGGTTTGGCTGTTTGGATCTGTGGGCCAAAACAAGCCTTCGTACTGCTTCTAAAAGAGTAAATATGAAGCAACATTAGGCTTTATTTTCCATGTCAATAAACATCAGTTAGATGTGGGACAGGGCCATGCAGTGTGAACTGATGTGAGTTAAAACAAACCATATCTGATTAAAGTTTTGCTGTAAGATGAGTCTCTGAAATTATAAACCTAACAATACAGCAGGTGCGCAGATAGTAAGGAAAAGAGTGAAGGTATGATCGTTAGTCACCTCTGACACTCTCTCATTACTTCTCTAGACTGAAATATTTTTGAATATGAATGAGTGTGGATAATGTTGGAGACTTGCTAGAACCCAATCAAGAACCCGACCATGTGGAGCCTCATGTTTCATACACGTACCATCGCTGGTTCCTGAGGTGATATCTTCTGAAGGTGGCAACTAAAGAGATAAGATATCAATATTTAAACACAGAGGTATCAGATGATATTTGACTCTTCTGTCGTGTCCATATACATAGCTGGCGGGACACCGTTTAAACGTTTGTTGTGGCTCAGGCGTGCATTTAGTAACGACAAGTGCGACAAATTTGCACAATTTAGCTAGGGTTAACACGGCGTGTTTTTCAACAAGTTAAGTTGTAAAATACAATAAAGAGGGTTTTTTTTGTTTTGGTATGAAGTTTTTCATTTAGCTGACCTTCAGGTAAACAGACAACAAAGTGGCCGTATCGACAGAAATGTGTGAATTTATTCACTTCACTAACTCGATAGTGGAAGTAAGCTAGATGAGCATTGCTTTGGCCTTAGCAATCACGCACGCGAGGTAGTAGCGATGCTACCATGAAGTTAGTCTAGTTTATACTACAAAATGTCGTTAAACTCAAACCTGTTTCCTTCTCTCCAAATATTTCTGCTTAAGTTTCTCTACAGTATCCGCTTCGCCGGACTCGTTGTCCTTAAACTGCCGGTTCATTGTTACGACAGCTGTAATTAAAACCGACAAATTACTCCAGGTATGATTCTCTGCACCTTCAACTCCCAGTAGCGTGCACCAAATGAAATAAACTTCCGGTTTTTATTTTCAGATTAAAACCTCTTTCTTGAGTAGAAGCCATTTTTTGCCCCCCGCCACTTGGGTCACATTATTTTGAAATTCCATTCGCTACATTACCGATATCACTCTAGTTACTTAAGGCAGCTTCACACAGGCGTGTGCGCTGACAGGAAACAAACAAACAAACCGAATTTGGCGGATGAATGATCACGTGACCTTAAAGCAACGTCCTTACTGCCAGTAGCGCCCTCTAGCGAGGCCGGACGGCGCCGAGTAGTGGATTTCAGATTCACAGCCATGTATGGCGATTTGTTGTTGGTTGAATATTGTTGGTTGTCAGCCCTCTTCAGAATAACTTAAGGGAAAAGTGTGGTAACGGCAACCAAAAGCTGTTTTTATTTTTAATGCAAACAGACTGGAGCAAATGTTAGATTGTGTGACCGACTGAATATGTGCTTATTCAACAGTATTTGGTCGTAGGCCGTGAGTAAAAACTAAAACCATAAAACAAAAACTGTTGCACTTGGATATTAAAACACTTTTACAACTACTGTCTTTTTTTCTTTGTCTCACCAGTGTTCAGGTATGAGTGTACTGTAAGTTCATGTTCACTTCAGTGGTATATTCAGTGCCATTGAAGTTAATTTTAATTTGTTTTCCTATTTCCTCTCAAGATGTAATGTACTTAAAATTTTTCTGTGATATT
Organism: Toxotes jaculatrix; assembly: GCF_017976425.1. Lineage (NCBI taxonomy): Eukaryota > Metazoa > Chordata > Actinopteri > Toxotidae > Toxotes > Toxotes jaculatrix. Next base: position 16,028,448 of record NC_054408.1, read on the forward strand.
AGTAGCCTCATAAAATGTAAAAGACCTCATCTGTTGCTTACATCCTTTCTTTCTGTCTGTCTGCCTGGTTATGTTTTTATAGTCGATGATTTTAAAAAAAGTGAGCTGACCTCAAAAAGCTCTATTGCATTTTGAGATGAAAGTGGCAATCAAGTCTTTCATTTTGGCTAAAACCTCCATTAAGCTGAGTAAGTGAGCAAATTTTTATCTAATTTCAGTTTTTTATGTCCTCGGGCAAACTACATTTTTCTGAGGCTGATGGATGGAGAATCTTTCCCACTCAGCCACATTGTAGTTACACCAACGAACCAGTGAGTGTCAGTGCCTCATCAGAGTCAACAAGATCCCACAGGCTCGCATTTAGTCTGCTTTACTCTCAAGTCTTTGTGTAGCTGATTGCACCACCAGTCTTCAGCCTAGTGCTGAAACTTTCCACATCCCCATCTTTTTGTTTTCTACATTTACTATAAGTTTGTGCTGATTTATAAAATATTTTGGCATAGACATGCTACAACAATAGGGCCCTTGAGCTGCTGATATTCATTCAAAGAAACAATAATTTTGAATAATAGAGTTCCTTAGAAATTAGTTTTGAACATTCTCATTCACTATTATGAATTCTAAAATACAGCACTGCAAACTCACTGTCAGCTCACTTATCAGTAACACAGACACATTCTGAGGAGCTACAGGGATGAAATAAAGATATTAAAGTGAGTCTTTGTTTGGGATATCCACAGATTAACCTTGCTGCACCCTGAGTCCCCCTCCAGCCGCCAGCGTAGCATTTAGCTATTAGATTTGGCAGCCAGTGCCAAGTTTCCTCTAGACTTGAATGGCTTACAACTAGGCTTTAAGATTAATGCCCTCTTTCTCTGTTTAGCTAATTAGCCGCCACTGCCATTAATACACATTCTCATGATTCAATCACTTTGTCCCTGCAGGGTTTCACTGACGTTGAGAGAAATTAGCCGGCAAGCATATTAACACTGATCTTCATTAGAGAGCTATTTGCTTTGTCCACTTTGTATGGAAATTGCTGTTCTGTTATGTTAATTGTGTCACATAAGTTCCTCATTCAGAGCTAATTCTGTCCATTCGTGCCAAGAGGAGACAATGTTGGACCATTAGGGGCGTGTGTGTATGTGTGTAGAGGTTGTTGGGGTAGAATAATGATCAGGTCATAGGTTAGGGTCGGGGTTACATTTTCAGTCAGGGTTAAGGTTATAGAGCCTTTAGTCAATGGAAAGTCCTCATTGGTATAGTAATACCCACTTTGATGCTTTCGATCACTAAATGCTATGATATGTGATCGCTATCCTGGTTCTCTACAGCCACACACTTAACTAAAACAACACTCAGAGACTGAGAGAGACTGCAGAGATATTCATAAAGAGCAAACATGGCATTCTTTGACTCTACGACACAGCCATGTCTGTTTTCCCACTTGACAAAAGCCATCCACGGATAATGACACGATAAGATAATTGGGTCTGACTGTCACAGAACAGTGGGACATTCATCTAAAGTGCAATCCCCCTCTTTATTGTAGCAGAGTTTATGGACCCCCGAGGCCCCTGTTTTTAGCATGTAGCTCAAATTATTTTTGTTGTGTATTTTTGTCTGTGTACTGTATGTGTGACAGTCTAAAGGGATGTGTCTGTTATCGTCTGCCTCCTCTGTTTTCTGATAAACACGACAAACACATGAGCCATGGGACACAACTAGACAAAAGCAATCAACTCCTATCACTGAATTAACAACATATTGCTATGTTGTATTGCAGAAGCAATTATCTCCTGTCTCATGATACAAAACCACGCACATACGCATACAAGCACTCTCACACGCAATTAAAGTGGCAATGGCAGTTCTCTGCTGTGAAAATGATTGCTTCTCAATTGGCATGCCTCTTTGAGTCCACAGAGCAGTATTATGTATGCTAATGCAAGCTGTAAAGACGGAACTGGGGTTAGGGTGGTGGGGGGTGGGGGGCCCTGGGCAATTACACAGCTTTGGAGCCTGGACAAGACACTGTGTCCCTGGGCATGCAATGGACTTTTACAGGCTTTTCCATAATAAAAATATATTTTTGACACATCATTGGGAACAGCCTGTAAAAATGTGAAACCTAATACATGCCTTAGGGTTAGATCAATGCCTGAGTATAAGGGGGCAATAATGGACTCGTTCATCTTTGAGATATAGTAGTTATCCATGTTCACATTTTCTCAGATGTCATTTAAGGACAGTAATCCAAAAGGCTGGAAGGAGAACTGTGAGTGTGTTTTGATTAGAGGAACTTTGGTAGAATTAAAGCAAGGCACATTATCTTAGACTGATGGATTGATGTATTATCAATACTACACTAGTTGCCTCAGAAAAGGGCACAATCTATGTTCCACATGTAAAATGTGTTGCTCCACTACCAATTAAAGGGTCAGTTTACCCAAATCAGGAAAACATATTTTCTCACTTTCCCAGTGGCATCTGGCCATGTAGTTTTGTGAACCCATGTTTTGACCTATACTTTTGAGACTTGTATGAATATCTCCCCCTTGGAGGTATCTATTGCTACAAAAACATTATATGTAAAACACAAGGAGTGCACAAAATGTACTTTGTGGTACACCTGTAATAAATAACCCACTAACTAAATCAGTACATTTCCCCAAACTGTTTATTTAGGCCTCCAATTTAGTTTATAAACCATTTGTACTGAGATTCATCACAAAGAGTTACTGGTACTAATTCTCCAGTCCAGCACTGTACATTTCTAATAGTCGGAACTGTGCTCATTCAATCAGCATTACCACCAAAGCCCTGCAGGATTTATCCTCATAATAACTTCTACTGTTTAAGAGCCTGTAATAGCTTTGTCAGGTTATATTTATTAGATTAATTTCTACAGATTTAATTGATGCATGAATATTTTAATGTTTACCCCTTACATACTGTACAAGGCCTTTGGGGCCTTGGGAAACTGGTAGGAGGAGTAAAGTAAATCCACTTCATGGGAAGCCCCTTGGAAGCCACTTTTTCTGTAATGGAAACGTAGGAAAATGTTTTAATTATTCAATGGACTCATAATTTAATCAGACTTTTAGATTAGTCTAATTATTCTGGTGCCGAAATATAAAAGGGATTTAATGATTATAGTAAAGCAGGTGAGAATAACACTAGATAAAGTGTGGCAGAGCTTTTAGAAAGCGCTGTATTGTAGAATGATTGCCTTGTGTTAGCCTCCTAATAACCTCCCTAGTCCTCCTTATGTCTTTACCTTTCTCTTTTTTTGATTCTCTTTTTTCCTTTTGGTCTGTTTTTTGACTGCCTAAGAGCCAAAAGGAAATACAAGAATGAACTGTGGTCAGGGACAGGTGTAAACTGAAATCACCCCTATTAGGACTAACTGTGGACTTTATTTACCATGACAAATATTTTGAACGCTTATGAGAACAGGTTGTGTACTAAACAAGTACTATGTTCTGTTCATGGCAACTTAATGGTACTTCATGTCAGAAGTACACTCTTTTTGAAAAGCTTGTTTTGATATTATCAGTTTTTATTGAGGCTAATGTATGTGGTTTATGCACATCACTATCTTTCTTTCTGTCTGTCTTTCTCTCCCTTTTTTAGTTGCTGTAGAGATGTTTGTTCCAGATTTACATTGTTGTGCAAAATGACTTGTGTGTCTGTTTGCATGTGTGTGTCTAAAGTAGAAAATAATTCAATTAAATCTCGCTGTCTTTATTCACTTTGCTTTGTTAAATGTAAATGTTTTCTCAAGCATCAGAGTATGATCAATTAAAAATATCTTAAGTACTACATTGAACTGTTGAGACAAATGGACTCTACGCAAAGACTGGGAAAAATGTATCTATACATCAATATTAAATGGCATTCATACAAGAGGTACAAAATAATAGGACAGTTCTTCTCTTTCTCATTGAATACACTGACAAGATTCATCCAGATAAAGGCCATATTGCTTTATTAATTTTGTTTTATTAAATCCATATCACACACAAGGAGGATAGATAGGGAGGCAGGGGAGGGTTGGTTAGATACTCATAAATGTACAGAAAGGACTGCAATGATTTCTTCATTGAAAGGTTTTTCCTGAAGACTCTTGTCTCCCACTAATAAAATAGTATGATTTTTAAAAATTTTATTTTCCCTTTTCAGTGTAATACTGGGAATTATCTAAGTACATTACCATCATACAAGAGCACTATTTAACCTGTGACAACCCTTTTAGGAAATTTGTAAAATCTGAGTAAAACCCTAATGATGTCATAAGGGTCATTTGATAATGTTAGCAGGTTTATCTTGGCCTGGTAATTCATGTTTCTTAAGGCAAAGCTCGCATTTCAAGGCAATACTGAATTGCTGGAATACGCCTTTAATGGTCAGGAATGCTTCACAGGATGTGGTCATTTTTAATAGTGTCTGATGCTTTAAAAACACCAAAGAATAATAATAATTTGACAAAAACTGAAGCTGTCTTTTTATCTTTTTTTTTTTTTTTTGGGGAAGCACTCATTTTCATTGAATGCTATTTTGATTAGAGACCTCATATGTGCCATGAATATTTTTCATCTGCGAAATCACAACACTAGGCTAGTATGGGTAAGACTAATCTCCTGATTGTGCTATTACCAGTTTTTCTTTCCTATCATGGCACTTTTAATGAACCCCACCTCGAAGTGATGTATGTGCAGCCTCTCGAGGAAACACCGGATGACTGGAAGCTGATTGACCCATTAAAAACTTTGAAATGGTCGCTTCAGTTGCGTCAAAGGTCCCATTTTTAATGCCATTGGCCCCCTTTTGCTAGCGGGATGAATTGATCCACTGTTAAACAGATAGCCACCGAAGTCAGCTTCTATAGGAGCTGAATACATTAACACAGTCCCTGATAGTGAAGCTTGACCTCAACTCCCACTCACAAAACACACAACATTCCTCTGAGTGTGTGCGTGTGTGTGCGCTATGGTTTTTGAAGGCCGATACAGAAAACAGTATTTTTCATTTGCTGGCATTAGATGCCTTTAAATTTGATACATTTTTGGTCAGAAAGTGTTTTTAAATTATTCAGTTTGTTTATTCTAGAATTTGACCAGTGTAATACATGTCATGGCTGATACTGTATAATCAACCCCATTACATTAAATCCCCTCATCAGAAGCAGATATATGTGTATGCCATTGACATTATTTCTGTATATCACTTTAACTGATTTTAAACTTTCAGTATGTGATCATGTGTTTGCATGTGCATCCTGTATGTACAATTTAAGTACAGAGGCCAGGTCCAGTCTAGAGGTAAGAAAAGACTGTGACAGAAAGGTCATCCTGTTTGTCCCCTGCATTGCTCATTATCTCTGTTGACATTCCTTTGTGCAAGGCCTTTAAACCCTGACTGCACAGAACAATTACACAGATATTACAGTTAAGGATGATCTAATATGTGAGAGAGCATGATGAGAGAGAGGTAGAAGGACCAAAGTGAGAGAGGAGAGGAGAGTAACACTGTAGAGCGACTGTATCTATGTGAGGACCTTCGTCAGCGACCCTGGCGGTGCTGTAATTCCTGCAGGGTTGAGTCATGTGGGATGTTTCTGGGTAGTCTCGGGGCAGAGCAGCCCTTTTTTGGGAATGTCATGTTTTAACAACTCCAATGCCTTTTAATTCCCGCTTCTGAAAGTCTGTCTGGAAGTACTGGAATGTGTGTGAGGCAGCAGGCCAGACTCTAGTGTTTGGAAATAAACTGTCTGTCCAATCTCTTTGGCCTCATTCTCAGGGACGTGGGAGCAGCAAGTCTGCCAGTACACAACACACTCACACATGCATACACAAACGTGGATGGGCACGCTTCCAAGTGCACCTTACGGACATACCTTTCTACTTTCACCGAATTCCCCTTTGCTCTTATGCTTTAAAACATGCACATGCACGTGCAGCATGCTTGCACGCACAAATAGAGATGAAACATTTGGAATTACACTTGTAAAAAAAACACATACTATACAAAGACAAACCCACAAATGGCCGCTGGCATACACACACGTACAGTACAGATGCAAAGAGATATAGCACACCACACTCTTAGTGGATATCCAGTGTGTGAGGGTTTGTGTTTGTGCGTGGGTGTGAGAGTGAGTGTTGAGAGAGAAACAGAAGCTAATTCTTTTCTGTTAATATTATTCCCACAGCAGCTCTGATGAGTCTGGTGGAATGGCTGCAGGATGCTCCTGGGAGACTGGCAGAATTAATGGACCATGGATCATGTGTGTTCGTATTATCATTTGTTTTTGCGTAAGTGTGTATATGTGTGTGTGTGTGTCTAAGAAGGAAGACCAGTGGAGGAGTGTGATGAAATAAGCTACAACATAAAAGAAGCCTAACTGTTCCCTAAAGACACAGTGTTAGGAAAGTGACAGGAATAACTCAAACCTCCCACCACCAAGAACCAACACTGGCAACCACTCAGTGGGCCTCTAGATTAAAGAGCACTAGTTTTACTTTTTATTTGATAAAACAATGATGTGGGACAATGGCTTGATAAATATTCCCTTAACTGGTTCTGTGCATAAGCTTGAAAATCATGTTTTGTGAAATGTGATATTTACAATAAACACCACATAACCACAAAGCTTGACTTTCTCTGTATGATTTAAGAATTAGGAAAGAATTGGGAGAAATTCCCGACATATTCTATGCTAAGAATAGAACAACATCAGTAAATATCTTTGATTACATTCTCCAGAGTTCTTGCAAATCCACCCTCTTCCTCTCTATTTTTTTTTAATTTCACACTGTGAGTTCTCCAAATTTTCTAGGTGGTCTCCCGGTCCTTTTCAGTCTAACAGCTCAAATAAGCAACTTTTTGCCAGAAACCACAGCTTTGTATTTGCAAATTTGTTAGCTCGATTTGGTAATGTACACTGTAAAAAATGTCTGTAGTTTTTACATCAAAATTATGTAAAATCCAAACATAAAAAAACTGTAAATACGAATACAATAGAACTATGTATAATTTACAGTAATATACTGTTAAACATAAAACCAAACATAACTGTTAATTGTATGGTAAGATTCTGTTTAAATAATCAAATCCGTTTGTAAAATTAGCAGATGGCTGTACTTTAAACAAATAATAACTGTAATACAAAAAACTATATAGTCGTGTTAAAAATACAAAATAATGATGTTTAAATGACTGTTTTGGTAAGGCAGATTACAGGCTACTATTTTTAAGAAGCACATATGGTATATTTTACAGGCAAAAACCGTTACAGACCTTAACTCTAAAATCATATTTGTATGAATAGTGTTTATAAACAAACAAAAACATCCATATTTGTCAAGAATTTCTTATTTTATTGCTATTCTGAATAGCCCCTGGCTGACGGCATTGCATAGGCATTATGTGCCATGTTTTTTGAACATTTTTCCTCCATAGCACCACAGGAGGACTGTGGAAGTCCATGTATATATAATAAATGAGAACCCTTCTGATACTGTAATTCATTATTACTATGTAGTAATTGAAATTTATTTTTATTTGAAATAAAATTGAAAGTTATGATAACCTACAAATAAGAATATAATAGTCTGTATATATAGGCTAATATATAATATATGATATATGATATAATTACAATGGCCTATAAAATGTTATGGGATTACTGTACTGTAACTAAATTTCAGCCTAATCCTTGTAAATGCATTCCCGCAAAAACAAGCGAATGTATTTGAATTTCAAACTTGATGGTCCAACCAGTGAGTAGTACCCCCTGGTTGTGCTTTTTCATTGGACTCTGCTCGCGGTTTACCGCGCATGTGAAGAGAGGAATGAGAGACGAGGAAAGAGAAGAACACCTGAAGAAAACTGCCCGCAGAAAGATGATTTGTTGTTTCGGTAAGCTAAGAATTTATGTCTTTTAAATACACGACTATATGTTGATATAGAAAACACGGTTTAGTCTGTGTTTGTTATACAAGGTAAAGTTATAGTTTGCAGTCGTTAAATATTAATAACACGTGTTGACACGGGTTGCATGCTAATCGCTACATGCTATCACGTTTTATGCACGTTGTTGGAGTTAATGAGTAGTGCTGTTAAAATTTGAAAAAAGGCACCATTTTATATTTACTCGCGTTTTGTAGCTGCCACTTTGTTGCGTAGTGTGCCACATCTTAAACAAGAACAGACAATATTCGGAGCCGTGGTAAGCTAACCCAATTCGTTTTTCACCCAGCTGTATTTGCAGTGAGTTTGGCAGTGTTGTCGCAGCAGCAAAAAAGAGACGTTTATTATACAAAATGATTACCTGCCGATTTTGTAGCAAAACGTTAGTGACATTGAGGGGCTATGTGCTACATTGTAGGATTCATAGAAACGAACCAGATTGTTTTTTCAAATGTGTTGGCACTGACTGCAAGCGGTCATTTAGTTCTTATGCAGCTTTTAAAGCTCATTTCTATCGGGTTCACAACATGGCTGCCCCCTCGGTTACAGCTTCAGCCATTGTTTCTGATTTTAAATGTGCCATTTCAATGTGTGAGTGTCAGTTCCACACAGTGAAGGAACTTATAGCCCACTTAAAAGAACACATAGTGGAGGGGCGAACTGTGGCATGTCCAATAACTGGCTGTAAAAATACATTTAGTGTAAAATCATCATTCACTGCTCATATGTCCAGGAAACACAGAGCCTGTTCAGTGGATAAGGTTAGTGATATGTACAGGAAAGCTGTTTCTCATTCCTCTGCCCCCATTGCATATGAAGATGCAACTCAGAGTGCAGGTGCTATGGCAAAAGAAAGCATTGATTTGCCTCATGATTTCAATGACACTTTTCTGAGGAACCTATCCTTATTCTATCTGAAATTGCAAGGGCAGCTCCTGCTTCCAGCTTCAACAATTCAGACGATAGTTGAGGAGATGCAAAATGTACATGAATTGGGACAGGATTACACTGTAAATAAATTATGTTCTTTTTTAAGAGATCACATGTGTCTGACAGATGATGCCATTGGCAAAATTTGTGATTGTGTAAAAGATTCTGATCTGTTCTCTGTCTGTCATCGGGGACCATTACGAACAACATATTCAAGAGCTCAGGCATTTAAAAAGATGTTCAAATACACAGAGCCTAAAAAAGTAGCATTAGGAAATGATGAAAATATGACACAGCGGTTTGCTTACTACGTTCCTATTACAGAAACAGTGAAGAACTTAATAGAATCTGATTTATGGAAGGATGCAGTGTCCCAACAGCCAAATGAAGACTCAAATATTTTCAGTGATACATGTGATGGACAAAACTTTAAATCTAATCAGTTCTTCACAGAGAATCCAGGCTGCCTGAAGTTAATTTTGTACCAAGATGCTTTTGAGATAGTGAATCCTCTTGGCTCTGCAAAGAAAAAGCACAAGGTTGTAGCTGTCTACCTTTCTGTGGCAAATTTACCAGCTCATGTGCGGTCCAACACCGACCATATGTCCCTTGTCTTATTATGTGCAGAGAATGACTTCAAAAGATTTGGAAGTGCCACAGTTTTCTCTGAGTTGTTAGTGGATTTAAAAGATTTGGAGCAAAATGGCATAACTGTGGGCAGTGAAACAGTCAAAGCAGGTCTGTATTGCATTGCTGGTGATAATTTGGGGTCACACAGCATAGGCGGGTTTACTGAAAACTTTAGCCGTTCTCAGTATTTTTGCAGGTACTGTGAAATTACACTGAAAGAGTTTCAAGGCAGTGATCCCAATGTTTGTGGTCCACAGCGCACCCCAGAAAGCTACGACTCTGTTGTCCCTGATCTACAAGAGGACGGACAAGACAGTAAAGGCATTAAGGTAAACTCTGTTTTCAATTCTCTGAAATCTTACCATGTTTGCCAGCCAGGTCTTCCACCTTGCTTAGGCCATGACATGTTTGAGGGTGTCTTAGCCTATGATGTTGCACTGTATTTGAAATATTTTATTAAAAAAAAGAAATGGTTTACGTATTCACTTTTAAACAGGCGCATCATGCAGTTCAAGTACAAAGGCTCTGATGCTCTAACAAAACCGTGCACTGTCAGTTCTGATGGGACAAAGCTTGCAGGTCAAGCCATCCAAAACTGGAATTTTTTAAGGTTGCTGCCTGTATTAATTGGTGATAAAGTGCAAAATCCTGACGATGATGTGTGGCAGTTAACTCTTCAACTTAAAGACATTGTTGATATGATTTGTGCACAGAAGATTTCTTTGTCACAGGTAGCTTATCTCGATATCTTAGTACAGGAATATTTGGACTCAAGAAAGAGTTTATTTCCTGAAACTCCACTAAAACCAAAGCACCATTTTCTGCGACATTACCCAGCATTAATTTTAAAATTTGGGCCCTTGATCAGAGTTTGGACAATTCGTTTTGAAAGTAAGCATAGCTACTTCAAGAGATGTGCCAGACATTTGAAAAACTTTAAAAACATCTGCAAAACTTTATCTGAAAGACATCAGATGTTTCAGGCTTATCTCTCAGCTGGGCCAGGCTGCAGTCCTCTTCTACATGTAAAAGACAGTTGTACTTTTTATCCGAGTCTTTACAGCGATGCAATTACACATGCACTGAGAGAGTTTGATTTTTCAGAACATAATACTACAGTTTCAACCGATATACAGTTTAAAGGTACATCCTATAAAAAAGGGCATTTCATTGTTTCAAAAAATGATGAGTCTATGGAGTTTGGAGAACTTCTCCTTATTCTAATCCAGAATGATGCAGCCATTTATTTTGTGATGGATATTCATAAAGCTGACTATCATTCTGAATATCACTTATACTCTGTGACAAAGCAGGGCACAAAGTGTCAATGCCTTAACATTAATGACATTGTAGATTTTTACCCATTACAGTCATATTTTGTAAATGGGCATCAATTCATTCCACTGAAACACAGTGCACTCTCCAAATAAGCACCCATACCACCTGCAGATTGTATAAAAACGTCGAGTCACGTGTTGCTGTCTGTTGTGTCTTGTTTGTTTCATAGTCTTCCAGAATTGAGGAACATGGACCAGACATTCCTACGCACTGCCATCAATGATGTCTTGCCTGACCTTTCAGAAGTTACTAAAGATATTTTAGAAGAACATTTGCAGTCCCTTGGTGTGGAGACACATGAGGACTTTACATTTATAGAGGAAGCTGACTTGCTGGTGGCATTAAGGCCGATTCAAGCCCGAAAAGCTCTTGCTGCTTGGAAACTGAGATGTGAGTCTCACAGTGCAGTACATTTAATTTATTAGCTTAAATTACCCTACATAACAGTTACTTGTAAAAATAGAAACATGTTCATTGTATTTTCTTTATCTTCTGTATGTGTTTTGCAGGCCAGAGCCCCGAAACCAGCAGCTCCTGTGTTGACATTTCTCCAGGACCCCAAGCATCTTTGAAGTCTGTGTCACCTAAAAGCTCCTCTTCCTCCTCCAGCTGTCGAAGCTCTGCTCCAGATTGGATCGATACTTTTATTATTCCCTGGGATAAATTTCCAGAAGAGCTAATGCAATCACTGGAAAGAGAAAAACGACCCACTCCACGATTGAGAAGAGAAATGGTCCGGATTGTGGTTAGCGAGATGATGCAAAAAAGTTCTCATGTGAGTAAAAGGAACTCTACAGAAGTTGCTAAGCAAATGGTAGCAAAATATCCCAAATCTCTCCAGGACGTCATCGAGGGAGATGTGATTGGAACGGGTTATCACTCTCTTGTCAAGCAACTGCAAAATAGAATAGAGAATGTGAGACGATTCACATCACCAAAGATAAGAAAACGAAAAGCTCGCACTGATGAGTCTGACTCAGATGAGATCTCTCCAGAACAAAGAGCAGAAATGCAAGACACTTATGGGTGCCTTAAGTGGGATGTTAAATTCCTACCACTTGGTGAGACTGCAGAAAGTCAGCACGAGAAGAAAGAAAAGATGAAAATGATGACTAAAGAAACTGATGCAAATCCAGAAGAAATCAAACATCTGATGAAGTCCACTTTCTACTCACAGCGTAAGAAAGTCAACCAGGGGGAAAATATAAAACATCTCATGGAAGAGTGGCCGTTTTTATTTGATGGATGTGGCATGGCAGTTCATTTCAAAGAACTCACCGGAATTGACCTTAAAGAAACTTTTACCAGGAATTTGGACCTGAAGGGCAAGCGTCTCCTGAACTACATGAACACTTACTGTGTCAAAAAGAGCATGAAGTTCCTACATGATGTTACAAAGGTTAAACTGATGCGAGGAGAACAGAGTGGTTGCTCTGATGATGTCATAGAGATGATCCTTCTTTTACTTTCCTACTTTGATGAGAGGGAAGACAAGATGTTCTGTTATGTGGAGGACACATCCCTGGCAGGGGAAATACAGATTGATGAAGTTCATTTGATGCCTACCATTGTTGTGTGTGGTAAGTTAACATTTAATTTCTTTTGTCTTTTGGACTTATGTATTGAGTTTCATTCATTCTTTTCCTGTAATGTCCTGCCTGACATCAAATCAGTGCTGTATCTGTTATATTGGTATTGTGTAAACTGTTGTGTTTAACACCATTGCCTGACATACATTCTGGGTGGATAATGTTATATTAAAAGCTCTTAGAAGGTGCAGAATCATCATATTAGCATGTTGGCATCCTGAATTTTAGCAATATATTTGCTATATTTCAAGGCAAGACAACATAAGAGTTTATGAATTTTGTTTTTATTGTTGCTCTTATTGTTTATTGTTTTTAGGACAATCCTGCTTCTCCTCCAAACGGTTCATGCTGAGTGTGGATGGAACTATTGTGCAAGAAAACATCTCCTCCTTCTTATCTGCGCTCTGCATGATGTTTGGAAGTTATTATTGTTTCAACATCCACTATCCCCTGGAGCTGGCATCAACCCTGGAGTTTCTGCAGAGGTGTGTCTTTTGGGATTTGTATTTTTACTTTATTAACTGAATACATCAAAATAGGTGTTCTATTAATTTGACTTCAGATTTCATTTCATCAGTAGGTTTAAAAATATTATATAGTTGTATAGTGACTTGATTTTGCATTTTTTCAAAAAGAAAATACTAATGGTCATGTTTGTCTTTATTTCCCTTAGGTGCTTCTTCTCCATTAACCCAGAGAAGGGCACCAAAGTGGAGAAGAAAAGCAAGTCTCGTCTTCATGTAAACCCAAGAGTCCTTACGCTGATCCAGGAACTTTCGGATCATGAGTGGCGGGATGTCTGAATGGACTGAACTCAGTAAGACTTAAGACATGTAATATTTGTCTCACTCAGATTGTTGTTTCAGTTCTTTCATTTTAAGAGACAAATAACTTTTTGACCTCACATTTGTTACTTTGTACTGTTAGAGAACAGTTCTTTGTACACACAAACGCACACAAAATGTGTTGATACTGAATATTTTGGTTTCAGTGATATATTGTGTATCCACATGCCTTATTGAGTGTTTTTACAGGCAGGATTGGCAAAACGGTTTTAAATGCCAATTGTTTAAACTTTTGGAAAGGCATAAGTTATTTGTACGCTCTTTACTACTTTGAGCAAAAAGGTTTTAAAAATATATGTTAGTGGTCTGGTGTTAAAGTTTTACTTGAACTGGATTCTAGGAAATGATAAGATTTGGCTACTTTGTTTCTAGCTTGGTAATTCTTTGTACACACAATGTGGATAATGAATATTTTGGTTTCAGTTATGTATTGTTTATCCACATGCCTTAATGAGAGTGTTTTTACAGGCAGAATTGGCAAAACAGTTTTAAATGCCAATTGTTTAATAAACTTTTGGAAAGTAATAAGTTATTTGTATGCGTTTTACTACTTTGTGCAAAAATGTTTTAAAAGTATATGTTATTATTTTGGTGTTAAAGTCTTACTTGAAAACTAGAAAATACTTACTAGAAAATAATTAGATTTGGCAACTTTGTTTCTAGCTTGGTAATTCTGTTATTTTTACGGAAAAATACTGGCAGCTGTGGTTGCCAAAATAATTCTGTAAAAACTACAGTAAATATGTAAACAACTTTACAGGACATCTGATACTTTTTACAGTTTTAATTTATGTGATTTACAAAAAATATCCTTCGATTTACTATGCCATTGCTGTTATTATACCAGTTCTTTTAGTAAGATTTACTTGCATTTTCTGTATTTTTTACATTGAATCTCATTCAATTTCACAGAAAAATACCGAACAAACAGCACTGTTTAATTGTACAGGTTTGATTTTAAGATGGTAATTTAACAGTTTGTTTCTGTAAATTTTACTCTAAATAGCTATGATATTTACCAATTTTAAATGTTAATTATTTGGTCTAATTTAACAACTTTTTATTGTAAAATTTACTAATTGTCCTGTAAACATGTTTACATTTTCACTGTATTTTTTACAGAAATATTTTGGCAACCACAGCTGCCAGTTTTTTTCCGTAAAAACTACAGTTTTTTTTTTACAGTGTAGCTTTTGTCCACCTTTTTCATTGCTGTTGACAAGTCCAAATGCGTAATTTGTTCCAGTCTCTACGACTGATGATTAGACTGAATACTGTGTCAGAAACAATTATTTATTTCAATGAGATTTCTAGTTGAACACCTTGGGATTCCAAGTGGAGACAGTTTCAGCATAAAACATGGCAACGATTTATAATACAGGCTGCGATTTACAGGGTAATTTTGTTGTATGAATCATCCGCTAATGATGGCACCTGGTAGTTTGAGTTCACAGAGTTCCTCACAATGCTCTTTCCACCTCATGTCTCCATAGCTAAGACCACAGTTGCCCTCTGAGAATCCACAAATCCATAAGAAATGCCCTTAAGTCTGATGACACAACTACAAAGTGGCTCAGGGAACGCTAACACCCTTTGCCTTTAGGTGTCTCTATGTGCTTCAACATGGTGATTTTATGGACAGCCTAGGGCTTGCACAAAAAGTAATGACACACAACTGAAGTTCTGTTCACAGAAGACATTTCTCACCCTTCTAGATACCCCAGTGGTTGCCAGTGCCAGCAAGCTCTTTAACAGGAGACCATGATTCAAGGTGAGGTTCCATGGCTTTTAACAAGGAGTTTATGTTTGATCCAAAAGTTAAAATTTCAAATATCGTGAAGGTGTCTGTAGTTTTTGTGGTAAAATAAAAACTGACTGTACCTTTGAAGGAGAATATTGAACAAATTGAAGTATATCAACCTAATCCTACTTTAATTTGCTGTTGCAGTGTTGTTGCTGCCAAGCCTCTGTAAGGCCCATCAAAGCACACATAAACACATCAAACACCCTGGCATTGAAAACACAGAGAAACAGCTGTGTGTAAATGTGTGTGTGTGTGTATGAGTTAATGTGTATTGAATTCCTAATTTGCACACATGTGGGCACCATACTTATTTTAAGTTGGGTATCGGGCCTCTTGGCAACTGCTCTGTTAGCGTGAGAGCTGGATGGGCCTGTATGATTACTGAAACCAAAGAGAGAAGAATGAGCTCTTCACCAACATACTAGTTCACAGTGTAGCTGCGAGATAAACAAAATGGTGAGAGAGGAGGATTAGAGGATGGAAAATGAGGGAAGAAAGTATGAACTCTGGAACAACCTGCCTGAGGAGTTTAGGCTTGCACAATCAGTACTGTTTCTCCAGTCACTGCTCAAATAATAGACTTGCTTTCATGTATTTTGCTCGACTATTAGTTTGACCAGAAAAACAGCAGCAGGCACAGCTGTACACCAGCCCAAGTGGTCGGTGTGCCCCTGAAGTTAATCAAGTCTGGTCATGGCAGACATGCTGAACCAACGTCACTTGTGTAACTAGGTTCTATGAGTGAGGAGATGACCTCTCAAACTTAACCATATGACACATACAATAATCACTGTTTATTGGTCCTTTTGACAAAATACACATCTACTTGGAATAATGCAGATATGTATGTATATGATTCATCAGACATTTATGGCAATTTATGTTTCTGATCTTGTTCAGGCAAAGATATGGACTTTACATTTCCCACAGCAGACAAGTGATTGCCCGTGCAGTGCTTGCAACGATCAGTTCCATCCTTTCTCACATCAGTAAGTGCACATTACTGTTCCATGATGATGCCATGTTTCAGTTCTGTTGCTGAAAAAAAAAACATAAAGGAGAAAAAAAACCAATCTTTCATAGTTTCCAGCTACAGTAGGTCGGTGTCTCATGGAAAGAGCAAATGGTTCACCTTTACAAAATGCCCATGTACAAGCCTGCGGTTTGAATGATGAGAAGACCGATGGGGTCATTTGAATAGACATTCAACAACAAAGACAGACCGTGCTGCTGATTCATCCTTGAAACAGTGCAGCTTCACGTATATGCAAGGAGAAATGTAATTTCCACTGGTTTGCACAGACAGAGGTTCTCTCTGAGATGCATATAGTGCATGCGTGCCGCATGAATGCCTCTTGCGTTTTTAAAATACAGCCTGCTCTATCAAATTTCACACACTGTGAACTTATTATAGATTTAAAATTTCCTTATGTATTTGCTGTATTATGTTTGATACATATGATATAAGTTGTTTCAATACAGTAAATATTCATGTGGACGTATTTGTAAAAATAGAAATAATACTCTTAACTTTTTAAAAGCTTTTTTAAAATTAAAGATTTCCATGCCTGAAACGTGACTGTCACTACCTGACGGCAGCCATTTTGGATGTGGAACTGAAAGGCCAACCCGCTACTGCCTGCAGTGCATAGATAATCCACCAGAGGGCAGAAGACGTGTGTCAGGTTGCATGCAACAGATTTATTTATTTTTTTTGGAAAGAACCGATCACATTGATGATGTAGAGGTCTCAGAAGCTCGCCTAACAAATGCGATACAACTGGCCTTACAACTGCCCCTCCAAACCAATCCGAAATACAGTCTGTGGTACCAGTCAAGGAATTCATATCGGAAGTGTTTCACAGAACCATCGAAAAAGAGTTGGTCCAAAGGAGTATCTATATCAAGTGCCCTTGTGGGGTCAGTCTGAACATATGAAATATGTAGAGTGGAGGATTGTGCCATCTCAAGGTTGGCCTTGATCTTACTGCTGGTCTGACTGATGCTTGCATCCTCTCTCTCTGCAAGAAAGATCAGCAATATGGAATAATCTAAATTCAGATGACTATAAATATAAAAAGAGAATGTAATACTTGGGAACTGTAAAAAGTTATGTATTATACACCTGTGGTTTCTTGGTCCTGTATTAATTTACGATTCACCTGTATTTAAAAAAAATGTTAAATTCATGCCTATCTTGGGAAGTTATCTTTTTAAATGTGTATGTTAATGTTTCTGCTGTATTTTGTGTAGTACATGAAAAGGTAGAAAGTTGGTAGGTTGTGAGTTGATACAGCTGATAAACTAGTTAACCAGATGATTTATTTGACAGTAATTCAATTAAGGGTGAAAAGACATTCTGAAAAGTGGAACATTTGTTTATTCTGGAAATGCTAGCAAGCTCAAGGGCCTTGATAGCAGACTAAAATACATCCAAGGCTAACAAAGGCTGGTTTGGGCTCTCTACCTTGCCACTGATGTCTTTTCAACATACTGACTGATGTTTTCCTCCTAATACCTTCCTCTCTCTAACTGTGCTCTAGATGCAAAGCACCTTTAGAAAATAATAGAAAGGCTGTTTCCATGGTCTTGTGTGCACTGAGATTTGCACCGATTTGATTCAGGAAAATGGGACCCAGAAATCATTATATCTGTGATCAACATCAAGTTATTTAATTTTTTTACTGACACAATCAAATCAAATCCATGCTCGCCAGCTACTTGAGACTGTTTAAAAAATCTGGCAACCAAATTGGTCCACTTGTGGGGAAATATGTAATCAAACAGAGGGTCTATTCTCCAGCAGACCTCATTTGCATTTTCCTTGGTGTTAGCAGCTCTGCTTCACAAACTCTTTCCCTCACTTACACATACAGAAACACACACATAGTGAGGGGTGTGCGTGGGCAGATAGAAAGGAGAGGAATCCCTGATAAGCCAGTAGCCTGGCGGAGGGCATAGAGAGAGGAATGGCAGCTATGTCGGGCATTCACAACACTGTGTGTTGTCACCAAACAAAGCCTTCCCTTCTCCCGCCTGTCAAAGACACCATTGTGGCATGAGGAAAGAGCCTTTATATCACACACACATTCCACGCATGCCCAACACCACCACCACCACCACCACACACACACACACACACACACACACACACACACACACACACACACACACACACACACACACACACACACACACACACAAATACACACACAAATAAAAAACCTACCATGTAACCCCACACATACACAGATAAAGATGCAAACACTATTACAGTTGCACAGTATGTGCTTGCTGTTTTCTTACTTACAATATTAACAATGCGCATGCATGCCTGTAGTCAACACTCACATCAAACACACACACACAACACCAAAACTCTAAAAACTATAGATGTGAACACACAGTACTGGGTATGGATATGCACCAAAAGAAAAAAACATACATAAATGCACCATGCAACATGCAGACAGGACATACACATGTACTTTCCCATATGCATGTTCCCACATCAGTATGTTAAGATCATAAACCTCCATAATCAAATTCTGTCTCTTTCACTTTCGTCTCTCTGGCCTCCAACTGACTGCGTTGACAGGATGGAGACTTCCAGCAAAGAGGCTGGCATTCCCAGCATGGAGCCCCCAGTGAGAGTCACCTGCAAGGGGGTGGGAGCGAGGGGAAGCTCCCCTGCTCACCGGAAGTCTGGGGAGTTAATGACAGCTGACACACTCCCAGGGGGTCGACAGCATAAGTGTATATGGGTTGTTCCTGTAAGAGAGAGAGAGACTGTCTGTGTGTATGTGTGAGAGAGAGAGAGAAAGAGGGAGGGAGTATGTTATCCTCTTCCTGTTGCTCTGACAAGCTCCTGACTGCTCCTGCCACCTCCACCTTAACCACAAAAGACTCATGGGAGGCTGGACATGACAGGAGGGTGGGACTCCCATATGTCTCGTGTCTGACTTTGCAGAGTGACTCTGCAAACACCTGTCAATCACTATCAGTCTGAGATGAGAGCTACGGTACAGCTGAAATGTATGTATTTGTATTTTTAAGATACAGAAGTGGGAAAAAAATCTGAGAGAGAAAGTTACAAACAAAAACATTTACACTGATATCACTTCAGGGGATTTGGTTTATGGCACTCAACAGATGCTGCTCATTCAGATTGCTTCTGAAGTGTGAGCAAACCTCTAGTACTCTCTCAATACACCACCGAAAAAGTCACTTTATATCTCCAATAAAAGCTCCAACATTATTTTAGTTGGGTACATTGCTCTTTAGATCAGGTCAAGGTATGAAGAAAAGGTCTCGGGTGGAAAATACCAATTATATCTCAATAAAAGATACAAAAAAACTGCAAAACTGTCAGATCTGCCGTAGAACACAATCCTGATATCCTAGGAGATGAGTGCGTGTGTGGAAAGGGGTGGGCAGGCAGTCGATGCTGACAGGTTGAAACTTTTTGGGGCCGGCTCGCCTGTCAACCTTGTAGAGAGCTTCCCAGCATGGGGGTCTCCATTACAGAGGAAGCGCCCAACTCCACTTCCCCAGGTTACAGTGACAGGACCCACTGGGTCTCTGGGCTTGGACAAGAAGTCCTGCTGAGTGGCTGTTTGCCTGCAGGGTGCCTGACTAGACCAGTGGATAAAGACCCAGACAGTAGGGGCTAAGTACAGGCACAATAGCAGAACAGTAGAGGGCCAGCAGGGGAGTGGGGAATTACCTGCCAATTAGGCAAAGTTAATGTGCAGAATGATGGGTGTCAACCTGTCAGAACCCAGGGAGGTGGGGGGATCAGCTGGATAAGCACCATGTTATCCCTCAGATTACACTGTCTACTGACATGATCACACACACACACACACACACACACACACACACACACACACACACACACACACACACACACACACACACACACACACGCACAGGCACACACACACAGGCACAGGCACACTCTCAGTTTGTTCACCAAAAAAATTACAATCCTTTTGCTAATCTAATTTAGATGAGTAATTCCAGCAATTTAAAATGATCAATTTAATTTTATAATCCGATTTATTTTATTTTTTAAATTTGTTGTTATTGGTCAGCAAGGCACAGAATTGTTCAGTTTGGACTGTATCCCCAGGGATCCAGGATCCCGACAACAACAGATAACAGAAAAGATGAATTCTCTTCAGGGTAACTTTTGATCAAGCTTCAGCAAAAGTGTCGCCTCCTTTAAAATGAAAGCTGTTCTGTCACAGAATGGTTGTGGAAATGCACAGAATGTGATAGATTTTCTCTTATGTTCCAAAAGACACTGGGATTATCATCAAAGAGGACGCGGTCCTGAATGGATTGCCTTCAGTCTAAGTTGCCAAAAAAAGTCCTGATGGAGCTTGACACAAACACACTTCTATCTGTACATGTAAAGATATATACATAAGTTTTTTGACAAATTTAAATATCAGCCAGTCACGTTGTCACCTCCACTTTCTTGAATGATACACTGTTGTTTCTTTATTAGTGATTTTGCCACAAAGCAAGCTAGATCTGGATTAGAAGCTTGGCCACTTTACTTTCTGTGTAAAATTTTGCACATTGTGCTGACATGGTCCAAAGATAGGAAAGTGGGAATAGGAAACTATAAACTGCCCCTTGGGCCAATTTTAAATTTTGTCCTCCTGTTGACTTCTGGGTATTTCCCTGCTTTTCACTTAATGCATGCTGGGCCTTACCAAAAGCAAAAATCTGTGGGGGGGGGAATGTAATACTGATAACCTTTTGGAAAAAAAAAATCAAAAAACAAAACAGACTCTGAAGAAAATACTTGAAATACTTACCATTTCATTCCAGCCTTTGTTGTTATTCTCTCTCATCTGTAAAGGTCTATTAAATGTTTTTTTAATGCCGCACAGCTTGTGACTCCACATCTTCCTCAGGAAACCATTCTTTAGTTGTTTTAATCCTCAGTGGAAACCTGGTTCCAGTGACAGAAAAAAAAAAAAAACAATCTGGGTCATTGGTCCAGGAATGCCCCTCTGTGACTCTGGTATGTGTGGTATGGTCATTATGT
Organism: Toxotes jaculatrix; assembly: GCF_017976425.1. Taxonomy (NCBI): domain Eukaryota; kingdom Metazoa; phylum Chordata; class Actinopteri; family Toxotidae; genus Toxotes; species Toxotes jaculatrix. Next base: position 16,049,622 of record NC_054408.1, read on the forward strand.
CCAGCATGCGACAGTAGCAGCAGGTAGGGTCACATAATACAGGCCGAGATGATTGACAAGCAGGTGGCAGAGCAAGGAATCCCCTACTGCTGAGTAACAGTGTTTTCAGCTCTTTTATAACTGATCTGGCATTAAAACAGTCACAGTATTAGATTTTGTGGGGAAGTCTCACCAGTTTACAGATTCTTAATTACAGCTGCAGTGTATTAATTGTGTATAATCATTGGGTATTGTCATCAATATGAACAGAAAAATGTAGGAACAAGGTTAACTCTGCTCATAGAGTTTTGACCTAATTACATAACAAAACATTTGTGGGTTAGGAAGTGTGTGTTTTTGTGCGTGTGTGTGTGTGTGTGTGAGAGAGAGAGAGAGTGTATGTTGTCAATAGAGAGAGGTTGATGCACAGTAAAGTTTTGATAATGACAATAAATAAGAGAATCAGTGGTAAAAAAGACCTCATGTTGGTTGGTGAAGTGTTCTTGAGAATCCCCACTGTCTCAAGGCGCACTGCTACATAGCTGACCCTGACCTCTGACCTTCCTATTGGTCAAAGAGAGTTTTCAATGCAGCAGCACACCACACAAGATTTGCTGAGCACCTTACAAATGGATTGACTTCATTTTGAGGGTTATCAAAACACTGTTATGCACTGAAAACAAGAGCAGGTCAAAATAATAAAAGAAACTAGAAGCTTCTGTAGAACATTAACCTGGTGGGTGAAACCTCAAATGTTATCCAAATTGTGTGTGTAATTGGCTGATGCAAGCCTGTAATAAAAAGTGGATGCTAAACAGTCAGTCTACCTCTGACACGGTGCACATTCCATCCTCACCACAGTAAGTGACCATGTTTTATTACATTAATATTAGTACATGTTTCACAACATCATCAGTGTGTTATGGGGAAATTTTAAAAACTAACAGCTGTTTATTTTTTTTTTGAGAATTCAGTTCAGTTTCTCCTGCTTACTCTATCTGGAGTCAGACTACTGTTCCTTGAAGTCTGTTGGAGAGACCATAATCCTATTACTTTGTTAATGTTTAAAGTAGAAATTTCTGTAAGTGTGTAAATTACAATGTGTCATTTTGTACAACCAGCCAAACTACAAGAAGTTCAGAGATCCAAATGCACATTCAGTAATTAGCTAATCATTTCTGTTGTTGTTCTTTATAACTCTAAACTGAATGCAATGAAATAAATAAAAAAAGGTGTTGTAAATGAAATTGTCCCTGTAATCAGCTCTAATTCACCTCTGAGAATGCCATACGGCTTCCATGGGAAAGTTTTGACATCCTATAAAGCTTGAAATGTTGTTGAATATTTTGCTGTCACGGCTTGAAGTGGGCTAACTACCGCTGTTAGTGTTGGCAATAAAAATAGTCTATTAGCTACATTCCAGAAATAGCGTTACTGGTGTGCAAAAAAAGTCATAAGAGTTGAATCCCTGCTGCTCTAGATGCAGGCAGAGCTGTAGAGTGGAGCAGCCTACAGTGGAGACTGAGCAGGGGAAACAGGTGTTGGTTGCTAAATGTGCTTTCAGTGAACAGAGGAATGACAGCTATGTACTGGCCTCTGTAGTTACTGGCACATTACCCAGAGTGGAGCTGACAGAAACAACCTACTGCTGCTGCTGCTGCTGCTGCTCCTCAGGCCTTTATGAATGGAGTGGCTTTTCCACTGATGGAAGAAGGATTTTAGTTTAGTAAATGGACTTGGCAATGAACAATAAGTACAAGAAAAAAAGCATGAAGCTATTGTATAATGTCCATATTAATCTTTGTCTAAGAATACAACTGAGCTTTATCGTCTTTTCCAGTAGCCAGGGTTCATAATTTTACAGTGGAAGTGCACAATCTGTTGTGATATTTAGAGTTAGACCGTTTTGTGACACTGCTGCTACTTATTTCTCACTTTGAAAGACTACAAATAAATTTAGCAAATCTATCTTCAGAAATTAGAAGATGGGAAACATCATCATGCGTCCTGGCTGCTCTGTGTGTGGGCAGGCAGAGGAATGCGGCTGGCCTGTGTTATGGGTGGATGTTCATGCTGTACATTGTAAACAGGCGTGAATGTTGATCTTTTCCTCTGGTGTAACTGTGTATTGAATTTTGATTTAACAGCCTGCCCTCAACTGTTGGAGCTCCAGCAGACCTCATGCTTGCCACGCTCAGGATCATGGACCTGTGCAAATATTCCCTCCCTCATACCATATGGGACTACACATATAAACACCGGCCCCATTGAAACTGCTGCAAATGCCTATTTTTTTTGCCTCCAGTTCCAATTAAACATCCTGAAGTGATAAATATGAAGTCATGCAAGTGTTCAGTGTTTTCCCTTTTCTGTGAGAAAATAACACAGTGAGCAATCCTGCGTATGTCACAGAACTTGAAGTCAATACTTTTCAAATTCCATTTGTCAAGACTAAAGCAAGGACTTGGACCCAAATGCACAACCCCACAGACAAAATCAAAGATTATAGTTTTTATTCTAACAAAGTAGCAAACAAAGATCACCCATAAAGGGGAAAAGGCACAAAAACAAAAATACAAAACACAAAATCGCTCTAGTGAGGAAAAAGACTGAACAACCTGAGAAGCCAAAACCAGACAAGAAACAAACTAACAAATAATACACAACCTGACTTGAGACATAATGACTTGGGAAAACACACTAGATCACTGGACAAGAGGGGCAACAGGTGAAACCAATTAGGGCGGGGCAGACAATCACAAATGGAGGGAAACAAGACAAAGACAGTAAGTAAAACAAGAACTATATTAATAACTGTAACTATAAACAAAACTTGACAAACTAAACGAGAATCCAAGAGTCCACAAAAGGGTTCAAAACAAAACAAGGGCTCAGAAAACAGCCCCCTTAGGGGCTAATCATGAGACCATTACCTTTATGGATGCAGGTGTAAAGAAATGTAAAGGCAATGTAAGTTCAAAACAAAACCAAGAAAGATTAAAGTAAACTAAAAAATAAATAAATCAAAGCCTTAAAAATGACCTAAAGCTGCTCATTTTTACATTCACAGTGGATGAAATGGCTGTGTTTAATGTAACAAGTGTTGCTCGTAGCTACAAACCCATACAGTGTTCACTTGTCTCTGCAGTTCGCCTCAGTTCTATGGAATGTTTTACTACTTTCTTTCAGCTCATTGTTTTGGTTTTCTGGTCCACAGCTCTACTGTTTTGGTCCAGTCTCACAGCTCTAGTCAGTCCTGTTTTGCAGTGGCAGTGGAAAAAACCCTGATAAACCCACTGTAACAATAAAAACAGAAAAAAGCAAGAATGGTTATCATGGTCAAAATTAGAAGCTTGGTTTGTGGTACTTGGTTCTTATGATGAGTAAAATGGAACAAAGACTGTTTTATTTATGAGATCCTGAGGGTCAAAGCCTCCTGTTACTGACAGATTTTGAAGTGAATGGGGTGGGAAAAAAGCATAATGTTATGATCATTAACTTCACGGGTTCACTATTTTGTGGTGGGAAAGAAAAAAAGCCAAATTATTTTGTATTTTTTTATTTTATGTTTGCTCCCATCATCCACTTTCTACCTCAGGTTGTCCTGATAGACTCGTTCAAATGCTCTCTGATCCCATGGTCACTTGTGCAAATTTCATTAGTGATTTGGTGGAGAACAAAGAGGAGCATTCAGCAGCTAAAGAACCAGACATTTCTCTCTGGTGTTGAAATCAGAGCCAAAAGGAGAGTGAATACTAAACTTACATCCATCAAGTGGACACAAACACAAATCCAAATGATTGCTAATGTTGTTCTGTCTCTGCTTGAGACAGAACAACATTAACGTCTCGTTTTACAAGACGTTAATGTGTCAGTGTTTTGTTTAGAGCTTGTTGTGCTGCCCCCAAGTGGCCAAAAATCACTTTAGCAGAGGATAGAAAAGATGTAACTAATTCAATATCCTAAACTCAGTGAGCAAACTGATGTTAAATTCAAAAGGTTGCAATCCTGCTAGACACCATGCAGCGCATTTACATGTTTAGACATATGGTCTCATCTACATGTTCTGTTCTCTAAACAGCAAATGTATGAACATGTGCACATTAACTACAGCTGTTAAATTTTGCTGTTCTGTCTTCATCAGTTTCTTATTGCCTCCTTTTTTGTGCTGTGACGCTTTTTTTCTATGGTATCATTCATACAGTCTTGAATAAATTAGATGAAACAATAATAATCTGATCTAGTCTTCGATTAGAAAGCTCATAGAGATTTAATGTTAGTCCTTTTTGAACTTCAGTTACACAATTTGTTGTTTGGTTTATAATTGATGGTTAAGATGGGATGGAAATCAAAAAAAAAATACAAATACAAATTTTGACCAGATACTAATGTTAACACTGATACTAATACTTGTCTTGAGAAGCAGAAAATCAGGAAAATCCCTTGTATGGCTCACTGGCTTCTGTTCTCCTTGGGTGTTCTCGCTCTGTCTTAACAAGGAATCAGGTATCATTTAAAACAGAGGAGACTTGGCGAATCAAGCGTAATCAGCAGGACAAGTGTTCTGTGACACTCCCAGCATGCTTCATTAGGCTGCCCTGTTGACACAAACAGAGTGGTGAAAGCTGAGCCTTTCATTAATACCCCTAACACCCCTAACACTTGCACGAGGAGGGCAAATTAGCTCTAATTACCCCTGTGATTTGTAGGCGTGGAACCGGATCATGGAAGTGAGAAAAAGATGTTTGAAGTAAAAACAGAAAAAAAGTGGAGTAGGAGAATGATGGAGCTGGAGGAGAGATTATGATTTCCATATCATTCTTTTATAAATGTACATTATTGTTTTCTGTTTTGTATCTCCTCTCCTCCCCTCCCCTCCCCTCCCCCCTCTTCTCCTCTCCTCTCTCCCTGATCTCTGTATTTAAATAGTTTTGTGTTCAGACAGCTGGTGTTATGTTGCTGATTGTGAGACTAATCATCCGCTCAATTACTCTGGAATGTGTAGCTGGGCCGTGTTATGACTGATCAGCTTTCCCTCTCTTTTTGTGGATTCTGACTCTCTCAGTCTGCTACTCTCTTTCAGCATCTGTTTTCTGTCTCCCCTTCTCCTGCCATTGCTTCAGGAATCGGTTCAGTTCAGTTCATTTCTGTTGGGTTCAGTGGCTGGTTACACCTTCACAACAGGATATTCGTTGAGAAGACCAAAGCAAAATGTGAAAAGAATGAATCACATTAATCACACTACAGGATCAGCTATCAGCTATTCCTCAGTCTCTTGACATTTGACATCATCTTAGTTTAGATCACTGAATGTTACATACACACACACACACACACACACACACACACACACACACACACACACATATATATATATATATATATATATATATATATATATATGAATCCTTGAAGGATGCTGACTGACTGTTTGACTTTCTTAGCCTTTGCCAGTAATAAGGCTTTTGCCTATTTGGTATTCAGAAAATGAAGGGTTGGAAATCAGTTGTCCTTCTTCCCATCCTGCTTTCCTCTGGACAGAAATGATAGGTTCAGTCTGAGCTGGCATCATGACAGGTTCAAATGGGACTCACCAAGTCAGAAGAAAATATGAATTCCAAGAAAATAAAAAAAGGAGACAATAAAACTATTTCCTATCATTTCTTAAAATTAATGTGATTCTCTGTCACAAAAAGGAAAAAAAATATTGGTTACAAAAGAGGCAATCATGGCAATGAGGAGATGAGGATCCAAAGCCCCAGATTGGCTTCATGTTCAACCATTTCTCATTTGATGTATTTTGTGTATTGAAGCATGGTTGTGTGTGTGTGTGTGTGTGTGTGTGTGTGTGTGTGTGTGTGTGTGTGTGTGTGTGTGTGTGTGTGTGTGTGTGTGTGTGTGTGTGTGTGCTTGTGACTGGGTTTATCTGACATATGTAAGTTTGAACTGTGCCAACACAAAGAGATTAAATTACATTCATTTGGAAACATATGCCACATTGTATTTATAGCTATACATATTGATACTGGCAAGAAATGAGCATTGCTTGAATAATTATATTATTAGTTAGTGATATAGAGTCACTAAATACACATGTATACTGTATGACAGCATCATCAGTTATTACTTTGGAGATCTTAAATATCAGCACAAAGCACTGGTTCTTTAAACTTTGATTAATAACTGATGCTACACATGCAACATTTCCTGAATCTCTGGTTTGGTCATCTATTATTGACATATTAATTCAGTTTTATGCAGCTCTCAGGTCTGTGTTTCTGTAGTTTTTGTGCTCTTCCTGCAGTGGAAGTGCCTGTGGTGATTCTCCAAGGCTGCCAGTGGGATGTCTGTTAGCATATAAGTGCACTACATGCTGATGCAGAGGCTACATGCTAATGCTAATGAGGAACTGAGAAGGAGGGGAGATGCAAGGAGAGGAGAGTATCGCTGGAAAATGTTTCTAAATTCCTCCACCTTTTTCTGCTTTTTTTCCCCCTACAGACTTTTTTGTCTTCCTGAGGCCTAATGGATTATAAACGGAGTATAGACAGATTTCACAAAAAATTTCGTACAGCAAATTAATTTATTAACATTATATCATAAAAATGATATGTTTGTTGACACATTTTCTGAATGCATAGGTCTCTTTTACATGAAAATTACAGCCTAATATTTTATTCCTGACATTAGCCCAAACATAGTGAACGCATCAATTTCTTTCTACCTTGGCGATCATTTTATAAATAATCATTATTCATTATAAATAAAATATTAATCTAGGCTGTAAACATGCTCATGATAAAAAAATGTTTATACCTTATTATACCAGTGGGGCTTTTTTCCATGGAGGACATTTTGACACATCATAGAAGGAAAAACAAAGGTGTAGATTTTAAAAAAAAATGAATGATGGTTGGATTCCATTTATCTGCTTCACTTTCAGGATCCTGGTGCTGCCCTCTCACACTGTCATGACTTACTGGGACACTTGAATAGAACAAGGCCAGTGTTAACATGAATAGCACCAACTGTGCTTTGACAATTTGAAATGTCTACTGTGAAAAAAAAAAGGTCTGTGGATAAACACACACATTGTCAACTTTGTGTCACACTGGAGAAAAATCTGAGAATAAAATGACACCCAACCTGTCCACTTAAGCTGTCTGAGGAACTGACAATAAACAAATATCATCAATTCTGAGGCATTACATTAGCCTTTTCCATCCAGGTGTTTCACTGTGACGCATCATGATTTGGGCAGACACACAGCTGCTGTGGTCCAGATTGGTTAGTGGAGATGGAGTATGAGATGTGTGGGAGAGGAGACTGGAATGTTAGTGGGCTACTACTGCTGATCACACCACCTGGTCAGACCACTCACTACACACACGCAAACACACACATGGCCATGCTTGTGCAAGCCCAGCCAGCTGTTGATTATCTCAGGATGAGAACAAATAAGGCTGGTCCTGGCACCAGACCGAGCCCAGAAAGATGTATTTAGAGCAGCTTTTTAAGAGTTTGGTTTCAGTGATCAATCCATTAATTCCTCAGAATGGAAATCAGTCTAGATCTTTATTCAAACACTAAGTTGAATAAAATAAAGCAAATGAAACTAAACTGCGATAACTGAAACCTGTATTTGTGTGTGTATTTGAGTGTGAGTAGTATGCCACTGTCCGACACACTTCCTGTCCAAACGGGAAATGCATTCTTTGGTGTGCGTTCTTCAGTCTGGGATTGTGTGTCTTTTTATGTGTGTGTTTGCGTGTAGACAGACAACAGACCTGTCATGGTACCTTCTCGTAGCCATCTGTGGAATGTAACCCACTTCCTTTGATACTACAGTTCAGTTCCTATTAGGTCTATAATGTACAATATGTTGTTTAGCAGCATTTGTACCCAACACACTGAAGATACTGAGTATTGCAACAGTCAGTACAGTTAGTAAACTATTCTTAATTTGAGCAGTGGTTCAGCATTATAGGTTTGTGTTTTTGAAGATAACAATTTTATAATGTTAACTGTTATGCTTAAAACTCTAGGACAAATCTCTGCATGCTTTTGGTAATAACAGCTACCTCCTATTTAAACTAACATTATATTCTGGTTTGGTTATCTACACCTTTAAATTTTGACTTTAGTGAAAGAATGACATCGGTTCTGTAGCTGAGATGCAATGTAAAAAATAGGGAAAGAAATCTGCATCAGATCAGAGTGTGTGGTGTGCAAGTCACCAACATGTTTACTGTTGAAATTAAGGAAACAGCCTTTGCCTGATTTTACAAGAGGTGAAGCAGCTGCCATTTCTTGGGATGCAATGAGAAAGTTATAGATGATGAGGTGCACCACAAATTACTGTCCCTCGAGAGCAGGATATTTCTTTTTGAATGAGCAGCCAACAACAAGCAGAATGTAATTTTTAGTGTATATTATGCTTGCATTCCACACATTTATTTGGCATCAAACCAGTGTCGCTAAAAGAACTCCCATTTGCAAATACAGTTTAACAAATTTATTTCTTAAACATACAGTACCGATATTTACACTACACATTCCCCGAAGGCAAAATAGTAAAAGGAGCATTCAGGCAACAAATTAGCAGAAGTCATCCAGCAAACAACAACTTAGCATAGCAAAAAACATTTACAGTCATCAACAAACATTTACTGTACAAAACAAAATGTGGATCAAAATAAAGCTCTTGAAACAGAACCACTTGGTCTCACATTGCATCGAAAGGGGTTTTGTGCCGAAAGAGAAGAGGAGGCCTCCCATCCTTAAAGCTAGTAGTCTGTTTTTATCGTTCTTCAAAGGCCTTGACCTGGAGCCAAAGCATTAGATCACTGTCATTTAAGTCCAAAGCCTGAGTTCATCTCCATAATAAGTCGTGTGGACAGTGCGGGACTCATTGTCTAAGCTACAGTTAGCATTCTCTATCTACATTTACAATACAGTGCTGGTGTTGCAGCCATACATTTATAAAGCCACATAATAGATCCTTTTTGGTGTGAACTGCTATTCCTTCTCTTTTTTTTTTTTCAGTACGTCAGTTAGAACCAAACTGACGTCTTTGCTTTGGTCTGATCAAGAGCTGTGGAGAAAGAAAGAAACAAGGTCAAATTATTACTGTGATCATTTTCACTTATTGCACAACTTAGAATGCATGTGAAGTCTGACAAATGCTTGTAGCAGCATTGTTTTGTGGTATCTACCTGAGTCGTATGCCTCCAGAGATCCATGTAAGGCTGAGGGGGTCCAGGTGACAGAGGTAGCAGTTACAGGACTGCTGCTGCTGGGATCCATCTCTGTCTTCACCCCCTCGTGGTGTGGGGAACTCCCTGTGTTGGCAGCTGGCTGGTTCTGGTTCCTAACACCAGGCAGCAGCAGGGGGTTAAACCTGGGATCCAATGCCGGGCTGTGGGCTGGGTATGAATGGATCATTGGGTGGTGGTGCCGGGAGTGGATATGGGCATGGGGGTGAGGATGGTAGACGTCGTGAACGTTGGGGTAGCCACTTGTGCTCTGGGGGTTCAGGCTGTAGGTCCAGCTCTCGGGGAGGGTAGCCGGAGGCGGGAGGCTGGCCTGAGAGAGCACGTGGCCGGCCCACAGAGCTCCATCTGGGTGGCTGAATGAAACAGGGCTCGGGGAAAAGTCTGGGTGGACTGAGACTGAGACAGATGGGAGGCAGGAACTGGTCTGGGATGGATAGGAGCTGCTGTTCCAAACTGAGCTGCTCTGGCCTTCAGAGTGAGAGCCACCATCTGAAACAAACACATCAACAAGACTTTAGCGCCATATTTTAAAAATGTATCTTTTCTATCTTAAGTTTTTTATAAAAAAACTCCAAGTCAGGAAGCGTTTTGCTCTCTGGATATTATGTCAGATTTGTTGCCCCTCTCACCTTTCCATAAGCCAGCAGCGGCTGAAGCAGACTGCTGAGTCACCCTGATTGGCTTGGTCTCGCTGTTGAAGGTGTTTGACTGACTGAGAGCTCGAGAGAAATGCTCATCTATCACGTCACCGATGTCGCCTTGGAAGTATGTGAACAAAACGCACCGGGAGCTCAGGTACTCTGCTTCTGCAGGTTGAGTACCATCCTTCAGCTCCGAGCTGGATGTCGTTCTGTGGCCTGATTCGCTTCCAGGACCATGCCGGAGGCCCTGATCCCTGAATAACATCCCTCTTCCTCCTCCTTGCTGCTGCTGCTGCTCCATACACTCCTGCATCTTACTGTAAACACTCAGCTTCCTCTGGAGGGAGAAACAGAGAGGGATTAACTAACAAATACAACCAGACGGGCATGAACACTTTTTTTTAGAGCAAGAACAATCAGTTAAAATCAACACACAATACTGAACAAAAAAATCTTTATACTCAATAAAACTAGAGTTTACTTTAAAAACATAATCATGCATAAGCAGCATTTTAATCTTCATCACATCATGTTGGTAATCGTTTCTTTATCCGGGAGCAGCTTGGAAGTTGTGTGAAATCGAGTTTCTTTTATGCCATACTACATTCCATCTATTTGTAAAGCTCAATGTGCCTCATCCACATTCCTCAGTGACTGACTGGCTGTCATTACATCACCATTTGACCGCAGGATTAATAGTTCCGTGTCATTACGCCTGACCTGAGGCGAATAACGAGGCCCAGACTGGAATTTAATCATTCAAAACTGAAATTAAATTCAAGAGGTGTGTGTGTGTGTGTGTTTGTATAAGATGTAAAGAAATTTTTGAAGCGTTATTCTAAACAGAAGTCAGTTTGACGACAAACGGAGGGATTTTAGGGTTGGTGACACTGTCCAGCTTCTTTCTTTCTTTCTTTCTTTCTGGTACTTCCACAAAGTTAACCACTTTAACCCTAACACATTTCTAACTGTGCTTTGTTAATTGGTTTTCTTAGTATCATAAATAATATAAAAAAATAATAACTATTGCTATCAGTTATGATGCAAAAATAAAGAACTCAAACTTGACATGAAAGATCACACGAGCCCTTGTGGAAGTAATGCCAAATTCTTCTCAAATGACTAACGAAAAAAAAAAAACTCATCTTGTTGCTAAGGTTATTTTCTGTCAGTGCCTCTCAGCAGCTGCTGAAAAAGTTCAATGATGAGTATCTCACCTGTTGTTGCTGGTGATGGTGGTTGTAGTACGTCGCCTTGTACGCCGCTGCAGGGAGGTAGTGCGCTCCATAGCTTTGGTGGTACATCACATCCAGGCAACTCATAGCGACGGAGCACAGCGGTTAAAGAGTAGAGGAAGTCGTAGGAGAGAAACGCGCACAACACAGCCGAGGGAAACTCTCCCTGAGACTTCAGACGGGCTGTATCCTCCGAGCCATCGGCGCCTCCATATATGCCCAAACGCATACAATGGCCATGTCGTCCAGTTTGCATATAGACAATGCGCCTCCCGCTGTGCGCTTCACCAGCACCACCCGGGGCCACAAAATGGATCAAAATGGTATGAGACACACACACTGTATCCGAAAAAAACATACACCCTTTTCTCTGACAAATTATTAGAGCGCTTCTGATTGGGTGAGCATTCCTTTTCCCCCTTTTCTGTCTTTCTGTTTTGGAGGGGAGTTATATTTAGAGAGGGCTGGGGCCGTTTATGCACGCCCACCGGGGAAGGGCCTGCATGGCGCAGTGGAATTTAGCAAGGCACTAACACAACTATGCATCTAAAGGTTCTGTTTCCACTGGGGGCACCCATTCATAAAATGTTTTAATGTACTCATAGTATGCTGCAGTATGTCATATTAAGACCTCTTAGTTCATAGTACAGACCTGTGACACACCCCTGACCTCAGGACTGTGTCAGGATTCAGAGTCAGGGCCCTGGCCATGATTTTGGAAATGAGCCGAGTTATGATTATGATTATTATTATTATTTTAATTTACTTGGTTTACTATTCAGTTGTCTGTATTATATTTCCCAACATGAAAGTCTAAATGCAGGTTCAAAGTTTTTTTTGCAAGAAATAGATTTAATTCTTTATCATGTTTATGCTTGCTGAAAAACAAAAAAACTAATACTTGAATAAGCCCCTTGAACATCCAAAATATATGTTTGACTGTAAAAAGAGCAGATTTAAATGAAATGTACTGGACAATGTATGTGAACAATGTCATCTGCAGCAACAGGTGCTATTGAAAGGCAGGTGCATTTTAATCAGTCAAAAATCATTTTTAATGAACTTTCTCTGTTCTCACCCTTTAGATGAAGGTGTAAGGTGCCCAGAATAAAAACAACAACAACAACAACAACAACAACAACAACAACAACAAAACAAAGACAAACAAATGTAGCCTTTAAAATTCCTGCATCTTGAAACTCAGGTGTATTTGTACCATAGTTGACCTTTGGTCCTCAGACTCTATGTCTTTTATTGATTTGTTCAAATCAACATGAAATCACTGATCAGGTCATTTAATACTGGCACGTCTGATGAGACTGTTAGTTGTCAGTTGTCCCTCTTTGAATGAAACTCCCTGATTGATTGAGAGCAGTTTGCTGCCACCTGTTGGTGAGGTCAGTGACATGACATTAGTTATCAGTTTGTCCCTAGAGGAAGCTTGATGAAAGCCAGTGAAGGTACATTCACATCATCCATGCAAGAAGCAAATGAGTCCAAGAAGGAGATGTTCGTCTTTGTTAAACTGAATTTAGATCACTGATAATACTCTGCTGTGAACACTAAATAATAAAAACCACAATTTACTTAAAATGATGCTTGAATTGTACAAAACAATCATGAGACTTTCATGAGAAAGTTGCTTAAATGATTTAAAAACTTGCCCAGTTATTTGGTCGATGTACATTTACCCATTGTTTTTGCCATTATTTAGATATACACATTGTTCAGAGCATATTTCTTCCTTATTCATTCAATACTGATGTCAAAAGTGGGGAGGTGGTGTGTCCACCTTGCTGTTATTACCATTACTTCACAAAAACCTGTCAAAATGAGCTGGAAGGATAGAAAAGCAGTTCATCAATTGTGACTTGTCTGTTGTTGAACAAAGGACCGTGGAACAGCATGCTGTGACCCAATTCCATACACACAAACACCGACTAGGTTTTGAATGCATAGTGCACTTATACTAAAACTGAAAGATGCTGATGCGCACCCTGAATTAGTCTGAGTAGAATGTGCTTTAAAGGACACCATTTCCCCAAAATGCACAAAAGAACATGAGGAAGTAACACAAATCAGAACATATAGAAAAAGTATAAATTCTGAAAAAGCGTCTTAAAGTCTCAAAATTTTAAATTGGCTGAAACCAACTTTTTGCTCACAAATTGCGAAAGATCGTGGTTTTGATGGCAAAAAACAAGTAAGCTGTCTGTAAACATTTTACTGATATGTTCAGTATTAGCGTATTTGTGAGTGGCCAAATATGGAAAGTAACAATACACCCTCATTGTGTTAATAGAAAATGTAATTTTCTATCTGTAATTAATTTTAATGTAATCCAGTGAGGAAAATGTTTATACTGTTGTGGTTAAGCTGTATGGAAAGGTCATTTTTATTTTATTTTCATTTTTGTCCCTGTTCATTGAGCATATAAACTTCTGTGTCTCAATACCAAACCTAATGTCATCTGCAGATTAATCAGTGCCACTTAACATTCAGCTGATTTTGGTGTTAACTAAGTAATAAGGACGAGTATTCTTTGACATTAAATACTTTCGAAACATGTAAGAGCTCTGCACTGACCATTAAAACTCTCAAGAGTGAATGTCTTGAACCCCGCTGCCATTCTTGGGTACTTTGATAATCTTGTTGTCCAGATTACACAGTATGAGAAAAAAACTGATCACATCACATCTAAAAATAAAAAATGAACCAATCAAATTGAAACAGCTGTTGTGTTTGACATAAAAAACAGAGGTCATGTGTGGTCATGATAATAAAGGGCTTTTAAATGTTTAAACATGAGAGCCAACCCCATCTTATAAAACAAATGATTCTCATGCCTACTGAGATACCACAACAAAATTTCATCAAAACACACCTATATTGTGCAGTTCTGTCTCTTGAAAATAATTTAATAATTAATTTTGTACAGGTAAACAATAGAATTTACGGTAAAAATCTTGTAAAATATTACATCCATAGATCCATTTGAAAACTAAGTGAAGCTTTGCATTTACATGTGGAAGACAAAGTGACAAAAAAGGGAAAAAGCAGTTGTTATTCACTGAATTTTGAAGTTTCAGTGTCTGCATCAGAGACATGAGACATTGTTTTTTCATCACATTGCTTCTTGTTTTTCCGTTCTCATTCCTACCTTTCACCAGAGTACAATCACCCACTGTGCGTTCTGGTGAAAGGTAAATGTTGTGAAGAAGTGAGCAGGAAGATTTATTATTGATTTCAGGACCAGCCCTCCATGCTGTTGTTGCCACACTTGATACTCAAGTTGCCACATCTGATGACACTTGAAGGACTACGACAACTTGGTAACAGTAACTCATCTCACTCATGTTTCATTCACTTTGATATCATAAAGGGAGCGTGAATTATTCAGTCGCAAGCTGAAGATGCTGAAGTAGGGCCGCCTTTTAGAAGACAATAACTTACACTGGAATTACAAAAAACATTTGTCTTGTTCATGATAAGGGATTGTGATAAGAAGCAATAAGCATTAAGAAAAAAAATCTTTCATATCCATCACAACAAAGATGCAGAACAGTGACTGGAAAGATTTTAATAAACAGCCAGCATCAGCTTCATAAATCATTCAAATTCTACTGTCACCATCATGTCCTGACCTGACAGATCTCTCAGTCTGACAGCGCCAGCAGACAAAAGAGAGTGATGATAAAATCATGCAGAGTTGGCAGAGTTTGTCCACATCTCCATCTAGTGTTCTCACAGAAGAAATCTCGTCCCTCGCTGTCTGTGCCTGCTTTGGAAGTGGGGCAGTGGAACACTCAGAGTGATGCCTAGAGACACTGCAGGAAGTATCAAGCGCGCACAGATTTAAAGTGGTATCACACACACTTTTCGTGCACACACTTATACCATCATGCACCCTTGATAGCGCATATAACAACAGACAGATACACACGAGTTCTCTCTGACACAGACACTGGACCTCAGGGTTTTTCCACCAAACATCTGGAGCAGCCTGTGCCTCCACTCCTCTGCTCCTTAATGAGGCACAGAGATGATTATTAGAGGATGTTTTAGAGGGGAAAACGGGGAGAGGAGAAGTGTAGGGACAGAAATTAAAGGGGAGTTAGAGAATTGTTTGCTTTTCTTGCTGTATAGCCCTCAAATAATGAGGGACACCTCCGGTGCTTTAGATCTAAAGAAAGCTCACATGCTTAATAAACTTCCACTACTTTAGATCACAGACACAATTCAGAGACACATTCTTCTCTGGGAGGGATGATGTTTTCATGATACATCCCAGGAAACCAAAAAAAAAAAAAAACAGATCACAAGGGCTGTGTCCCAGATCCGAGTCTCAGAGGTGAAGGAAAGAAAAAAAAAATCACTGAAAGTCCAACCCTTTAAGTTTTGAGAGACTGACAGTTAAAAACGTTTGCACCAGTGTTAATCTACGATGCGTTTAGAACAAACTCCTTCCCAGCAAAAAGTGCAGTATCCTCCCAAATGATTTTTTAAATAATGAAAAGATCTATCTTTTTCTACCTTACACTGCACTCCCGATGAGGCAGGTGTGAGATAACGCTGAGTGCTGTTGATGATGATATCTCACATTAAGCAGAGTGCAGCATCATGAGTTTTGTGGTGTGGCTGCTATCATTCTTTTGCCCTGGAGAGAGTCTATAGAAACACACACCTGCTTGGGTTGACTCTCTGGGCGACCTGAAGATGGTGATGACAATGATGATAATGAGGGTGAAAGTAATTTCTGACTGAACTGAAGCTGCTGATATTGTCTCGCATTTAAAATTCACAGAGGTTTTAATTGTCCTTCCCAAAATTGCAATTTTTGTTCTCAGTGGTTAATGCAACAAAACAATATTATAATATATTAAAATATTATATATATATATATATATATTAAAATATTACAGAGTTTAAGTGCTTACTTAGTGTATACCAACATTCATATACCTTACAGTTTAATTTCAGTGCCTCATTAAAAGAGTACTCCACCCATTTGGCATTACTACAACATTGTTGTAGTACACAATACAGTTTTTTTATTTATTTATTTTTAAAGAAAAGGATAGAAATTGAAACAACAGATGCAGAGATATTATCTTTTATCTATTTTGATTTTATTCACTCTTCTCCCTTGTCAAAATGTGGTGACTACATTATCTCCCTGCAGTAGCTGCTTTAGTAGTGCTGTACAAACTCT
Source organism: Toxotes jaculatrix (assembly GCF_017976425.1). Taxonomy (NCBI): domain Eukaryota; kingdom Metazoa; phylum Chordata; class Actinopteri; family Toxotidae; genus Toxotes; species Toxotes jaculatrix. Next base: position 16,065,964 of record NC_054408.1, read on the forward strand.
CTCCACAGAGTGTGTCAGAGGTGGGGGAGGAGTGCAGACATTAAAGCCTAATTAAAGAATCATTAGTGGATCTCCAAGTACATGGAGTGATGCAATATGAGTGGATTTTTATTCACAGTCATATTCATAAAAAACTTACTGTACAAACAACACAGTTTGCTTCTAATTCAAAACTAGAACATGAGTCTTGGTGTGTAATTCTGTTTGAATGAGACAAAACATGTTGGGATCATTTACACTGTGGTGTCACTCTAATGAGCAAAAGACAGTCATTTGTAAGTTAATGGAAATGGAATTTCCATCTGAAGACACTATTATAAGGGCTTTTTGTCAAACAAAAGCGACACACTTTTGCCTCTTCATTATCTCTGTGATCTCACATGTGCAGATTTAATTGTTCTAGCCATTATTGCACATTTTATAAACTGAAATGAGAGTTTTAATTGCAAAGACTAGACAAAGAAAAGCACTTCTTTCACAGCGTGTCTGACAGTCTGTATACCATGCCGTCTGTCTGTTAACAAAGTGACCAGTGCATACTTGGTTCTCTCAGAGTCTCCATGCTGACCTTGCTTAAAAAGCAGATAATTACCTAGTCCATCCTCCAGTTTTAACTCATATTCTGCATGTGTAAAGATAATGGAAACTGCCCAGGCTGCCCGGCAGAAGTTAATGAGATGACGGAGACTCAAAGACAGGGTCATGTTTATGCATTTGACAGATGTGCCCCCCCTCTCCTCCATCGAGGGCCAATCTGGGAAGAATTTTCCTCAAAAACAAAAGCTGGACATAGATTTGAACGTTAAACCTGAAAATCCACAGCAAATTGGAAAAAATAAACTGTTCATGTGGGACATTTGGGTTTATATTTTGGTTATGTGTGAAATTAAGCATACAGGTTCCTGTCCATGACATTTTTCCCTGCCACTTTTCAGAGATTTTGACATCTGGTTTAAACAATGACATTTTTTTTTCAATTCAATTTTATTTCGGTTACATACATCTTATAAAATAAACAAAAATCATTTCACACAAATGTCACAGTCAATAACCGAAAAAGGAATAGGCTGAAGCACAAAACTTATTATTGCCTATCCTATACCATCCAAGGAATAACCCAGAATATCAACAGCAAAACAAAGAAAGAAAAAAAGAGAAAAGAAAAGAAAGACAAAAGAAGAAGAAAAAAAAATATAAGAACTACATTACACCTACCACATTACACCTAAATTCTAATCCTTAACTGTTTTGCATTTTATTGACTCTCATTATAGGAATTAATTACTTTGCATTTTAAAGTTTAAGTTTAAACCTCAACAGGGAACTACATAATTTCAATCCATCTTTAAGTCCATTCCACGAATTGACACCCATAACTGAAACACATCTATATTTTATATTTGTTCTCGCTTTACAGGTTTCAAACATAAACAATCCTCTTAAATGATAATTTCCTTCTCTTAATTTATATAAAGTCTGAATGGAAATAGGAACACTATTTTTCACCACCCGAAAAAGCACTTCAAGTGTCTGTAAATACACTATATCCATAAATTTCCAAATAGAGGATCCTATAAACAATTGATTAGTTGGTTGTTGGTATCCAACTTTGTTTATTATTCTAATGGCTCTTTTCTGGAGTTTAATAATTGGGTCTATATTTGTTTTATATGAATTTCCCCATACTAAAGCACAATATGACATGTAAGGCAGAACAAGTGAAGAATACAGTACATGCAGACATTTCTTATTTAACAAATCTCTTACTTTATAAAGAACAGCAACTGATTTAGATAATTTACGTTTGATATAATCTATATGTGGCTTCCAACACAGTTTATGATCTATAATCACTCCCAAAAACTTAGTTTCATTTACCCTTTCAATTTCAACACCATTTAAATTCAGTTTTATGTCACAGTTGGCCTTAATTCCACCAAACACCATACATTTGGTTTTATTTTCATTTAGTGATAGCTTATTAAAATAAAACCATTTTTTCAACATGATCAATTCCCTTTCTATAGTTTTTAACAACTGAGTCATGTTCTCCCCAGAACAAAATAAATTAGTATCATCAGCAAACAATCAATCGTATTACAATCAGTAGAAGTTTTATTCTTAAACTTTTGAACAATTTCTAAAACATCACTTGAACAAACCCCTCCAAGAAACATAGAGTTATAATTATTAAAGTCACTATCAAATTTAATATCTCCATCTCTTGGAGGGTAAATTTCTTTTGCCAGATTCCGGCTTATATTAACAAAAAAATCATTAAACTCATCAACAATCTCCTCTTTATTCTCAATAACTAAATTGTCATTTTTAACAATGTATGTTGGAAAATCCTTATTGTAACTATTTTTAATCAACTCGTTAAGAACACTCCAGGTAGCCTTTATGTTTTTTTTATGTCTTTGCAGCAACTGACCAAAATATTCTTTTTTTTGGCATCTTAAAATAGATGTCAATCTAACTTTATATTTCTTATACTTGTCCTCCTTTTCCCTTGTTCGATATTTCATAAATTCCCTATATAGCCTATTTTTCTTCAATCTTCTTGTCTTTTTCTTTGATCACAGTGTTCAGTTGACGCACTTCCTCAATTAAATCTAGTAGGCCCATCAGTTGTTTCACCACCTTGCTTAGTTCCTCTGACATAAAGCTCAGAGACTTTTTCACTTCATCCAAATCTTCTGCCAGTTTCTTAGTTGCCATTTCTTTAAATAATTATAGAAAAATGAGGGAAAGAAGAAGAAGAAAAAAAATTATCTTACTGAGATTCCAGGTAATCCAGTAATGCTGGTTGCCAAGCACATGACATGAAAAGTGCTCAAAACTTCAAAATAGCAGAAAATGCTACTTCAGGTTTAAACTTCACTTTCTTGCAAAGTTAAAAAACTTTGCAGAGAGCTTAGATGTCAAACTCTTTTCATGATATTTGAAGGATTGTTCAAGCTGACCAGCACAGTGTGTCTAACCAGCAGCCATCTTGTATAACCAGCAGCACATGGAACACTACTCCTATTATATTTGACAATCACAGCATACTCCAAGACACTGGATGAACGACAAACACTGAAAAAAATGCAGAAACTAGAAGCTTCTTTTACTGTGTTGGACCAGTCTTAGCCTTATTGGGGCCGTGGGTGAGATTCTGCTTTGGGGGAGCCCCACATCTTGGTAATCCAATCTTTGTTCCTCCTTTGTTATATTGATATCATTCTTGCACAATGCTAATAAGCAATTCCTTATGGACAACAATGAAGTGAAAATGATAGAGTTTGAATTCTGTGTCACCTGCAACTGTGTGACATGTTTCTGTCCTCAGGAACATGTCTGATATGTCTCTGTGGGTTTTGCTACTTTGCATGCCAATTGCAGTGTTTCTTGTGTTTTCTGTATTTGGCTTTAATTTTTTTGAATGCCTGTTTTCTCAAGCCTCTGCATGTATAAGTCTGAATAATCTGTATAAGTACATCCATATATAACATATTGGATATATGTTTCTCAGCAATCTTATTCATGAATATTCCCACTTTGTCTGTTTTCTCCTTACCCAACTTCCCAAACTGCCTTTGCAGAGAGTAGGACTCGTCCTCCGTTGCCCTTCCAGCAGTAATGACTCTGATTTATATAGCCTATTTTTCTTTTTACAAGCTTTTTCCAAACTCTTTGTTAGCCATGGTTTTCCCCTTTTTCATGGAATTTTGTCTTATTTCTTTAAGGGGACAGTGTCGATCATAGAATGTCAAAAATGTATCTAAAAATGCATTATATGAGTCATTTGTGTCCTCTACATAAACTTCCTGCCAATGATGATTTATAAGTTCTTCTTTAAAAGCTTTGATTGCTTCTGGCGATTTTAATCTGACTAAATTACAAATCTGCCTTTTTGTTCTTGTCTTTAGCTTATTCATTTCTAATACTGCAAAAACTGGTAAATGATCACTTACATCAGTCACAAAGAGTCCACTTTTTATCTTCCCATTAGTTATATTTACAAAAATATTATCAATTAATGTTGCACTGTCCGTGGTTATTCTGCTAGGCTTTAAAATTAATGGATAGAAACTCAAACTGAACATAGTATTAACAAATTCTGCAGTTTTCATATGATCACTTGATTTCAACAAGTCAATATTAAAGTCACCACAAACCAAAATCACGTTGTCATTATGTTTTTCGTATAACTCAGAAATCTTCTTATTAAATTGGTCGATACAGGATCCAGGAGATCTATAAATACAACTAATATTTTCTTAAATCTTTCCACCTTAATTTCAATGGTTAGACATTCCATCAAATTGTCAGTAACAGCTGTCATATTTAAAATCAGACATCACAAACAGGGCAACACCCTCTCCCCTTTTGTTGGCCCTGTTTTGTACAAACATTTCACAGCCCTCTAATCCATTCTGCAATTCTTTATCATCACTCAGCCAAGTGTCTGAAACTGCTACTACACTAAATTTTTGCTGAAGCTGCTAAAGATAATCTTTTATTTTGAAGAAGTTACTATAAAGACTCCTACTACTAAAGTGGATCAGTGAAAAACCCTTAAATTCAAAACTAAACGTATCTTCAGAATCATACTCACAGTTCATATTTATATTCTGGTAGAAGTGGGTCTCTGGATCAATGTCATTTTCTATCTCAGCTTTGGCCTGTTCTGGTGTACCATTCAGTCTTATCATTACTTTACAGTTTCTTGTCCAAGTGTCTTGAATTCGCCTCTCCTTCTTCAGAATTCTTGCTTGTCGTGCAATTTCAACATTTCTCCTTGTGAGATGTTCATTTACATATACTCCTGTACCCTTCAGGTTTTTTTTGCAAACTTTAGCACTTCAATTTTATGTTTTCTACTCACAAAGCGAATGACAATGTTTGGTCTTTTGCTTTGGTTTTTTGATATGGTGTAACAACCCGTTATATTTTTACTTGCTAAAGGGATGTCTTTGTTGTTAAAAAAACTGGATAACTTGCTGTTCAAGTGAGCTCAGTTCACCTCTTGGTGCATCCTCCCCCGCTTTGTCACCTGCTATGATCCGTGCATAAGTACGATGGGTCGTCTCAAGGCCAGATATCACCAAATCATCCATCCTTGTGTATTGTTCCAAATCTTCCACTTCTCTTTCTAGCTCTTCAGTCTTCTTGTCTTTTTCTTTGATCACAGTGTTCAGTTGTCGCACTTCCTCAATTAAATCCAGTAGGCCCATCTGTTGTTTCACCACCAATCCAGTAATGCTGGTTGCCAAGCACAGGACATGAAAAGTGCTAAAAACTACAAAATAGCAGAAAATGCTACTTCAAGTTTAAACTTCACTTTCTTGTAAAGTTAAAAAACTTTGCAGAGAGCTTAGATGTCAAACTCTTTTCATGATATTTGAAGGATTGTTCAAGCTGACCAGCACAGTGTGTCTAACCAGCAGCCATCTTGTCTAACCAGCAACACATGGAACACAACTCCTATTATATTTGACAATCACAGCATACTCCAAGACACTGGATGAACGACAAACACTGAAAAAAATGCAGAAACTAGAAGCTTCTTTTACTGTGTTGGACCAGTCTTAGCCTTATTGGGGCCCTGGGTGAGATTCTGCTTTGGGGGAGCCCCACATCTTGATAATCCAATCTTTGTTCCTCCTTTGTTATATTGATATCATTCTTGCACAATGCTAATAAGCAATTCCTTATGGACAACAATGAAGTGAAAATGATAGAGTTTGAACTCTGTGTCACCTGCAACTGTGTGACATGTTCCTGTCCTTAGGAACATGTCTGTCTCTGTGGGTTTTGCTACTTTGCATGCCAATTGCAGTGTTTCTTGTGTTTTCTGTATTTGGCTTTAATTTCTTTGAATGCCTGTTTTCTCAAGCCTCTGCATGTATAAGTCTGAATAATCTGTATAAGCACGTCCATGTACAACAAATTGGATATATGTTTCTCAGCAATCTTGTTAATGAATATTCCCACTTTGTCTGTTTTCTCCTTACACAACTTCCCAAACTGCCTTTGCAGAGCGTAGGACTCGTCCTCCGTTGCCCTTCCAGCACTAATGACTCTGATTTCCTCATGCTAATGGTGTGTCTGAGCCTCGGCCCCTGCTGGGACCACCAGCCTACTTCTTGTGGTCGCGGCTTGGCCCCGGGGCGAAGAGGACCACAAACCAGCAGAGACAGAGGAGAGTGAGAAAGGGCGAAAGAGGGTTGCGGTTTGATTCATGTAGTATCTACCCTCAGACAGATTGGCCTCCTCAGGCTAAAAAGACCTGTGGATAAAAGAGGGTGTCACTGAACCGTGCGTGTGTGTGGCTCACTGAGTGTGACATCCAAAATTGGCGCCAGCAGCAGATTTAAACAATAACACCTCGCTGTTTGACCTTACTCACAAAACCAACAGTACATCTACAAGATTAGTGTGTGGGTGTGTTTGTGTGTGTGTCTGCGCATGTTCATGTGTATAACTCCACACCAGCATCTAAATGCTGAGTCTGGATGCTTGTGTGTGCATGTGTGTGTTTCGTGGGAGGCTGGGGAGGTTGGGGGTGGCAATGATGATGAGCAACACTACAGGGGAGAATAAGCTCTCATTACCCACAACTCCCTGATGCTGCACTGCGCCGGTGAGCGCGACTAGATTCGTCCCATGGGCAGAAATGAGTGGAGTCACTCACTCGATTTATTAGACCACCCCAAACTCCCTTGCCCTCTGCCTCCCCTGCTGCTATCACCCTGTCTTCCTGCTTCCTTCCATCCCTCTGTGTCTTCTCACTCTCAGCTACCTGCTGTCTTCCATATGTCCTAAACCCTCTTCATGAATTACACAGTATGAGAGTGGTATCAATCTTTTCATCTAACTTTTAGGCAAAGAAATGTAATAAGCAGATGTTATACAATTTCAAACAATTTATTTAATTAAAGAACAATATTAGCAGCATTTAGACACATAATGGTGGCAGTGTCCAACATGTCTCTGAGGTGATGAGTCTAACCTTACCTTCTGTTTAGATCGAGGTTTTCCACTGATTCATCTTCTTCCACACATCCAACCTCTCCCTTATCTTTATGCATTCTATTGATCCATCCCTCTCTTCTTTTCTGTGATTTTGCTCTCTATTCTCCTCTTTTTTTATCCCCTGTTACTCCCTGTGTCCCACATGCCTATTTCTATCTACTTTCTCTCCATCTGGGTAGCAGTGAAATATCCATCAATCAGAGAGAAGAAGTGCTGTTGAAATCCCGTGCCTCCCATCACAGCCCCTTGTCTCACTGTGTTTGCATACAAACATAATTCAGCCTGCTAACATGTCAGTGGCACAGTGAAGGATGCAGCACATAGCTATTTCTTATAACCTATTATGATTCAGGATTTATGCTTGATAAATATGGGAATGAGATACGCAACCTGCAGAGGCCTAAGGGAGGTTTGTTGAAATTCTATTGCAAATGACAGAATAGAAAAAAAATAATGGAATCCATGTTTCCTCTTATACTTGGGGTGAATATTGGTCCCCTGTTACTGTAAAAAATAAGGCACCACTGAGTCATTGTCTGTCACTGTTGGCATAAGTTGTTGAATCTGATCTCTAATGAGACATCCTGCAGTTTGTCAAGCTAAAGAAGAGTAAAAGTTATGTGTTACTGTAATTTATGTGTCAAAATGACTGTTTATTTAGATTGGCTGACAAACAACCTCCCAATTTCGGGGTGTTGTTAGAAATAAAAATTGATGAATTGTTATCTGGTACGAAATTTCTCCTCGTCTTTTTCAGAAAACATACACCCCTCACAGCTGGAGCCAACTCTCTGTTTCATTTTTTGATGTCCATGAATGGGTTTATCTGTGGAGAGGAGAAACAAACAAACAAAAAAACACACAGTTGTTACCAGAACACAGCAACTCCACAGTCATCTAATAAAAGGATTTGTGCGATTTGTTCGATGATACCTTAAAGCTGAAAAGCTTGATGTGCTTTATGGCTGCGACTCCCACTGATTGTACAGAGATCTCATTTCACACATGAACGTCTCTCTCTGCTGTGTGTGTGAGTGTGTGTCCATATACACTGTAGTTAGTGCCTTAACATTACACGTCTACTTGCCCCAGGCTAGATCACAGATAAAAGGAGGAGACTGGAAGAGATAGATAGCTGGAGAAAGTGGAGGACGAAGAGGAGAAAGTGATGCAGAAAGAGAAGCATTTCTTCACGTTATTCATTTATTCTGTTTTATCAATGACTCCTTCATTGCACTTACTGATGCAAAATATGTAGCACTGGTATCTGCTGTCTGCAAATTGGAAAAGTTTTGCCAAATTTCTTTTTGTGTTATTTTTACTTGGTTTTACAGTGAAAAAAACTTCACCTTAGATATTGATATTAACAAGATCAACAATGATAGAAATAAAGCAAATTCATGAAGAATCCAATCAAAGTGTCTCATTAGACTGAGCTCAAGTTAAAGCCTTTCCACTATGTAATACTGATCAGTTCTACAATGCATATTGTACCAAACTCCAATATACCTATTGGAGATTAAAAAATTAAAAAAAATGAATCCCCAAGTATTGATTTGCATGCTGCTGCACTGTAACAGAGACAGCCACTTGGTACCTGCAGGCCCTCTGGGTGCTTGGGGCTAGATTTATCACCACTGGGGCCCTCTGATGATGAGGCCGTTTAGTGGGGGTCCCTGTGGCCCTCCACTGATTAGCGCCAAACATCTTCCCTAATAACCTTAACAAGAACAACGCCTCAGGACGACATGCCGATGCATACAGGCGAGTGTCTGCGCACACGCTCACACACACACACACACACAGACAGACGCCTCCTTGGAGATAGAGAAAAGAGCTTAGGGCTACCCATCCTCCTCTCCTTCTCCTCAAAGTCACCCCACTCTCCTCTGCTCCATCTATAACTTGGCATCTCTCACTATTTCTGGGCTGAGACCCCCCCACCCACCTTGCATCTTCTCTGCTGCCTCCCACCACTTCCCTCAGAACAAACACATATGCACCAAATTGAGTTGGTTATGGTTCAAGAGTCCCACCACCCCACATAAAGTTCCTCTTAGCATCAATATGAAATAAAACAATAGGAATATGAATACACGCTGGAGTGTAAGGAAGCCCTCTCCTCTGGGGATAAAGAGGTAAGGAATGAAATTTATGATGCTTTGAGAGGCCATGGGGGTGATTTTATAGACAGGATCTGCCTCTGTGGATTATTTCCTCATGATAGTTTACATATTTGTGTGCTATGAGACTGACAGCATGCTCAGAAATACGGACTACTCACCTCCTCACATGCACACTGCATACAAAAATCTGTGAAAGACTAAAAGGAAGGGAAAACAAATTAACCCTTTCATGCATGAATTATGAACACCTCAGTTATGATTTTTTTTCCAGTGTTTTTATCCCTCTTTAGGCATGAAAAAAAAATACAACTGAAATTTTGTTTATGAACCTTTTTGTCGTGGAGTTACAAACATGTCCATTCTGCGTGAAAACTATCATATAAAAACATTTTTAATGTTACTAATCTGATGTTTTCTCACAACATTGTCTGCGCGGTGTACAAATGTTCTGTCTCCCCTCTGATTTGATATTGTCCTCTCACATAATAATGTCCTGCTCATCTCCACTTCACATCCATCTTGTATGGCAATTGGCAAAGCATTCAGCACACAAGACACTGCATGCAGACATGCTTATTTTTTGTGTGCATGAAGCATAATGGCACCTGTTGGTATTTTTTGCTTTGGTGCACAAGCATCCACCGTGTTGGCTGATATGAAACCATAACAATAAAGCCCATGCATATACAAGAGAACAGCTTTTGAATAGCTGTCCACTGTAGTGACCACTATGCATGAAAGGGTTAAAATATCTGTTCAATGATATATCATGTAAAATTAAGAAGTAAAATTCATGCAAAATGCAAATGATATGTGACCCACACATTATAACGTGACTTCATTTGCTGGCTTACCTTATCACTGAGCAAAAACAAGACATTTCTTTGTTGCCAATGGACATTTTTCTGAAGTCTCGCTACCTTTATGCTGCTTTCAAAGACTGTATGAAATATTGCGAGTCAAGGGTTCATTGGGCACCAATGACCCACAAAAGTGGACTCATGTCGCAATAAATTTTGATTTAAACAAATCTAATTATATCATTCTTCTATGGTAATGTGCTTGTCATTAAAGTCATTGCTAATGTCTGCATTATATTATTATTTTTTTTCATAGGATGATTCACCAGACCAGCTGCCGTTGGATTTCAGATATACATAGACTATGATAAATATTTTTACTATAACAAAAACAGTGTGGAGAGTTTTCACGCAGGTACTGACCATGCAATGGTAATGAAAATGCAGCTTCCATTGTCTGGCTTTTCTTGGTTCACTCTTGTACTATAACTCATAAATATCTAGACCAAAAATATACGTTGGCAATCATGTGTTATTCCTCTGTACCCCAGACACGTATATTCCGAAGACTTAGAGTCAAAAAAGAACATGGGCGCAACAGTGTCCACATCACTGAATGATTTACCGTGCCAGCCACAATTTTCATCATGATTGAACGTTTTACGAGGCGCAAGTGAAGGCAGCGTGAGAGTCCCGCCGTGACGTCACGTGGAGCCGTTGAGTCAGTCAGCTGAGGGAGGAACTCCGGCAACAGAAAGTCAACCAGGAAACCGAGGCTGCTAAACTGACCCACCGCCCCGGTCTGACGGCTAAACGGCGGTATTAACGTTAGGAATAACACAATATATCAGTACAGGATTTGTATTTGGTATTTAAGTTGTTATAAAGAAGCGACATGGCTTCCCTTTTCAAGAAGAAGACTGTCGATGGTAAGTTTGCTCTGAGTGAAAAGCTAGCTAACTTGTTTTTAGCCCGGCTGTGTTGTTCCATCTTAAATTAGCTTTCCACATTTAACCCGTTCTACCTGTTCTGGGACTGAGTCATTAGTCACATTGCTGGCTGAAGTCTACAACCTGACTTAATGTAGTTCAGGAGAACTGTTCGTGTTGTATATGGCTGGATCACAGTGAATCTCTGAACAACAACATTGTTGCTGAAATTGTGATCGTTAGCTGTCTGTTAATGTTAAGTCCATATAAGAGGAGTTGTCCTTTTCCTTTTTTTGTTACTCTAGAGCTACGGTTAAGTTTATTGTTTCCCAGTGACTGAATAGAAATCGGTAACACTAGCCCCAGTCATCATAAAATGTTAATAGGTCATGCCAAACAGATCTAACATTTGTTTGTTTATAACGTGTTCTATCACTGATTTTTAATTATACTGATCCAGTATCCATCCAGTAGCTACTCTTTATCACGCTGTGTTTCTCAGGAAGACATTAATCAGGCTACATTATTGTCCATTTGTGTTTGAGACTCTAAAGTGTCTGCCTTAATGTGCTGTGAAAAAATTAACCGCAATCTAATTACAAATGGTGAGATAAAATTGTGCCACGTAAGGGGAAGGCTCTCATGCTGTCATAATAGCTGGATGTGTTAAATTTAGTTAATAATTCACAGGTGTCAAAATTCTGAAAAGCCTTTCAATCTAAATATTTCAGTATTTTTCTCCAGGCTAGGTAATCAGCCTCGCAAGGTCAAAATGGAAAAACCCCAGCTTCTCTTTTGTCAGATTTGATGAATCAATTACTCTCTTTCAAATACTGATTGAATTCACTCATAGGGCTGGATTTCCAGAGGGAGGACAGACTAAACTTCACCTCTTTTGGTCCTCACAAAAACTTGGTTGTGTGGAGAAGTCCACAAAAATATCAGATTATATTATCTGCACATTTAAAAATAGAATCTGTTGGTAAAGACAAATCTTTTCACAGCACCGCCTACCTACTCCTCCCATCATTGTCAGTCCAGTTTCACTCATACCGATCATCAGCATACAGTACTCACTGTGCTGTGTTACCTCCACCTCCATGCCAAGCCACTGTCAGGTCTTCTCAGCAGTGATATTTCGCTGTCTCCCATCTCATTGTATTCTTAATTTCTCTTGCTCTCTGGACGTAGATTTTTCGTCGTTGCCCAGGGTTAGGTGGTTGAAGTGGTTTCTGGTTATTTGGCAAATGGAGATTGGGAGGGGGGGGGTTAGATCACACATATTTGTAGGATGATATCCCTCCCACTTTGAGACGTTGGCGGTGCGTCACCTTATACGTATACACGTGTCGTTCTCACAAGTGGTCCAACGCACTGACGTGTCTTGACCAAGTTCATCATCGCTGAACTTTTCTTTTTTTTTCCAAAAAGGGATGTTTCCTATTATATAGCAGCTTATGAATGTAGAGCTGACTCAGTTGCTTAAAAAAGTACTCTTCTTTTTGTTTTTGTATTTTTTCTAATATCTAATAGTGTTTAGCTCTGCACATTCTCCCAAGCAATCTCTTAGTTGTTCTGCAATTCTGTATACATCTATTGTCTCACTGTCCTGGAAGAGGGACCAACAACTTTGTTGTTCTTGCTGAGGTTTCTTCCTTTTTTTTTTCCCTCCCTGTTAAAATCTTTTTTGGGTGACTTATTTAAGGATATAGGGTGGTGTATGCTGGGCAGATTGTGAAACCCTTTGAGGCAAATGTGTAATTTGAGATTCTGACTTTATTTTAGGTTTGATTAATTAATTGATCTATGTATTTATTTATTCTGAATTGCCACTTTATTTAATGCTTAAGCATTCATGTCAATGTAAAAGGGCTAAAGGGTGCTTTATATTTGAACATTGAGAAGTACCTCAAAATTCAGACTGAACCTATGCTATTTATTCTGTTAATCAGAACCAAGTCGAAACTAGAGTGTTAAAAATGGCTTAACGGTTGCTGTATTTGCTTTCTTTCTTGATATCCTGAAGCTGTGTGTGTGTGTGAGAGAGACACAGATTGCTTGGGTTGTCCCTCAGAAGCCATGGATGAATATGTGACTTCAGGGTCACACACTATCTCACATGATGCCACTTTGTGTTTGTGTGGGTGGTTCAGAGCTGACTCAATATTGGTGTGAGCTGTCCAAGCACTTTCACAGTTGGCAGTACGCTCACAGTACGCTCACAGCGTGCTGCTGATTACTCTGTGGTATTTTGTGTGCATGTGGGCGCACACTCAAACATGCTCACTCTGTTAAAGAGGAGATGTTTCAGATTTCTTCCATGCAGCTGACCTAGACCCAGCCCTTTTTAACTACATTGCACAAGAAATGTCGTGGCATCCAAATTGAAAATGAACTTTATCACCTTCAGTGGTCTGTATTTCCCCACTGCACATGCAGCATGCTGAAAATACCGTCTGAGAAAGAAGAAACAGTTGAGGGTGTTTTGCTTTTAAAGCACACAGAATTGGAAAAAACATGGTACTCTACAGTCCACATTCTTTCTGCTGGTCTTTACACACGCTCTCTCTTCAGCTGTCTGCTCATGATTGTACAGACTATGCCAGTCATGAGTGATGCCAGAATTCAAGATGAGAGTTGTCTTACTATCACTTCATATAGTGGCATTTTTTTTTTACACCACAGACTGAGGGAAGGGGTTAAACGGGGTGAATTTTGACAAATTTGTTTTATCTTGACTTTTTGCCCAAAATACAAGTGATGTGAAATTGTACATATTTGATAGACTGAAAAGTGCAAGTTCATCCAAGTTATCACATCAAGCGATCATCGGGTGTGTATTTGCATTTTGGCACTGAGAAAAATAATTAATTGATCTGTCCTCTCCATTGTCTCTCTCTCTCTCTCTCTCTCCCTCTCCCTCCTTCTCTCCCTCCTTCTCTCCCTTTCCCTCCAAAGACATAATCAGGGAACAGTCTAAGGAGTTGCGTGGCACTCAGAGACAGATCACCAGGGACAGAGCAGCGCTGGAGAAACAAGAGAAACAAATGGTGGGATCACACACCGACACACACATGGACACACTCTGTTTTGGGAGCAAAATAACCCTACACAAGGCATCTTCCATAGATTTCTACATATTGCATCAATGCTTTGTTGAGAGCCCCCTGCTCTCTCAACACAGACGCACTACATCCATTTCCTACAATCTGAAATTGAACCGGATTGGCTAATGGGCCTAAAAGAATAGATAGATCTGGTGCGGTGGCTTTGCTGCGGGCAAGTGAGACCCCTCTCTATTACACTCATACACTCATACGCCATTACACGATAAGGCTGTATTCGCAGACGCACACATTTCCTCTCTCTCAAAGATGAAAGAAGCCAGCTGTGTTCTCTCCCCTCTGTTGTATTAAGTAAATATCATACAGGACATAATTACCTCCCTGGGGAACCACATTTTTATTCCTCATTAATGGTTTCCGCTAATTAGTCTACTGTTTTGTTTTTTTTTTAAGCTTTTTTGCACTCTCTTGAATAAAAGATACTTTTGCTAAGAAATGGAAATGACCTATATTTGCAGTTTAGCACAATCACGACTGTCTGTTGCCCCCCACCATGCACACTTTCAGTGCATGTGCACACTCACACATTCACATGCACGTACTGCTTAACAATGACATGGAGCAGAGATTATCCCCCAGAGATCAAAGTACTTTTAAAATCAAGTTGTTCATTTTCCATGCATTTTTATAGGACTTAATAAATTAGAAGGAAAATGAAAAAGAGAAAAGGCACGTCATGAAGGTTCACTTTCAGGAAATTAGGGCATGCATAAGTTCTTTTCCAGCTGGCACAAAGAATTAATGCCCATTATTAAATCTGAAACTTAGGCCTTAAAAAGTTGAGACTTTTCACAATGCATGGAGGTTTTATTAATCACAGTTGGACTTGATGTTGCTTCACACTTTGAACTCATTTCAGTAACTGGGGTCAATTAAAATATCCAGTTTCTTTTTCTTTATCTTCGTTGTTAAGCTGATTTTTGGGAAATTAGATTGTGTAGAAAACAATGAATTTGGCTTCCTGAAACACACTGGAAAAAATATGTCATTGAAAAAAAAAAGAAAAGTACAACACAATGACCATATGTCCAGAGACATCTTTAGCATTTTGGCCCTTGTTAACATGCACAGATTCCCAGTTACTACCAGGCAAAGCCAAACAGCCTCCCAGTTGTTTTCGACTTTCGCACATAGGAGAGCGCTCTCTATCCATCACCCCCCTCCGCCTCCACCCTTCCTTTTCCGACAGGGCAGCAAATAAGCTTCTCATCAGCATCAGCCCCACTGCTCTCATCTGTGTCTCCCCATTAACACATTCATAGTTTTTCAGATGACAGTGAGTTGACATTGTTATTGTTACCATGTGCCTTTCTTCCTCACACAGCTCTAATTTTTTTCTCTACTTTGCATTAATTTGTTTTTTCTTTTCTTCACAAGCAGGCAAATACAGACTTAGGCTAACACACCTGTTCTGTGTGTGTGTGTGCAAGAGAGAGAGAGAGCCAGAATGTCTGTTGCTTTTGCAACAGACATTCAGACATTAATAATTAATTGTTATTTCCTGAAGAGGATGCTTTTAGTGCACACCCAAGAAATAAACAAGACATGGAGCTGGAGCTGTTGTACGTAGCAGTGCTGAGAGGCCTGGCTAGCTTACTGTAACCTGGAGCTCCGCTCTTTTCTCTTGGGATGCTCACACACATTCATGCCCACACACAGGATCCTTGTGGGCATCAGTATATTTTCTGATGTTTACCAAAGCTAAAAGCTTGTATTTGCTTGCCAATGAGTAACATTTGATCCGGACGACTGTGTTTACTATATCTATATTTGCAAACACACTGGTCTCCAGGGAGCATTGTGAATATGCTTCTTTATCCTGTGTGTGTGTGTGTGTGTGTGTGTATTCCTAATGTAAGGTGTGTAAGAAGAAGATATTCTGATTAATGTTGAGTGGACAAAAAAAGTATGCGTTGATACGCTACCAAAAATAGAAGCTTCTCTGCCAAGTGATGAATGTGCAAAAGGCTCCATCTTCCATCCATACTGGTTTTCCAAGAACTCAGTGTATATTCTGACATGGTAAAGCATGTCGCGTTGCTGAAACAGACCATCAGAATTGGTGGCGCTCACTGACTTTGGATTGAAATTTCTCTGTTTTGGAAATGAGTTGCTCTTCTATGGCTAATCTGCAATTTGGTATTCCTGTAGGGGTTGGTCCTAAACCCTCTGTTGTTCCTAATTTATGTGCATGTAGACAGGAACATTATCTTAAAATGAAATTCTTATTGCTGCAGTTAGGCAGATGACTTACTTATCCAGAACACCAGGAGATTCAAGCACCCTCGATAGCCTGAGTGG
Organism: Toxotes jaculatrix; assembly: GCF_017976425.1. NCBI lineage: Eukaryota > Metazoa > Chordata > Actinopteri > Toxotidae > Toxotes > Toxotes jaculatrix. Next base: position 16,082,268 of record NC_054408.1, read on the forward strand.
ATTTGTTCCAGATAACTGAAGTATATGTGAATTTTGGCTCAATCTCCCTGCTGCCTTTTCTGTCATACCATATCTTTCTGTCATGAGGAAAATGGACTCCATTCTTACAGTTTTCATTAAGATTTTGTGCATACTTACATTCATTTGCTAAATTTGCTTCGTGACATTACTGAAATTGACAAAATTCAGACTAAATGTATAAGTCTTAAAAGTGTCAGGGAAGTGCACTTAGTGCTGAAATTCTAATCTTTCCCTCTCCAGGAGGCAGAGATCAAGAAAATGGCAAAGAGCGGTAACCGGGAGGCATGTAAGATCCTCGCCAAGCAGCTGGTCCAACTGAGGAAGCAGAAAAACCGGACATATGCCGTCAGCTCTAAGGTCACCTCCATGTCCACGCAGACAAAGGTCATGAACTCCCAAATGAAGATGGCCGGTGCCATGTCCACCACCGCCAAGGTAAACTCCTAGACCCTGTCATTCAATTCAGCTGGTCTCAGGTCAGGTTTTAAAATATTTAATATGTGTTGAGATGGCGAGTTTACTTCAGTTAGTAAGAAGAAAGGGCTGCACTGTTAACAACAAGCATGAAATAATAATTATTAACGTGTGTCTGTGTTAAGATATTATTACAAATGGATATATTAAGAGTGGACAGCCAGATTTCCTTTGTTAGGTTTTACCCACACTTCGATGAATACTTAAATGGCCATTCAGATCCATTATATTCACTTTGTAAGTTAGGTGTGTTTCTGTTTTGAACATGAACTAGTTTCATTGTTTACTTGTATCAATATTTCAGTGTTGTAATTAAAGTATTAATGTGGGGTCTGTTCATGTTTAAAAAGCAAGTCTTGTAGCGTCGTTGTTAATGAAGTGTGAAAGGTAGTAATTGGCCAGGAGCGATGTGCTATACAGAGTCGTACTTAGCAAACACAGACAGGTCAAATATAATCAGGCTTCAGCTTAATGGAGTGTGATGAGGTGGGTGTGTGGCTGCGACTGTGGGAGAGAAAATGTGTTAATTGTTTTATGTCAGATGTTTCCTAGAAAAGAAAGAGTTGCAGCTTCAATTCAGTTTTTTTTTTCAGTGAATAGTGCAGCACTTTCCATCCACATCATTGGAAACTATGAGTTAGCATGGTTTGGAGCAGTATGTCAACCACAGGAAAGTGGGAACAGGGATATACATTATCTGTTTGCATCGAGCTCAGCTGTGAAAGTAGGCCAAGTTCGTGCTGATCTTTCACAGGAAGGAAGGAGATGCATAATTTGTGAGTTAGACTGTTTTGTTTTAGTATTTATACTATCTGAATGTGCTAATATATGCAGAGCAGGTTTTCAAGAGCCCCTGTTTCAACCCTGCTAATATTTTCATGGGACACTGATTTATAGCAAGTGAATCATCAGAAATTTGCTTCCTGGGAAAAAAAAAAAGGAAATTTACCCTGAGTATTTTTGTAAGAATAAAAGTCCACTATATGAAGACCAAATGAGTCAAACTTTAAATTTAGCTCATGTTAATTTTTTGCACATATTTGTATCACCCTCCTGTGTACACAGGATACAAATTACGGGTATTACGAGATAAAAATTCCAGCACAATGTCAGGTCTGAAGCTAAAGACCTTAAGATTTATTCTCTAACCTTTTATCATATCAACAGACAATGCAAGCAGTGAATAAAAAGATGGATCCACAGAAGACCCTGAAGACCATGCAGGACTTCCAGAAGGAGAACATGAAGATGGGCATGACCGAAGACATGAGTAAGGACACACATGCACGCACACAAGGCGTTCTGGTATTTACAGGCTTGTAAAACCAGATTGTTTGGATATGTATGAGTGGTGTGAGAAGTGCCGTGTGTTGTAATCTGAGGTGGGAAAGAGAAATTTGAAATATGATTTTAACAATTTTGATATAATAACCTTTTAATTTCAAGTATACATTACAAAACACAAGCATGCACAAATACATATATTGACTGGTTTGTAGGTAAAATTGCACTTTTTTGGTAAAAAAAAACTGTCAAAAGCTATCTCTCTCTAAACTCCAGACTGTGACTGATAATCAGTGTGTCTGACTAGCGCTTAATTGACCCGTCTGTCCTTATCTCTTCCCTGCCTGTCTCACTATCTGTCCAGTCAACGACACTTTGGATGAAATCTTTGATGAGTCTGGGGATGAGGAAGAATCTCAGGACATTGTCAACCAGGTTCTGGACGAGATCGGCATTGAGATCTCAGGAAAGGTAAGAAATTCAAAGCGAGAGAGAGGGAAAACATTGAAGTTAAAACATAAAGTTTTACTGCACGTTGAACAGTAAGCGCTCCACATGTCTTTTACTCGACTGTTAAAATGTATTCCAGCTGCCACATGGTGGGGCTAGCCTTCAGCTCTTCCAGCTCTCAGTACTGCAGTCTGTGTAACCGCCAGGCCGACCATCTGCTGTGTGTCTGGCTCCCCCTGGGGGGCTCCATGAGTTATTACCTCTCATAACACAACACACAAACCTACAAATTGTCCAATAAACGAGCCCACAGCTGGAGAGAACAGACAGGCAGGTTTCATAAAAACCTGCCAAACTTTTTTTTTTTTTTTTGTTTTTAGAGTGGGTAATTATTTCCTGCTAAATCACAATAAAAGACTGAGAAGATATTGTACCACACGCTTTCTTTGAAAAGCAAAACAATAAAGGCTTTCTCAACCAACCCTAAAGCTAAAAGGATGTTACAAGACTCATAAACTATGGTAGTTTGGAAGAAAGTAACTCAAGCAAATATGCAACCGTGTGTTTTTTGGCATGTTTTTTAGAATTATCCTTCAGTGTTTTTAAGAGGAAACAACAAACGGAGAAAAGGCTGCAGCTTTTCAGCAGATCTAAAGATCATTTCATGATAGTTTGAATTTAATTATGCCTTTTGGTGGCAAGTGTCAGACTGTTGTGACACTACCAGTCAAAAAGCCTAAGAGTTGCAGCACAGAAAATATTTGACTGTTAACTATTAACCAACAAATCTTTTGAAGATTAAAGAAAGTGGAAAGGTGAAGTCTTGCAACTTCACTTTTTTTTTCTTACAAAGGAAGATAAAATAAAAATGCTGCTTGTTTAACTAACACCCGCTTGCATTAAAGCTTAGGTGGGTTATAGTAATTTAAAGGGACGTCACACGTTATTTATGCAGTACGACTGTAACATGGAGTTAAACTAATACGTTTTCCATTGTAATTGACAGTAATTGTGATCAGTTTGATTTGGCTTTGGAGTGGCAGTACGCAGCTGTACACAGCAGCCAATTTTACAACAAGTACAGAGCTCTGTGATTGTGTGTGCATGTTAACTTTGAGTTGAGTGTGCCTGCTAATGGGATTTTTCTGCCCATGTGCATTTTTCCAGATGGTGAGAGCTCCAGCTGCAGGAAAGAGCGTCCCCGGCGCCGCCTCCTCCAAACAAGCCACCATCTCTGACGACGAGATCGAGAGACAGCTCCGAGCTCTGGGAGTGGACTAATTGTCATCTCTGTATTAATGTTCACATTCTAGACCCGTGTAACATTAATACTCATTGATAAAGACTCTGTCAGACATATTGGTTTTGTCTACATGCTACAGGTGTAACAAAGGGTGCACACTAACACATACACACACACACACATTAAGATGTACATTAACACATACATACGCTCACATTCTTCAGCAGGTTGCCTTACAGATCATGAAGGCAAAACATCTGATCCATGTATGCAAAAATAATATTTATTACGACATCAGAGTGGCCACAGCCTGAAGGTGGACCAATATTAGATGCTTGACCTAAAGAACCACCTACACTCTTGTTTACCACCCATCTCTGTCTTTAAAAGGGCTACAGTGGAAATGTGACCTTGGATTTAGCTTTTTAACCATCTGATGTCTTGGTCAAACCTGAGTTAGTCATATAATGTATCAGCTTTTTCTTGACTGAAGATGGATGGTACATGGTAATTAAACAGAGAGGGGTTGTCAGTAAGCAAATGAATGAATTTTTCCTTCTTACACTGTTTACTTCGTATCTTCATCGCCAGTGGTTAATTTAAAACTCATCTGATTTATTTACTCTCTGAGGCAAACTATCCTAGTTAAAGCATTCTCTGAACAAGACTTATGTTATTTTGTGGGCAAAAGGCTGTTATTTGCCTTCTGTCATCCTGGGGTGTCAGAGGTGGGACACACACTTTACCTTGCAAGTGAAAGGGAGAAAATGCATCATCACACAGTCGCACATCATCTCTATCACCACACAAAGAAACAAACTGGTCAACTAGTTTATTAATTATCCTGTTTTTAAAATCTCTGGGTGCTTTACGATTGGTAGTGAAGAGAGACGTGCATGTGAAATGTGTAACGGACTCTGATGCCTTTGGGCTAAGTTAAGGCCTTTGCTTGCATGAGATGATGAGACTGATTGATTTGAAGGCAAGCGGGCTAGCATCTAATTAGCAAGTGGCAGTGCTGTACACATTATGAGACACAAATTGGGACTAATGAAAGACTGGCATATCAAAGAGTTTCGAATCGATTCTTTAATACTACTGAGTAATCAAACGAGTAGTTTTTTTTTTGGCTTATTGGTTGATGCTTGCTATCTGATTGTGTATCTTACACTGGACTTGGGATTTACACAGTGATTGTAGGATGGCACTGCTCCTGCAGTCCCTCTTCTCTTTCAGCTGCTGTGCAGTTACTCTCGTTTGTTATTTTAAGCTGCCTCACTCACACACACAAGCACACACACTACAACAACAAAAATGATGGAGGAGTTTGCTACAATGACACTGTGATCCAAGAGACATTTTCTGTTCGTCAGAGCTGAAGCTGATTCCTCCATACAGTGGTTTGTTAATATCAGCCAGCTTCAGACTTCGTGAGAGTGACATAGACATCTGCTCATATTCATGTAGTCTTTGTCTTTCTCTCTCTCTGGCCTTTGAGTTCCGTTCTGATTCCCTTTGCCAAAAGAAATTAAAAATGTTCTCATTCTTGCATGTATCTGACATGTTCAATTCACTTCAAAAAAAAAATAAAAATCAGTCTTTCTTCTTCTTTTGTGATTGTGAGCAGAAACGGTGTTTTAACAGATTATCACACTGAGTTCTGTTCCATTAGGAAATTCCCACTTTTTAAAAGATATATGTGTACTCATCTTTGTTTCCCTCTTTGTCATTGTAAAGTGACTCTGTATAGGGTGTATGGCTTTTATAAGGAATAAAGTTTCTTCAGGTACAGTTTAATGATTGTACATTTTTTGAAATTCTTTCTTAAGGGTTTCGCTTTAAAGGAACACTCCTTAAGCACAAATTATACACACTTAACATTTTTTTGCGGACAATATTCCATCCATGCTGTATATTTGTACAAGGGGAAAGAAATATGCAAAATCACCAGCATGGTCTTTTAAGACCAAGCCACTAGAACACACACTGACCACTGACTCAGATGAGCATTTTGCATTTACTTCCACAGAAATCTTAGTAATGATGCATCATGTGCAGGTTACATTATGCATTCAAATGTATGGAAAAAATGTTGATGATATCTTGTTTAAATTAAACTATGAACTGGCATGGATGCAATGCTCTCTGAACATATAAAAAGTGAACAAAAATATCAAAAGTACATTTTAAATTTAAGGGGTGTATCCTCCGAGAGAAGCAGTATTAAACTTTAGAGCATAACTTTCCTCTGTGCAGCTTCAGAAATTGTGGCGGCAGTCGATCAACCCCCTGCATTTATTTTCTTTGACAACACTCCAGTTAGACAGCTGTACATGAATCACAGTGGGAGCTGCTTGTTTCGGAATTAAGGTGTCCTCTGGCTTTATTCATGAATCCCCAGTGACCGCCCCCCACCTCATGAAGCGCACAGTTCATGCGTTACACCTGAACAGAAATCTTGTATGTTTTCATCGTGTAATTTTGCAAAATTTTGCACTTACCAGGTGTGTCTTTGGCATATTTATATTTTCAAACAAGTTGAATTAAAGGGACTTCATGTCTGTCTGACATTCTTACATGACACATATTTTCATTCATTCATTTTTTAGCTCTTCCAGACACAGAGTAAGACACGTTTCTTTTCACTTTACTAAGATGTTTCACATTATTCATCCCAACCAGGTCAGAGTCATGACTGGCTGATGTTTTGGCTTTGTATGACACTTTGTCAAGGCAGCAACAACAAAAGCATCAACATCAACAAATATGAAAAATTAAATCTGTCTCACAGCAAACCTCATCCATTTGTCGACAAAAAAACAAAAAGTTTCACTTATCCCTGACTTCACAGCATAAATCATAGGCGTCATAAGTAGATCACTATGATATATTAGATCTCAAATAAATAGGTTGTTGTGAAACTTTAAATATATTACTGTTTATGGCCACAGCCATATTCATTTAAATAAATCATCATCTAACATATTAGAAGACAGTGACAGGTAATTAAAAACAGGCATCAGTTCTAATCACAAATACACAATCATAAACGACTACAGCACAAAGAGTCTTGGTGTTAAACACAGATTTCATTAACAATAAATTTTCCCCTTTCTTGTATAAAAAATGGGGACAAAGTTAAGGACAGTATTGCTAATGTCTGTTTTTAGAAAGGCACAGGACTGATGGATAAGTCTCATCTGCAATCTGGTGCTGATGGATTAAATTATATTTGGTCTGTGTGGTTTATATACTTTTGGTATTCAAATAGCAAACAAGGCACAGTCAGGATTTAGTACATGTAAATGTCAGGATTAGTATCTGCAGCATCAAACCAGCAGCTCACATGCAGTTAACAAAAACATTTTATCTTCACAGTTTCAACTTCAACAAAGAAAAATGATCGTTTTTTTTTTCTGACCGATAAGCAGGTGAAAATACTGTAAAGAAAAAATTATATTCTAGTAAATAAGAAAAATAACATAAAAATGGGATTAAGAAAACTGCAATAGGGACGTCTGTTCAAATTAAAGAGACATTTGCTGCTGACAATGATTTGTATTTTTATAGTCAAAATTATGTTGGATGTTTTGCTTTTGTTTATGTGGCTATTATGGGACATAAATCCTCATGTGAACGTGAAATCAGTGAAATTGTTTTAAGTGTGTCAGCAGCTGCTTAATAACGGGTTAGGGCAGTTTTTCTTATCAAGCTTTTCTGTTTCCTGTTTAGTGAAAATTCTCCCACTTCACACAGGAGTGATTGCTGTCAGACGTTTGATTTAAAAGTAACACATTTTCACTAGCTATGTCTATGAAGGAGGCTCCATCAAGTGTTACAGACGCTCTCTTTCTGAACCTTTTTACGTCATTGGTCTTTGTGCTTTACTCATCTGTGCTATGCAGTTTGGACTGATTTTGGTCAAACAGGAGCTGAGGTTGAGGCTTGTTTTAACCCGTTTCTCCCTTTGGCGTCGGTTGCAGAACCAGACTCTGACCACCTCCTTCTCCAGATGGAGGCCTTTGGCTATCCGGGCTATTTCCTGAGATGATGGCTTACTTTTCTCCACAAAACTGCGCTCCAGAGCCTCTTTAGCTCCCAGGCTGCAGTGTGGAACAAGGGACAGAGAACAAAAAGTTAAAGATGAACTGTATGAGATTAAACATATTACAGTGGGTACGGAAAGTATTCAGACCCCCTCACATTTTTCACTCTTTGTTAAATTGCAGCCATTTGCTAAAATCATTTAAGTTCATTTTTTTTCCTCATTAATGTACACACAGTACCCCATATTGACAGAGAAACACAGAATTGTTGAAATTTTTGCAGATTTATTAAAAAAGAAAAACTGAAATATCACTCGGCCATAAGTATTCAGACCCTTTGCTGTGACCCTCATATATTTAACTCAGGTGCTGTCCATTTCTTCTGATCATCCTTGAGATGGTTCTACACCTTCATTGGAGTCCAGCTGTGTTTGATTATACTGATTGGACTTGATTAGGAAGGCCACACACCTGTCTATATAAGACCTTACAGCTCACAGTGCATGTCAGAGCAAATGAGAATCATGAGGTCAAAGGAACTGTCTGAAGAGCTCAGAGACAGAATTGTGGCAAGGCATAGATCTGGCCAAGGTTACAAAAAAAATTTCAGCTGCACTTAAGGTTCCTAAGAGCACAGTGGCCTCCATAATCCTTAAATGGCAGAGGATCCACATATCCAGGAGTGAAAAACTTGTTGCATCATTCCCAAAAAGACTCATGGCTGTATTAGCTCAAAAGGGTGCTTCTACTAAATACTGAGCAAAGGGTCTGAATGCTTATGGCCGTGTGGTATTTCAGTTTTTCTTTTTTAATAAATCTGCAAAAATTTCAACAATTTAGTGTTTCTCTGTCAATATGGGGTGCTGTGTGTACATTAATGAGGGAAAAAAAAAGAACTTAAATGATTTTAGCAAGGCCTGCCCTTCTGTGTGGAGTTTGCATGTTCTCCCTGTGCCTGCATGGGTTCTCTCCGGGTACCCCGGCTTCCTCCCACAATCCCAAAAACATGCATGGGTTAGGTTAATTGGCTACTCTAAATTGCCTGTAGGTGTGAGTGTGTGGTTGTCTGTCTTTGTGTGTCAGCCCTGCGATTGACTGGCGACCAGTCCAGGGTGTACCCTGCCTCTCGCCCATAGTCAGCTGGGATAGGCTCCAGCTCCCCCACGACCCTGGCAGATTAAGCGCTAGAAAATGAATGAATGAATGATTTTAGCAAATGGCTGCAATAAACAAAGAGTGAAAATTTTAAGGGGGTCTGAATACTTTCTGTACCCACTGTATATACGTGTGCATGGTATGTTTGCATGTTTGGTCTTTATGGCAGATACCTGATAGTTGTTCTTCTTTTTCGCTTTCGCTCATTCATTCCTATTTTATCGTTGTACAAGGCTGTGTGGGAAAGAAAATATGTTGTGACTTTACTGTACCTGTAGTTTTGAGTAAGGACACACAAAACACCACAGCAACAAAGATGACTTACTGATTGCTTTTGGCTCACTAACCTAATCTAACCCACTGCACCTTCTTAGTAACTGCCAGATCAACTGTTTCCCTATCAATGCAAGACTAACTATGACTTCCCTATGAATAAATGATTGCAGTGACTTTTCCTTGAAATCATTGCTTCTCCTGAAACCCTGGGATGTTTTACCACTTCAGACCTCTAAGGAAACAATCTGAGGAAAGAAAATCACTCCAAGTTGAAACTGCTTACAGCTCAATGAGGAGTCGTGAGTAGATATTGCTTCATTTTAAGAGGTCATGGGGCAAAAAAGCTGGGGATTGACAGATACAGATTGTCTAACAGATCTCTGTCACAATAATCAAAAGTGCTTGTTTTACCTTTCTGAGATAAGAAAGTTAAGGATTACATTTGAATAAATGCTTTCGATGGAGGTTGATGGAGTGGAGTGGATGTGCGTGACTCACCACCGGCCAGCTCAGCTTCGTTCAGCCATTTTGCCAGAATGGCCTTGAGTTTGCAGGCGTTCTTAAAGCTCAGCTGCAAATTTTCAAAGCGGCAGATCGTGGTCTGGCTGAACTCAGAGCCATGCACTGCAGCAAGAGCCTCGCCTACATTAGTCTGGGTGTAGCCTGGAGGTCAAAATCAAACAGAAATAGAAATACTTTATTGAATACACTGAGCAGAATAGTAGCTAGGTGAGAGCAAACAATTTTGTTTTTCAAGTTCTTTTTTTAAAGGAACCTCACCAAGTTTGATCCTCCGTATTTTGAAGTCATTGGCGAACATCTCCAGCTCTCGTATTTGTGGGGAGTCCATGGCAGGAGCATCTTCTGGGTCTCGCATGCTCTTTCTCTGGGCATCAGTTTTCATCTCTGCAACACCGGGACCCCCAGGGGCCTCATCAGTCGAAAGGAGGGCCGAGGGCAGCGAAGAGAAACCGTGGCTTAATGCACAAGAACCACTACTTAGACCATGATCGGGAAACTTGTACAAGCAAGGAGTAAGAGACCCTGGAGAGGAAGAGAGGGCAGAAAGAGAGGGAAAGCTTGAGAGAGGAAAATTAGTTGGTAAGAGACACAAAGGAGAGCCTCAAGCTGTCAGAAGGGTACTGAAAGCACCATGTCTGCTATTCCCACATGTATCCTCAAGGCCCTAATCTCAACAGCACTCAAAAAGTTTTGACGCGCCTCTGTGAGACACACTGAGCCGCCGGGAATAAAAATTGTCTTTTTGTTTGTTCATCATTTTGGGGTGATAGCCAGTATTTTGTAATTTGGAAATAAATGCGACGATTACCTGTTGTGAAGGTTCGAGCCTATTTAGAAAATTTTCCTTGACTTATTTTTATTTTTTAAATTTTGTCTTTTTCTGCAAAACCCCAAGTAGACCATGTGACACTTTTACAACTCTCCAGTGAAACAGATGAGGCTGTCGCTGGTACATCTGCAGGCAGACGGTTACAGGCACTGCTGTGTGACAAACCTGTAGATGTACAGAATGTTTGAAATGAAATCTAATTTTGCACTTTGACCCTCCATTCACTGATAATAACACTGAAAGGTCTGAAAATGTGACACTAGTGCTTAACAATTATATTTAGTAATTGTCCTGTTTCACGGGCTTGGTGAACATGCATTCTTTTTCCTGGCCCTTAAAATAACAAATTCCAGATTCCCCACAATTTAACAAGCCCTGTTCCCAGAATCTTCTTGTTCTTGGCCTCAGTGTTGCCACACAAAGCTGCGTTCACTTCTTATACTTGTTTTGAAAGGTCCCTATTCAGTAGAGGTAAACAATGCACCACCTAAAACCTTTATATTTTATATCTTTCATTATTTCTACAGGTGGCTGTTTATGTTAAGTGGTTACATGCAGTGGAGCTGGTGGCCGTTGCTGTTCATCACTAGTTTCTCCCTTTTGTTAGTATTAATGAGAGATTACTGCCAGAATACCAGATGGCTGGATGAGTAATTGTGATTTGGAATAGGATGCTCCTCTTTGCATCACCACGCCACACAGCTGCAGAATGCTATGCAGTTCTTCTTCAGTGGAGAAAAAGAAACTGTGCTGATTAATTTACTTAAAAATATAAATATGAATCACAATACATCATGTGCATCATATAAGACTATAAGACCAGACAACAGGCAATGCATGATGCGTACTAAGAGGCCACCAGCAGGTCCACTCTGATCTTTGTCATGAAGATCGCATGCTCTTCAACGTTGCTGAAACTGTATCTATGGTGACCAATGCAACACTCCCCTCTTGTGTTCGTGGGGTTGCAGTGCAAACTGTATAACATGAATTTATAGATGCAGTGACAAGATAAAAAGCACTTCTTGCTTTAGTCTCAACCACATTACAGGACACATACATATACACACATATATTTAACATGGCATTTATCAGAGATCCTAGGCATACATTCAGTTGCCAGTTTATTTGGACCACCTAGCTAAAACTATTGCAGCGACCCTGCAATAATTTTTATGATGGTTGTAATGGTCAGTTTTTATTTAAATTTATTGAAATTTCAGATGCTGTTTTCGTGCCACTGAATTGCAATTTCTCATATGAGGTGATTATACAAGGTGTCTCCAATATTTTGTCCATACTACATCAGTGATGGTAGGGTAAATATTCAGAGTGAAAGGGTTACTTACATACTACCTCAACTAATCAACATTCACACAGGTTTCATCTCAACTCCTCATCGACTTGGCTCGGGGCAATGATTTATCTATCCTGCTGCTCAGCCAGTAAGGATGAGCTGCAACCCTTTGACCTCTCGCCTCGCTTTAAGTGAGCATGAAGCACACAGCAACATCTTTTCTACCGAGCCTAAGATGACAACACTGTTTCAAAAGCTTCATCTGAATCTCTGATATGCAGTAGCTAAATATTGCCAGACAACAGCAGCATTTGAGTCATTTTGGACTCTCTCTGGAGAAACGGTGGCAGAAATACTAAACAGAATAATAGCCCTCTCATCCCCCACTGTACAAAACGGTTGGGCTTCCAAAGTGGAACAGAGATAGAAAGGGATGCTGTCATTGACCCGCTGAATTGTTCAGTCGAATCTATGCTGGAGCGCAAAGGGGCAGATTCTACTCCAAAACTGTATGCATCAGAGGTTTCCTCTTGTAGTGAAGGTGTTGGAAAGAGGTTGGACTCCCTCTCTTGAAATCTCTTTTTAAGGCCACGGGGTAATATCCAGATGCAGTACACTGTATGTCTGCTTTCCTGCAAATGCCTATAATTTTAAGCTGTCTCAAAAGAGCTTAGTTGTCAGATGTCTCCTAAATTTCTGTCATACAGCTGTTAACATCAACATCAAATAAGGGTAAGCACCCTAATGAGAGTATCCCAGCACCTTATTTGTTTACTAGTGGTGAGAAGGGATTTGGGGCAAATCTCTTCACCCCTGAGAACAACGGCAGTTTCTTACGGTCCTGGATGATTCAGCTTGAGGCATCCTGTTTTCCTCAACAGGCCACAGAAAGAGAGAAGACTTTGTGTCTGTGCCTGATGCCTGCTCTGATATTCCCTGGACAGTGTAAACACAGCCATGCTGTGGTGCACACAGCAGTTGTTTGTGTGCTGTGGAGATAGGCTGGGCAGCAAGCCCTTTTCAAAGCACATGCGGGCTCAGTAATTTTGTGAAAGCACCTCACAAGCCTTTGTGCGTATCAACCCACGGACTGTCTATACATGTGCATCTTCTGAGCGGAGCAGCATCAGCAGCTTCATGCTGAGCAAAGATAGAAAGCAAAGGAACTGAGCAACATGCTGAGTTGATGTAGATGTAATTAAAAGGCAATTAATATGTATATGCATATGCATATGTGTGTGTGTGTGTGTGTGTGTGTGTGTGTGTATTTTGCCCATTGAACAAGCTGACTTTTTATCACACTTTAAAGATGTTATGCTCAACAGATGCTTATTTACACATCCAGCAGGTAGAGAACAATGTTAGCACTCATTTGGACTCGTGTTTGTGGTTGCCTGACGAATGTAAGTCCATAATCACTTCGATTCAAGCTCCATTTTGGTCTCCACCAACTAGTGACGAAAATGTCTGGAGCTTTAGCCGCTAAATGCTCTGCTGTGCGTGTTGCCTCCTGAAGCTGAAAATAAGGTTGATGCAGTAAAAAAAAAAAAAAAGCTTAAAAGCTCCATTCAGCTGAAAGGAACTGCAGAATTGATAATTCTCTGTGGGTAAAGCGACACCTTTCATATTACACAGGCATTTGATCCATTGTTAAGGTAAAAAAAAATTAACAACCAGCTTTAAAAATGAAAGAGCCAATTTCTTCCCTGACCTCAGCTCTCATAATTACAGTGTTCTGTTTAATGCTATTAACTCTGTTTCTGCCCTGTCCACTCAAATGTCCTCTGCTGAGGGGTGCTGTTGACCACTTTGCACAAGTTTCAATTTGTGATTAATTGGATGCAGTCTCTCACATGAATTCCAGCACTTGCACACTTCATATACCTCCCACTAAATTCTTTAATGAGGTTTCATCTATATAGTTGTTTATATAGTTATATAGTATTTAGCTGTCAGTCTTCTAATTGTTGATACTCCCCTTGTTTAAAACTGAGCAAAATCCCTTTGTCCTAAACAACTGTCTTCCCACATGCCTTTTTACATTATTTTCCAAAGCTGTAGACAAAAGCTGCAAACAAGTTGATCTCACTCAAGTTGACTGTCAGTAATATTTGTTATACCTTCAATCTGCCCCTTAACAGTACAGAAACTGAGTTCATTAAAGTGGCAAACGATCTCTTGATGGTAGTAAATGTGAGCACCTGTTTAATTTTGTTCCCATTCTTCCAGCGCAGCCTTTGACATATAATTTTATTAGACCATTTACAGGAGTGGGTGGATGTCACCGGATCTACACTTGAGTGGTAAAAAAGAAGCAATTTTGTTGGATATGTCTGGGTGTTTCATTTGGTCTGTGTTCATATCTTGGACACAGAAACTACAAAGGTGTCACATAGTGGTTTGACACCACAAAATGCCATGTCTGATCCTGAGAACATGAAACAGAGAAAATGAGAAGTTGCTCACCCTCATAAGAGAGGGTGCACAGTGTGCACAGTGACAATTACTACTTCAAAGTGATTTCACAGAGGGAGGAACATTTCTATTTTATAAGTTATTTTCTGTGCTGTTGATTGACTTCGTCCAGGAGAATGATTTAAAATGAGTTCTGGCTCCATTCCTCCTAACTAGGCATACAACATTTGCACCTACTGCAGTCGCTAATGACTGTATAGTAAAGAAAATAAGTCCACTGCACAGTATTTCTCCTGTGCATTAGCTTCAGTGTGAAATATTGCAAGCTTAGGAAAGCTGTAACATCATCATGGATTGATGGAGCTCCCTGTTTTAAATTAGGCAACTGTGATAAATTACATAAAAAAAACTGCTTTGCTGACTGTCAAAAATATTTTTTGTGAAGTATAAAAAAGACTGATGACTGCCTTGAACTTGAAAAATATCAAATCTCTTAACACCAGTACCTTTGAAACAGTTTTCGCATAACAGCTTCTATATTCATGTTTTTGCTCTCTCTGCAGGAGGGGGAGGAAGTGACAATCTTTGACAGTTATGTATAACAAGTGCACTAAAGAGCTCCAGCGTTAGGCGAGGTAATCAAGTTTGAAATTGATTTTAACTGGTAGCAGATTTAAAATTAAATGGAGAATAAACAAATTGTCTGCTCAATTTACTGGGTTTAACTGCAGGCCAGGAGAGAGAATGATTATGTGTGTGTGTGTGTGGAGAGATTGTGTATGTGGTCACTACCTTGCAATGGGTTTGCACCGCTCACCATGTTAGGGTGAGGGACACCACAGGTCTGCAGGATACGAGTCTGAGAAATGCTGGCAGAGAGCATCTCCTGAGCTATGTGAGAGAGAGAGAGGGAGAGAGAGAGGGAGAGAGAGAGAGAGAGAGAGGGAGAGAGAAGCCTTTATTATCATCATTACTATTGTCAATAATGTCAATAATCATCATGAAAACCTCTACTACAGCCATAATTGTCAGTACAACGCTGTTGTACCTTCAAGAATATTTGATTGCACACCCCAGACTCAAACAAGAGTCTGACCATATTGATGTCTCCACACATGACACTTCAGTGTGAACTGTGTCCAGTTGTGTGACTAGATCTGTCTTTCCTGCACGTTAACTCAAGCACATTACTTTCAGTTTGCAGACTATCACCAGGTGAAGCCCACACATGACTGACACTGAGTAACTGTGGATTTTTGAGATATGATTTCAAAGCATCCTAAACACCATTATAATAATTGTTGGCATAAATCCATATTGATTAAGTCACTGTCTTCATCATTATCATCTACAGTATGTCATCATCAGCTCCAATACCATTAGCCTTACCATGAGAGATCATCAGTGTCATTAAATAGCGTTAAATAGTCTGTTTACTGTTCATTATTTTTCATTGATTGATAGTTTAGTCAATTAGATATTAGGTAAATGAGAATTTCCCACAACCCAAAGATATTCAAAAACAGTTAACACAGATTACGTGCTTTGGCACGAAAGTGATTTATAAACATGGTCCATTTACCATCTGAGAAGCTGGAACCAGAGAACATTTATAATTTTTGCTTGATAAATGGCCTAAATGATTAACGGATTTTAATCAACTTATTGTTTCACTACTAGATTTATCACAGCTTTGTTATCTGAGTTGTCACAAATACCACCACCAGTGACTCACCTGCCATCATGCCATAGGTGGCCTGCTGGTTGCTGTAGTGACAGGGGGTGACTGGGTAATGTAGGCTCGGGGGGCCGTTGCCAAGAGCGTTGCTGAGGGAGGAGGTGGACAGGTGCATGTGGGAGCGCTTGGAGGTCTGACCCAGGGACAGCCCAGATGATACTGATGGGGGGGGGCAACAAATGTGGTTACAGTCTGAGCAGAGAACGAAAGATCAGCAAACCAAGAAGTGCAGAGACATGCTAGTAGGATCTGAGTAGAAATAGTTTTGAAAAACTATTTCGTTTTTAAATAAATGTTGGAACTGCTGATAGCAGCTGTTACATTGTGCATTGGCATAAGATGATATATTTTGTTTGGGTGATTTTTCGAGCAAGTGGGTTGTTATAGAACTGTCCATGCAAATGCCTCTAAACTAACATCAACACCCCAGACATGAATGTTCTCACGCACATGAAATTTTTTTTCTTCTGTGATCAGAAATCAAATGGAAATTGTTTTGACCAGCTTTGCTCAGGAAGAAAGCTTCATCATATCAGACCGAAAGCGAGAGATGAAGATGATGATGATGGCCAGTATATGAGTTTTTACCAAGACCGATATCAACCCAATCTGCCAGTCTCATTCTAGTGCAGCCTGAACAGAGAGAGATGTTACGTCTGATTTGAACACATTGATATTTAGTAAAAGAGTAAAGACTCTGGGGAGAAATGTCAGTTACTGTAGAACTGGTTCTCACTGCCCTGGTTTGAAAGGAACCTCTGAAGAACACAATGATAGTGGCAAATTAAAAAACCAGGGATATTAACCTTGAGAAGGTTTTGAAGTGTTGGTTGATTATAACACAGATTCACAGCTAGAGGATGACTTTTCTTTAAAGACTCTGCTTTATAAGCCATTGTGAACACTCCTCTCTGCTAAGTGTATTTAAATGTAGTAGAACATTGTTCTGGTCATGCCCTCTGCTAATTATATAATTATTCATGTATTCATCTTTTTATGCAGCTCGGTGTTCCCTCCAAGCACTAATGCATTCACTCCGGCGTTGTTAAGATGCACTCTGACTTGGTACAGTACCACTGACACTCATGTACAGATGCTTTCTGTGAGGCCGTCTTGAAATACAGCAAAAGCACTGTACCACTGAGGATGATCCTGTCGTAATTCGTTGAATTGTACTTATTCCATAATTACACATTTTTATTTATGTTAGATGGCCACATCGCCCATTTCGCCGGATTAACATTTTATAGCAGCAAAACAGCATTCTTAAAATACCATGAGTACAGTATTGTCAGTAAATCATTAAATCAATTTTACAGCTTGTGTTTAACCTGCTGCTATACAGATATAATGCACGACTAATGCTCTGCACGATCTAATCCAGTGTATTCTGAGCAGTAACAATCAGTAGGCACTAAAATCCCCAGGAAGCTGTCTTCACAATGCTCCGTTGAGAAATAGACCTTGGGGATTTTATCATACTGATAACATATCCTCAAAGCAATTATCCACTGAGTAGAGACAGCTGGGCCAACCCAGCTGATTAGGTGCATTTACATAATTTGGATTGAATTTGAATAAATGTATTTTTCAATTCAATTCATCATTCCCATTGCCTGAGAAAACAACTGTGCCTTGATAAGGAAGAATCAGCGGGGTGGCCCAGCACAACTGAGTCAATTATGAGTCTATAGGAGCAACTCGTAGTCCTACGTGAGACATGACTCAACCTGCATGAGACACCCAAAAGTCTTCCTATAGAATCAATAGTGTGCTCACTAGTAGTACAAACAAATTGCAGAATACACTCATCTATGCTTTGTCACCGTAAGAAAAGTCACAACGCCACCACCCTTTCTTCTTATAGCTTCATAAGGTTGACGTGGAAGTTGAGGTAATTGTTACAGGCCTGGCTTCTGGCAGCTGAGATCTAACACCATGATAACACTATGTGGGTCCATATCATTAATGAAGTTTCTGTTCTCCTCTGAGCCTAATTTTGTGCATAACAATTTATCAAAGGGTGACACTCATGAGAAACTAATGATACAACACAAAATATGTTTTACTTTACAAGACAGAAGACCCTCAGAGCCCAGCTTACCTGCAGAAACCATGGTGTGTGCATGGGAGGTGGTTGGCAGGCAATCACTGGTAGAGGCGTGGTGCATGAGGATTGGCAAAGCAGAATCTCCTGCCAGTGGGGTGAAAGAGTCTGCGCTGAACGCCTGACATGCCATCCTTCTCTGGCCTCTCACACTCAGCTGATCCCAATGGTGCACTGGAGTTTGATGTGGTCCCTTGAATGGCTTCTTGTCTTTGCTTGCCTTTGCTTGCTTTATTTGGTCTTGTGTCCCATTGCTGCTTTGCTTGTCCTTTGTCTTTTCAAGTCTTGTCCTGTTGAAGTCAGTTTCCTTGCCTGTCTGTCTTGTGCCTTGTTATGTGTTGTCTTACTTTGTCTTTGGTCTCGTCTTCTTTGGCCTTCCCTTGTTCTGCCTTGTCTTTTTCTTGCTGCGTCTTGTCTTCTTTCACCTCTTGTATCGTGCTCTTGTCCTTTCCTCTCTGGCTCAGTGAAGCATACTTCTCTCTTCAGTCACTTGGGACTATGCAGGTAGAAAACTTTGATAGGTTACTTTTTTTTTCTCAAAGTGAAATGGATGTCAGCTCTTCAGCCCAAAGTCTTTACAGTTTTTGGCACGACTCTACCCTCAGCCAAGACTCTCGAAGATGAATAGTGATGAGATTCAGGTTCAAGTTACTATCACTGGTATTTCTGCTCAAACGTGTTTCTTAGCTACTGAGGTTTCTCTCATTAGGGCCTCTTCCATGCATCTCCTGTCTCTATTATACATGCAGGTAAACCAGTCTGTCATACCCTGAGCTTTTTGCCAGCCTTGTCTACTGCAGGTATTTATATCCCACCCCTCTACAACTAACCACCCCTCTCTCAACCTATGATGCCCCCTATTTCCTATCGTGCTGCTCACCCCCACCTACCAATCCCATGTCAGTGCTGTTATTACTTGTGTTTGTCCCTACCTGCGTTCTTCTCATCCTGCTTCCAAATCCAGGATTAGGGCACAGAGCGGCTGGGAAACCCGATCCCCTCCTCTCCTCTTGCCATGTCTCCATCCCTCTCCCTGATTACAGGATTGTGTTATAAAAGCAATGGGAAAGTAAACTGAACGCTTAAATTGTCTCAGACCAATTGTTTTTTGCTTTTATACGCGTGTGCATACCCTCAACCTGGGAGACTACAATTTGGAAAAACATGACACTTATACCACAGATATTGAAATGGCTTGCAGGAGCTTTTAGGTGTAAATTGGATGCTTTTTTTTCAGGATTGACCCAGATTGACCTGGAGGTGAGGAGCACCACTTTAACCCTACCTATTTAGCCCACAGCCAAAAACTCCTGCCGGATTATCTCAGAGTGAGTGGAAGAAAAGGTTACCATTGTTTCAGTATGGAGTCCATATTGTTTCAAATGCAGAGTGCTCCAGGTAAAGACAACAGGTCTCATCAGGGAGGATGAAGGTTAATCTGAGGAGCGTGGCCACCATGTGCACTCTGTTGTGTCTGCTTGTATTTGTGTTTATCCTGGGCTCTGCTTCACTATTGTTGACATAGGTGGGCAGCAGGTGGAAAATAGCTTGTGGGCGGCAGGCACGATTCGACTTGCTCAAGCACATAGTGTAAATTTTGACTGGATGAACTTAGTTTTGACAGTGTTTCTCCTCAGAATGAAAATCGTTAATTTTTCAGGCACGTTACTGAGTTCATTCATTCACTCAGTTGTAGGGTAAAAAAAAAAATCTTAGGTGGGTTAATTTGAACATTCTCTTTATTTTATGTTGGTTTAAGGACAGTGTGATTTCTCAGTTTGAACAGTGAAAGAATCTTAAAAGAAAATATCTCAAAGTCTGTTGATTGTGACTTGTGTGTGCCACATTTGTAGGCATTAAAATCCAAGGGCTGATGACATGGAGTCGCTTTTTCCATTCCCCCTTAAATATGCAACCTGAATCTTAGATTAAATGTTTGATTAAAAAGACTCAATGAGGCTGAGCACTGATAATGAGAGCCATTGTGACAAATAGCCAAGCAAATCAAAATGGACTTTGACAAATCCCATTTCACCTGTTCAAGGCTTGAAATACACACACTAAAAAACAAATCCACAATATTAAGGAGACATCTTAATGTAATCCTGTGTGACAAAAGAAAAAAAAATATCACCAACACAAGTATCATCCTCAAAATACTTTTCTCTCTTCTTTTATTTCAGCCAGCAACTCCCACTCAGGCTAAAGACCATCTTCCCAGCTGGTAAATGCAGGCTTATTTTTGTACGCTGAGACTGAACCACCTCTGTTTTAGAGCAATCTGTATGCTACTGCAAACTCAGAAAAAACTCAGATAATCAAAATAATTATTCAGCAATTTAGACTTTACATACACAAAGTTTCCATTTTTAGCCAACATTTGTTAAAGAATTTTCTCTGACAAATGTGCAGATCAACCTTACCCGAAGGCAGCTGATGTGTGGCAACCTGCTGAGATGACTCAAAGTTGAAACGACAGTAAATGTAGCCACAACATAAACACAGAAAGTGAACTCTCTTGAAGAAATATTCCCTTTAAAATGTTTATATATTTTCCTCATTGATCAGACATGGTCCAGCCATTGTTGTCTGCCTCTGAGTTGAATGTAGTTTGTCTTTAAAACACAAGTTGGGGATGGGTAAGAGGTAAATGTTACCCTGAATGGGTTCTGATGTAAGGCTTCATTAGGCTGCATACAAGCAAACAAGCACTACGTTTTAATGGAGGTTGCTATTGTGTTTCTGAGGTGACTCAACTACAAATTCGGGAAGAAACACAAAATACTTAGACATTTGTGGAACCACAGTGTTTGGAAAAGTGATAATTTTGATGTTTTAACATACTGGTGAATGGAAGCTTCAAATATCTTGGCTCAGAACTGTGTAGATTGAATGGGCTTCTAGACCGGTAAAAAGAAAAGATAATCAAAGGGCGAGGGAATAGAAAAGGCAAACCTTTCCCATGGATAGACAAGACGGCACACATGCGCGCACACACACACACACACACACACATACATATGCACATAAAGAGCCTGAACTTAATTAGTGAAAAGACTATGAGTCAAAGGGGTTCTCTTAAAGCACCTGTCCTAGATCCTCTTCCTCCCTCCCCTTCACTAACCACCCCCCACACCCCTCCACACACACACACACACACACACACACACACACACACACACGTAAACACAATGTTCCAATGTTCACATAGACTATTAGTCTAATCTCTCATACAGGTTTAAAAAAAAACATGTTACAAGCACAAAAAAACAGAAGGCAAACACACATATATATTCCCCTCGTCACCACAAACACACACATAAGCACACACACACACACACGCCAGAGACCATCAACTTGTGCAGTGGGAACAGAGTGCGGTGGCACATTCTCACAGGTATCACATCCGTACATACAGTGTACCAGGTGGACTGTGTGTATTTGCATGTGACTGTGTGTGAAAATGAGACCGAGAGAGTGTGTTGAAAATGAGATGGCACACCTCAGGGGGTTTATCCTGATTTTTAATAAACTTGCCAACATGTTTGTGTATATAAATCTGTGTGTGTGTCTGTGCTTGAGGAATATTTCATGACCCTTTACATCACCTAAAACTGCAATAAATAAGCACCATGACACATTTTGAATTCAAGTTGTTGCCAGCTCATTAGCAGTTTAGCAGCCTTCAATCAAAAGTGTGTGTCTGTGTGCGTGTGTATCTATGCACTGTTGTACAGTAGCACCCAGTGAAAAATGTGCAGTGTTAGTAAGTTTACCAGAGGTATGGTAAAAAAAAAAAAAAAAAAAAAAAAAAACAGAAAACATGGATGTGGACAAAGATAAACACATCAGTGGTTTACACTCACATGGCTGAAATAAATGATTATAAGTAATGATACAACCATTTTTCAAATCAACTTGCGTATTCCTCAGATTTACAGAGGAACAAGTAGAGTGCAGAGTTCTTTTACTTCTTCCTGTTGAGTGTTAAAGCTTTAAGCAGATAATACAATGTGAAGCGAAAAATGTTTTCTTTCAGATGTCAAAGATCTCCCTCAGCCAAGAAAGCTGAACTGACTGCAGCTTTGTGCTGCTGCCTATTTTCTGAGGTTTTTATTTGAGAAAGAATTTCATGGTTGAGTGTGGGTGTGAGCATTCCCTTTTAATAATACACAGCAAACTTTGTTGATTGGCCCTGCGCTACCACAGTAAATTCTTCAAATAATCGACCTTGAATAAGTCAGTGGGCTCCAGCGTTCATTCGCTGAACCTACATAAACATTTAAAGTGAATTTTGCCAGAATATCCCTGTTTTTACCCAACTAAACCATGAGAGAGGGGAAGTGGGAGTGAAAGTGAACTGCTGAAAATGGCTTTTGTCTTGTTTTTGAATTTCTGCATCCATTCATTATGCAGGGATGAACTCTGAGTTAGGTTTGTTGGATGTTTGAATAAATCATGGCAGAGGTCAGCTCTCCTGATGAATATCAAGCAAATCTTGTGCACCACTCCGACCACCATCTGCCCAGAACTGCGCCTGACTCACCAAGCACAGCACAAACACCACCCAAACACATCTGAGAGGGCTAATTTCATCAACATATTCAACAAACCCTGCTGAGAACAGCAAAGGTTAACCGTCCATAGGAGGAAACAAGAGCGGGTTCTGGATCTGCTCTCCTCGTGTCTCACAGATTACCATCTCTCTTCATTAAGTAAATGTCAGCATCAAATATTTGCAGGTTAAATGACAGTATCCCCACGTTTGCGTACAGCTCTCAGTTTACTATAAAAGTACCACTTCACTTTGTTGTCAAGTGTTTTCTGTAATGTTCCAAGATCCTCTTTCGCAACATGTTTTTGATTTATTTTTTCTCATTTAAGAGCAGATGCAGTCATAAAAGATATAACACAAAAATCAAGTGATATCTGCCTGTCACCTAACAAAGATGCATTGGAGCATAGGAACGGTTTTGTGCTCTCTATAGCCCCGTTCAACAACTTCTCATTTCCTTCTACAGTACAAGAGGAAATAAGATGTGAAGGGCTTTCAGCTACTCTGTTACCAATAACTTAACCCTTAGCCCAATTTAAACAAAGCAAATGGCAGGTATTTTAAACTGGCAACTAACCTTTGATTCACAATTAGTGTGCCAAGTCTTATAGCGTCGCCACACGTACACAGACTCCATTAAAGGTTCCATACAAAGTAATAGAAGTGAATAAACCATCCGGTTCTTGTCCTTGCAAACAGCATACAAGTACAGGCATTACATACCTCCTAATATTATGATTCACTGTAAAGAATAAGCAGTGATAGCAGTGTAGTAGAAAAGAGATAAAATTACAGCATAAACCTACTGTGACATTCCAGTTGGGAACTTCTTCCATTTCCCTTGAACCCAAAAGCCACATTTCAGCCGCTGAGCCTCAGCCATGGGCACACACTGTCCCCGTGTTCCTTCTGAAAACCACACAAACATTATTGGACTTGCTAAATATATTTATTGCACAGCATGCTGAATGTTTAAAGAGACTTTTTATTTTACAATCCATATACAACTGTGGCACCAGACGAGTTTCGCCATTAGTCTTTCCATAATCAACACTGCAGCTGGTGTACTGCTCTTTGTGACTCTGTTCCTGTCATTTTTCTCCTCTGCTCTTTGCAGCACTCACGGTTTGAAGGACAAGCCAGCTGAATAACAAAATGCTGCAGAGGGATAAGCAAATCTAACAGAGAGATGACTTCGTTGGAGGGGACAGGAATGACATGACAAAATGCAAAAAATAAGCAGAAACAACACTGAAAGTGACACCTGCACTGGTGGGGGGGGGGTAATGCTACTTTAGATTCAAGACATATGTGAAAGTTGCTTTTGTTTATGTCTCCACGGCTGGTGAAATGGCATTTCAATCCTATCCTTAAGAACTCATTCTTCCCAGGCAGCTCCATACTCACACTGTTTTTCCGCTGAGAGAAAACTGCCTCAACACAGAAAGTTCAACATCATAAGCCTCATGCGCTGTGCACCAGCAGTACTTAAAAAACAAGGCTGCTCCTGATGCACAATGCCATCTTGTCCGTCTCAGGCTGTGGTGCAAAATGTTCAAATAGGTGTGAAAATAAAATAGCGACTATAGAGAGTGGAACAAAGGGATTGAGAGGGACAGAGACTAAAAAGAGGAAGGAATAAAAGAATGAGACAGAAAGATGTGCACAGTACATGATGTACACATGCACACATGCATGTAATAAAATCAACTTCATTCAACTCCTTTCTCTGTAGTGGCAACAAAAAAAAAAGAGGAAAAAAAATCATACAGGATGGATGTAGGCGGTAGCTAGGCAACAGGCACCAAGACAGGGCAGTTTACTCATGTGCCCTGTAAGTCTATGAGGCTTTATGAGTTTCCATCTATCCCTTCATTGGCTGAACAAGGGCTGAAATGAAACAAACAAATAAAACCGTAGCAAATGTTTTGGCTCGCTGTGAAACTACTGGCATTACATTCACATTCAAAATTCACAAAAATTCTGAGTGATTGAATATTTATTTCTGCTGTTTTCACTGCTACTTGAACCTCTATAAACATGCTTAAACTGAGAAGATACCGGTCAATGTGATAAATCAACGTAGGGATTTTAAGGGTGCTGCACCTGTCAGTCTTGGTACTTGGTCTGTGCTTATTATTCATTGACTGCCATCTCTAAGGCTGCAATCTGGAAAATTTCATGACGCTGTAATGAAGCCTGTGCATTCAGCTTTAAAATTGCATTTGAGCGTCTGCTTCCTAATTGAGCTTTTGCTTCACCTGACCACCAGGAGGCTACAGAGAAGCAAACACAAAGAGAATCACAAAACAAGAGAAACAGAGACAGAGGGAGATGGAGAGAGATGATTCAGACCTTATCAGTAAAAGCAACTTCCTACGATCCCCTCACCCTGCTAACCCAGATTTTACCGCCAAGCCCTTTAACCCCTTTAATTCATGTTCTGTCCTTTCATTCATGAACACAGCTGAAAATTCTGCTGTCGCTCCCATCGACAGACTTGTCTGTGTACCGTTCATTACACGGAGAAATTGTTGATGGTGTTACAGGGAAAAATCATTACATGGGATCAGGGCATTTGTTGTTGGCAGGCTCAAGGAAAATGTATTTCAAATGATAACAGGCTCCTGACGGTCTGACTGATAAGCTGGTTAACTTCATGTTGGGTTGTTGATTTATCTTGATCCACTCAGGCTTGTAACTTACTGACAGCTGTTCACATACAATAAAAGACAGGGTAATATGTACAGCACAAGCATTAAGGCATTAAAGCATTGAAACTGATGTAGTTGTAAAAATTGTTCAGCCGTTCCATCCTGCTGAACTACAAAGCGATCTCTACAATTTCGACTACAAAGCAGTGCCAGGTGACATATTGTGCTTTCTTAACTCTTTAAAAATGTAAGATGACGTTTAAGGATTTTTTCAACATTTCTGCTCTTTGAGTTCATTCTACAGCACGTTACCTGCCTAGCACCAAAAAGCACACAGACAAAGTTGCCAAAAAACAATTAATACTGATTTAAACCTTCAATTATTGATTTTTTGGCCACTTGGCAGCAGCAGAAAAAAGTTGCGAACACAACATTAAAGTATCACCACCTTTTACGTTGATAAGCAAGACTTGTTAGCAAACAGTTGCTTACTTTTCACATGCAGGAGACTTGGGCCTTTTATGCTTTGATTCTCATTTACAATTTCTTGGCTCTTTAGCCTTACAGAACCCTTTTAAATCTTTTTAAATCCTTATTGATTCTCCAATTCCAAAGTTAATCCTCACCAAGCAATAAACCAAACCAGTTTCTTAGTTCCTGAAAAGTTGACCTTTCCGATATTCAAGCTTTTTAACTGACGTCGTCAATAAAAGGATTTAGAGGAAACCGTCTATCAGCCAGGTCTAATTCTGGCCACATGGCTTTAATTGGTACAGTGGGTGTACAGGCCATCCATGTCCCTGACTGTCTTTGATCATACCATAGGAGCAGATTAAACATGAGAGTATGACACTACCACCAGTACATTGATAAGCACCAGACAAGGCAGTGTAGTAGGACAGCTCTGGGTTTAATATGCAGCCCAGGCTTCATCTGTAGTGACAGGAAGACAGGAAGAATGAGACAGCATTATATTTCAGTTTGCCTGTGGCTCTCTTCTAAAGTCAAACACCCGGTATGACAAAAGCAACATAACAAGTAAATTTACCCATTCAGATTACCATTCCCAATCTATGATTACTGTCATCTGACTCCACCCAAATGCACAAATGTTGTTCCGTGTCATCTAAAGTGGACTGCAGTAGAGCCACGCCCTTGTAATGAAATACTTCTGTTTGTGTCTATTTGTGTTTAAATTGGGTTGAAATGTTACTTATACATATATTCTGAGTGTTCTGATTTGATTTTCTAATTATACAATCAGACGGCACGGTGGTGCAGTGGTTAGCACTGTCGCCTCACAGCAAGAGCGCTCCAGGTTCAAACCCCTGCCTGGGCCCTTCTGTGTGGAGTTTGCATGTTCTCCCTGTGCCTGCGTGGGTTCTCTCCGGGTACTCTGGCTTCCTCATAAAAACATGCATGGGTTAGATTAATTGGCTGCTCTAAATTGCCCGTAGGTGCGTGTGTGGTTGTCTGTCTTTGTGTGTCAGCCCTGCGATTGACTGGCGACCAGTCAAGGGTGTACCCCACCTCTCGCCCATAGTCAGCTGGGATGGGCTCCAGCTCCCCCGCGACCCTGACGGATTATCATGTCATCATCTGCCGCTTATCTGGGTCCAGGCCCAGGTCGCGGGGGCAACAGCTGCCCAGTCCACAATGCACCAAAGTCCTATGACTTATTGATATATATGCAATATATTATATTTAACTCAGGGGGCTACACACTGACCCTAGTTCTTTATAAACAATTTTGTTAATAAAACATAAACTATACACTGATCAGCTACAACATGAAAACTGGAAAAAGGTTTTAAAGTTGTGGCTGATTGGTGTGTATGCAGTGTGTTTTAAAGAATCACTTTATTCATGAAAATGATTTAATATATTTAGGGTAGAAATCCACCATTACAATAGTGATTTGGAACATAATTGGGCTCTAAAAAGAGTGATAATTACACAGATCATAACACAAATATCAATGGAAAATGGGAAGCACGATAAAAATTTAAAACAATGAGTCTTCTCTTTGTCTGTCCCTCCCCGTATAGTAAAAGATCAGAGCTCGGAGGCTCAGATCAAACGGTCGTGGTGATGAAAAGAGCAGGTCTCCGAGGGCTGATAGAGAAAGGGGCGAGACACAGAGATCAGAGAGAAGGAACAAATGAAGGCTAATTAGCCCAAATGATCCAGACTGTAACTAAAAAAACTTCAAAGAGTCGTAGCATGAACTCAAGATCACTGGTCAGATTTTGCAATCATACATGGAGCATCTCAAGCATCACAGAAGGGCCTGTATAGTAAAATGCATCTCACTTACCTTAAGGTAAGGTAACTGCTTACCGTTTACCTTCGAAGACATTTTCATGTCAGTCACATGATTAAATATTCCAGTTCAGCTAATTTCTATTGCTGCTGTCAGCTTGAAGGTCACCTCTGCAAAAAACTGTATCTGAAAGGAACTGAGATGAATGGTTGGTTTGTAATCAGGCTGCTGACAAGAAACTGCTAATTGCTTATAAACTCAAAACTTTAACACAAATAAATGTGACACTGCACAGTGCTGAACCTGCTTACATCATTTATTTGAAATTACTCAAAAATATTAAGTACAGTCAACTTAAAAAATATGTCTAGATTTAGATGAATGTATTGCGTGCAACCACTTTCAGTATTAAAATTGAGTAAATTCAACGAAACTTTTTTTTCAGTGTGTGTATGGAATGATTAACACCACAATTGCTATGTTTTTTCTTAGTTTTTTTTTGTGTAATCTATTTATCCTTCTGCCAGCCTTCTCCAAAACTGTGGAAGTGGATCGAAGCAAATTATTAGGAATATTTTATGTTTTACAAGCCATCAAGTTGATGCAGATGGGTGACTTCTACAGATTAAACCTGTCGAAGCTTGACAAACATGGTAACATTGTTGTACAACTGCAGTGTTATTCCTGTAGCAGTCATAGATTTGATCAGTAAGTTTTGGGCTTTGCATCATGTGTGATCATGTGGATTCTGAGAATTAATGTTGCACTGACTGCAGTAGCCAAAGTTAGCACTTTCTCTGCAGCTCGAAAGAACCCTTCACCTTGCTTTGCAGTAAAAGGTCACTTGTCAGGAAAACATAATGTCAAAGTCTTCAGGTTTGTCCGTGAGTGCCAGTCACATGTATGCAATGCACTTTTGCTGTCATGTTTTGTACAGTGTGTATGGAAGATACCACGTGTGTTCATCACACCTCTGTCCAAGCGCTTCCCCGATGTCTCATAGCATTTGCCATACTGACTAATAAAATGCTTCACTGGGGTGAAATAAGACTCAAGTGCCTTGAGAAAAAAGGTAATAAACAAAAACATACTCATTTCATAGACAATGCCAAAAGTTACTCAGTCGCCATGGCAACAACAGATAGCGCAGCAGATCACTAGCCAGACACTGGATGTGACAGTAGCATTCGTCTAGGAGAATCTGAAGGACAGGTGGGTGATGTTATTCTGTGGCACTGATAGTCCTGCTATCACCTCAGGTAGTGGTATGGGTGTTAGTATGGCCAGCACAGGTATTAATGGCAGTAGCTGTAGAGGTTCACAAACAAACACACAGAGTCATGTTTGGATCACTACAGAGGACATTATAGGGACTTTCATACATGTCCTGGAGACTTATTCTAACCCTGAGAATTGAAACTCCAGGTCTCTCAAGGCCTTGTTCATATCATTAGTAAAACCTGTGCTGACAGTTAATCAGTCTAATTAGCCAATCACAATCAGCTGTGTCCACTTCTGCCCAGCAGTCTACACAACAAGGACTCCCCCCGGACCAGGGAGTATATACATAAACCACAACAGCTCACAAGCCTAAATTTGCCTTTGAAAATGCTGAATTGAGTTGAAAAGTACAAATCATATTTACAAAATATTTTAACTATGTGCATCACAAGGCCACAGTGAGGACAGTGATGTATTATATATGTCCCTACTATGTATGTTATAGGAACTGTCACACTTTAAAAACTGCCTGTTCCTGACAAGAACTGCAGAGCTCAGTTTAAAGTGGTAGTTAATGGGAGTTTTGGTCAGTACTCTCTGCACTTGGAAGCAATTTATTGATAAATCTGTAAGCAATGTCACAATGGGAGCAACACAGGTTGAGAGAGGACACATTTCTCTGTGTTTTCATATATAAATTGCTCATGAAGGATCGAAATTTCTTTGGAATTAAAAGGGGTTGAAAGAGGGTTTTTTTGGGAACATTATTACGGATGGCTTGGATCACACTCTACTTCTGAGCATTCCTTATAATACACAACCAGTTAAACTATTAAAATTAAACTATTTAGTATGGCTTGGTGAAAAACATACGAAATATCAAAATACCAGTTTAACCCTACAAAGTCTGAAGTCTCATGACCTGTTTAAAGTTTCATTCATTGTAGTATGGAGAAGCAATGTGGCACCAAAGAAGGGGAGGTTTGGTTGTTTTCACGAGAATCTCCCATTTGTTTTTCTATGGGAAATTTTTTTTGCAGCTTTTTGTGATTTTCATCACCATGGTTACTCGAATTGCCTGGAAAAGTCATAGCACGTCATTTTTATAGTATATTATCGTAACACACCTCCTGGTACCTCTCTTTTGGTCTGCTGTTTGGAATAACACAAGAAATACAGATTTTAGATTTGTCATTTCTGTAAGTTGCCTGAAAAAAAAAAACCTGTGTAGCTCAGTGATTACCTGCCCCGCCCCTAATGTGTTGCACCTGTGTCTTATTGTTTCCCCGCCTCCTAGTGTATTTAAGTGTTGCCCTCTCCTTTGTTCTCTGCCAGATCGTCTTTGTCTGTTCAGTCAAGCGTTCCACCATTAGTTCCTTGTGTTTCTCCCTGTGTGATTTGACCTGGTTTGTCTTCTTACGGTTTTTCCCTTTGCCTCACGACTTTGACACCTCTGCCTGATTTTGGACTGCCTTTCTGTGTACCAACCCTGTTTGGATTAAAGACCAGCTCTTTGCCTCTCACCCCTGTGTACTCGAGTTGTGCATTTGAGTCCCGTTCAGAGCCCTCACCCCATTGCCACACACATTACGCCAGTGATGCGCACCGCAGAGCTACACAATATGACACGCACAATGAGGACCCTTAAGTGTGAGCAAAGCAAAGGGTAATGGCAGCTGTAATCTGACACCGCGCATGCACGCCGTCATGATGATTGGCAACAGTCAACATTGGACCAATCAGCAGTCAGAGGCTGCAGAGGTAGCATCCAAAAGACAGTATGAGTCCGGAGCATCTAAGAGGAAGACCCTTGGTTTCAGTATCCCCAAAATATATTTTACATATGTAAATATGTTTACTGCAAAGCTTGCAAAATGTATATATGCCACAGGTCCATTTGAGTTGCTGATCTATTGATGTGAACTGACATGAGGTTTCTGTTCAGGCATCATTGTTTCCAGCATATCTGCATATCTGCTCTGACAGGGAGCAGAAACCCTTGAGAGCACTTGATTTACAAAATGAGAATAAGCTCGTGGCTAAGAGTGCGGGAGACTTTGAAGTGTAAATGAGGAGTGGAAGGGGAAGAGGAAAGATATTTTCAATTTGGACGAAATTGGGCGGGCTGATGTAATGTTGAGAGGAAGTGAGCCAGCAAATGAAAGGAAGGCAGAAACACATGATGAGAACAATGAACTGATGAAAGTGAAAGGCATGTCATAAACAGATTGTTGATATATTCTGAATTAAGAAAAAGAGAAACTTCTAATATCTTGGCTAATTGTTATGCCAAGACGTGAAAAGTGAGAGAGAGAGAGAGAGAGAGAGTTTTAACTGAACCAACTGACACCAGACCAGAGCTAAGACAATTGTAAATAAGAGCAGTGTTACTTCTTAGTATCCAATCAAAGTATCAAGTCGATTTGAAAGCAAACAATAACTACTGGTTGAAAATTAAAGATGATACAAAGATGATGCAATAAACTGCATTTCCTCTACTTCAAGTTTGGCTTTCAGTCCTGTGGTTAGTTGTTCTTTTGTGGTGTGGTTACTTTGAAGTCTGAAAGAGGGGTATATTTGGGTCTACAAGTGTTTTGTAAATTGTCAGATGATCCTAGTTGGTAAGACAGTATATTTGTTCCTAGTTTCATGAGTCGTTCCTTACATCCCTTTCATAACAACATCCTTCAACAGCACCCTATCATAAAGAATAGGAAAGGTGCTCAATTTAACCTTCACACTGTGGAAAAAAGCCAGCAGGACAAATGCATAGACAAGGTTGGAAGCATATTATGCTGTTGGTGCTGGCGTAACTACCTGTAATGTTCTGCAGGCTGATGGATATTTTTGGCACCTGTCTTACTACTTTACTAAGCCACCCACAAAGCTTTCCTTCCATTCTGCTGCTTTCTCTATCAGTATATTCACTTATAAATAGGATAAAACACAGAGGCAACAATCAATATTTCTTGAACAATTCTACCTTCTCTCTTTAACTGGCTGGGGATTACTGAGTCTCCCTGTTATAAAGGTCAAAGGTCAACCTGCCTGAATTCTGTGCAAGCAATGAGACAGGAACTGAGTGGCTATTACTGTATGCTATTGTATTAGTTTACTTAAAGATGTAGTCATTTATTTTTGGCCACCCAGGGGAAACAGAACAAACTGACACAACTGACACAAACACTGACATATTTTCACTGTATTAAGTTGATATGTTGAACTTGTTAGCAAACAGTTGTCTCTTTACACACCCACAGACACGACAGCAACATTAACATTTATTTGGAGTGGAGTTTCTGGCCACCTGGTGTATGAGAGTCTCATTTTCATTCTCCTTTTAACTCTGTTTTTTTTTTCAATTTTGTTCACCAGTGAATCTCTGACTGTGTCTGTCTGCTGTTTGGTGCTGAGCAGCTAGTGTTTAACAATATACAGTGTTTTATACCCTCTAGCTTTTTAAAAGCATAATTTGCAAAGCAAAATGTTGCTATAACTGTCCAAAAAATGTAGTAGATTAAAAAATAACATTTGCCTCCCAAATTAAGTTGAATTAAAAGTATTAAATAACATAAAGTGGAAACAAAAGTCAGAAGTGTCAAATGCTTGAGTAAATGAATTTTGTGACTTTTCACCATAGACTGTATAAGATACAGATGTAGCACCTGTGACATCACACATTGGTATCGGGGAGTCAGTTCTGTGACCAAACCATGGGCATTTGAGCTGCGCCATCTTGGATTTTAGTGGGAGTGTACTTTCCACTATCCACTTAGAGTTACAGCAGCACACTGTAACTGTGCTGCTGTAACTGCACAAAACCTATCCGAACATTAGCAAACAAACACCTACACTGCAGCCCCTGTCAACCGCTGAAGCTCTGGACGTAGCCGCCTAGCCCAGCCGATGCTTTAGCAAAGAGCTAACTGCCAGTGCATGTCTATGGGGATGTCACTCAACGTAACCACGCCCTAATTTATGTAAGAATTTTAAGCCTAAATAACACTAAAACGGTTGTGGTACAAACCCCCCCTGTTCCTGGTACGACAGTGAAATGTGTCAGCATGGAAGGGAATTGAGAAACCAGCTGTCACTCTCAGCAACGCTTATACATCCTCCATCGGATCTGATGTTGACATGCTGTTTGCCTGCTGTTGTGCTGTGACAGAGTGTCACTCATTCACCTGGTTATTGTCTTTAAAGTAAAAAGAGGATGCATGGCGGTGGACAGTCAAGGATCAAGATGAATTAACATTGTTCCTTATCTGGTGCTGCAGTGAAATGACTTGAGTTGAAAAAATAAAATCAATGGAAAGATGTTCTTGTCTTGTGACATTGATCATTTAATTCAGCTTGATTTTGCATGTGGCACTTTTGAATTTACAGTATTTATTTTACAACTCTTATGCATAATTAAAAACAAATAGGTTAAATTGACCACACAGGAAATATGGCCCCCCAAAGCACAGTTCAACAAAAGTGAATACACCTGTGATTTCCCTGACTTACCTGAACAAGTAAGAAACAACACAAAATTGGAGCTGCTAAAGCTACTCAGTAGTCTCCTGAACTGGTGAAGCACAGTTGCAGCAGTGGTTGTAGGAGGTAGAGGAAGAGCCATGCTACTAATAAGAGAAGGCACAGTGGCTGTTCTCAAAAAATGACACTACACACATTTTGCTATTTGCGCAACCTTGCATTGAAAAACAGACGTGTAAGTGCTTCTGAATTGGCATGAGAATCATCCATGGAAACTGGTGTTTTACTCACTGCTCAGACAGTGCAAAGGACATTTCATGAAGTCAGCCTCCACAAATGGTGTCCAAAACTGTAAGACTAAATATTGCCAAAGAACATGAAAAGAAGCCTGATGACTGTAGGCAGCACAGTCTTTGGTCAGATGAAACCAAAATAAATTTGAATGTAGTGAAAAAAATGTAAGGGAGATAACATTAATAGAAGGCACTATGAATATAAGTTTGTGTACCCAAATATTGAACTGAAAGATGACTCCCAGTCTGAAGAAGTTTGGCAGGAGAGGAATTTTCCATCATGACGATGATCCCAAACACATACTGCAAAAAAACGTTTTTGGCAAAGAATTTTTAAAGTTAAAAAAAGTAAAAACTATGACCTGCCAAGTATGCCCCCTGACTGGAATCCAGCAGAGCACCTTTGGAGTATTTTAAAGTGGAAGGCAGAACAACAAAACCCCCTCTAGCAAAGAGCAGCTGAAAAAAACATGGCAAAGCATGGCCGAACATCTGTCCACAGATTTGTGTAAGACTGGCATCATCCATGCCCAGGAGGTTTGAATCTATCATCAGGAGTAAAGGCAGACATGCAATATTTAAGAAATTAAAAAAAAAAGAATGAAAGAATGCAATCTCACTAATGGAGAGTGTACTGACTTTTTTTTGAAACTGGTTCTTAAATATGGACCTTTCATTCTAGTTTAATTAGTCAAACATTTCTGTTTTTCAAATTAATTAATCACTTTTCTTGGGCTTTGGCAAAAAAAAAACAAAAAAAAACTACTAAACTTTATTACATGGACAGGATTTGTAATTACTTAACATTTTAATGATATTGACCAGGGGCATACTCAGTTTTGTGGTGTACCATGTTTCAGAATGACAATGAATACATATCTCTAGCAGTGTGTTCATATCGAGGTCTGCTGAGCTTCAGTCTTGCATCGTCTCTTTCTCTGAATTTTGTGACAGTAAACAGAAAAACTCATCTTGTTTTCATTTATTTGAAATACCTGGTTGTTTGTTTGGTCTAACATCATTGTAGCCTCTCTTTTTTTGGGGTGGTAAGGTGCAAACAGAGGCTTGGCATGTAGACATGATGAACAACTTCAAACACAAGAAGAGCAGCTCTCTAGTTTTTAGTAATTTTTTTAATAACAACATGAATAAAAAAAAAGAGCAGTAGAACCACTTAATAAGAATAGGGTTAACTTTTTTTGGCATTACAGACTCTCCATTTGTATGTTGTGCCCTGGAGTTTTTGTGTAAACAAAGAATGTCTATAATCAGTGTCTGACATCAAAACACTTTGTGTGAATCCTTGAGGTGTAACTCATTTATTTATTTTCTATACCGCTTGATCCGTCAGGGTCGCAGGGGAGTTGGAGCCTGTCCCAGCTGACTAAGGGCGAGAGGCGGGTTACACCCTGGACTGGTCGCCAGTCAATTGCAGGGTCTGAGGTGTAACTAATTTGTTAAATACATTTTGTTCCTCATGAAACATCTGTAGAGCTGATGTTTTAAAGCCTGTTTGAAACCTCTATTGCTTACTGTCATGCTTCCTAGCTTCTTCTTCTTCTGCCTTTGTGGCACATTGTTAAGCTCTCAATGTATGACAACCAGCCACTGTTAGTCACCAGGACATAGTGTTGCAGTGGCAAGAATGTGCATGTGTGTCCTTGTGTGTACCTACAAAATAAAAAAAACAATACTCTTCAGCACTACTAGTGGTCAAAGACGCCACATGAAGCCTTTAATCTCACAAATTCACAGGTAAGGGTGATAAAACTTAAGAAAAATAAAACCTGGTGGTTTGACCTCTTGTCAGTGTCACACTACAGAAGATGATCACAGTCAGCATTAGAAATAGAGTCAGGTGTGCGCTGAGCTCCAGCAGTGCAGATTTGCCACACACCAACCTGCCTCTATTCCCGGCCCAGCTGGATGATGCACATGCACAAACACACACAGACTGTGGTGTCTGTTGCTTCGACAGAAACACAGCGTGAGAAGGAGGCAGAGAAACACTCCAGTATGTCTATACTCTTTGCCACCATGACAGGCACATTTCAGATGCATCAGTGTCTCCTCCTCCTGGCAAATCTCTATGCACCTTTTTCTCATTCGATAACATGATTGAAATCCTTCACCATCTGCTTGAGTCCATCTGTAAGAAAGCCTGGATCACTAGAAGACATCCACACATCTAATTCACATTTGGGAATGAAAATCCATGTGCAGTCCTGATTACCTTTCAGTGATACATCTCACATTCCCTTAATATTCTCTTATATTTAGGAAAAAATCTGCATTGATTGACGATCTACACTTAATGACGATGCAAGATGGAAACTGTATGTTTTAACACTTGATTCACAATGTACAATCCTTTCAATAAGCCACATTGTGATTATTATGTCTTCTTCACTAATTTTTTTTACCACACAGTCAAATGCATCCAGCATATTTGGTATCTTTGGACTCTGGAGGATCTGCACCACTGTGCTTTGGAGTGAAAGTAGAGTTAATCATGTGCTACCATCTGTCTTGTGATTACTCTATCAGGTGGGCGCCTTCCTTCACTGCTGTTACAGCAGAACAGGCCAAGAGTAAGTTTTAGTGTCCCACAGAACAACTCTTCACTCCCGCACAATTGTTTTTACTGATAGCTTTGTTGTGATTTTAAACTATACTACTGTGTATTGTGGTTGTAGATAGAAGACAGTGAGCTCAAAAGGTTAAATAGGGGACTAGCTGAATTTCAGTATTTGATATTTTAGTCCTTTTGGTGTCATAGCTTAGACACCAATAGGACAGTGAGTATTTCTCTTGAATTAAATATCTGAATTAATAAATAGTATCTGGCATGTATAAAACACAGGTTATTGAAATATCATGAAAGCATGCATTCAGCATTATTAAGATTTCCTCTCTCTCTCACCCACAAGCAAATCGTATAGTCATGTTTCTCTACCTTGGTGTCAGGACCCAGCACTGGGTCTATTCATTGGACATACAGATGCATATCAGTACTATGACTGATATTCTGATGCTTAATCATTTAAACTTGAAAACAAACTGAAATAACTGGGTTTAAAATCTGTACAATCCACTCTTGTTGCCCATATTAAAAGAAGGTTGTTCATACTTTGAAGTCACATGATAAGAAGAAGTCATGAGTCAGGAAAAGTTGGGAAACTACTCAAGTGTTAATATGTACTCCTGAAGCCAGTGTCTGCTTCTGTGTTTCATAATATGTTTGGTCCTGAATTACTTCTCATGTTTTGGACCTAACATGTCCTTTCTTTAAAGCCAGAGCCACCAACTGCTTTTGTTGGCTGCTTCAAAGGTGGTAATCCTGACCAAGAATCCCCATATTCCCTGAGTAAACTGCTGGTGCATGAGCCTACAAATCCATGGCAACGAGCTTTCACAGGGTTTACACAAGCAGCACAGCCGCAGCCCCAACTGCTCGCTCTGTGCTTCCTCTGTCCATATGTCTCATCTTCTGTGTCTTCCAGCGGCATAGTTAGTTTGAAATAGTAATCAGGCCATTGAGTATTGGATCAAAAATATCACATCAGGTTAAAGTGGTGCTGACTTTCTCTGACAGGAAGCTGATGCTCGGTGCCTGATTGCATATGTCAAGCCACAGATTCACCAAATCTTTCAATATAAGAAAACTAACTAAAGGCTTTTCTCTAGGGAATATCAGTGCGACAATGAACAGACTGTACAACGTTAACTAAGACCTCCACCAAATATGTACTCTATGTGAATTGTAGTTTTATTGCAACTGATGTTTTAGATAGTGTAGTTCATTTAGGTAGTTCATAGACTCCCTTGGTAACATACGATCCTTTACAGCTTCATTTCTAAGGGTGCAGTCACGCAAGTCAGCGGGTCTCATGGTGTTCATATATCTCCTATAGAGCTGAACAACCAGGTGAACCTGGTTTTTAACAAGCTTGGTACATTACTGTACATGGTACCAGTTATGTGATTTGATTTTTTTTTTTTTTTTTTTTACTGCAGCTTTGCAAGTGCAAAATGGACAAAAGGCTGATGTTTAGCAGCCATTGAAAGCTTTCTAGTTCTTAACAACTTTTATTTGAATGCCTTCAAGCAGATGTAACATTGATCATAACCTTGTATGAAACGTTGCATATACTCTTGACTTTTTAAAAATTAATTTCATTTTTGATCAGTGTTAACTTACCTGCACTTGCTACATTGTCAGAGAACAACACTGTGCTTGGGGGCAGTGGAAACCAGTTATTAGCATACAGTGGTATTAACTACCTGGCAGTGGCACAGGTAGTGTACAGAGAGTTTGTAGAGCTTTTTCTTGCTAAAGGCAGCTGCCTGCTACAGCCGAAAATCAAACAATGAGCTGAAAGTCACAATAAAGCTCTGTAAAGCTGAGATGAGCAGCAGATCTGGGTGACACTTCTCTGTGGCTTCACAACTGTGAGCAATCACTTTCCCATTGTCCTGTTGTTTTCACATAGTACTTTAACACAGTTAATATAAAACTGACTATTGTAGCTGCTTTAATCAATAATTTCTAACTTCAGTGATTGAAAAAAAAAAAAACAAAAAAAAACAAAAAAAACACTTGAACTTCCAGATGCAATTCAACCACTTACAGTTACAAAGTTGAGGAAATCTTTTTTAAGCCAGTATTGCTAAATCTATTAAAAGGAAACAGGTTTTGATCAAAGACACAAGTTTTGGGTGGGTGATCCTGTCACTTGGAAATGTTCTGCTGTGAGGCAGCTGTTGGTAAATGGTTTAACTTGCTCAGAAGATTGTGTGCTGTGGCTTTCTAATGAGCTCAGCAAAGTGTTGGATCTAATGAGTCACCACAGCTATAGCTCATGCTCGCTGCTGCAACTCACTGTGTGTTTGTCCAATTAGAGAGAGTGTTTTCTGTGTAGAAACAAAAGCCATATTGGTTTTTTGTTTCCTACTAAATATCTAGGATAAAAACAGATAAATAAAGCAGCACACACACTTTTAGCTGCCCTAATATGTAACATTAAAGACACTTAAAGAAATGTATGCTAATTTAAAAAAAATGCTAAAAACTGTTGTATAAAAAGAAAAATTGCCCGACTAGTGTTGGACATTTGTATGTGTACCTTCTTTCCCCTCAGTATTGTCTTGACATCAAATGAAATACCACCCAACCTCTGTGCCTCTCACTTGACATTTAGAGCTACCGAACACCAGAGAGTGTATACGTGAAGCTGCTTTTGTTATGGAAGGACTGATAAGAGCTGATAAAAAAAGATCTTGACTCTACTAACTCCCCCCTCTGCGTGGACACATTCAAACATCCACCACGAATCAGTCCTCCTTAGAGCACCAGAAACTCCCAGAGTGCAGCATTTTGCAAGAAATCCCTGAACAACTACTGGCACACCAAGTACTACTACTGGTGCAACTCGGCAGCATTTGGGGGTGGCACTTGCCCTATCAGACACTGGGTGCACTGAATGAAAAAAAGTAATGATGCACAGTTGAATTTGCCTGGAAAAATGAAATCTACCACTTCTCAGAGAAAGTTGCTCTTTTGGGCTTTGAAGCTTTTTTTCTGTAATTGCTAGGTTGTTTCATTCCCTTTCTGTGGGTAATAGATGCTGTGGAAATGAATCCAGGTCCTTCTGGAGTGAGAGTGGAGCAGGAAGTCACTCAGGCAAAGATAATCCTGCACTGGCATGAATGAAGAAAGACACACTCATCCTCAGTTTGGATACACGCACATAATCAGAGCTCAGTACGTCCCCAGACATCTTACAGTAGGGGAATGATCGTCATTTTCATCTCCTGCCCCCATGGGGTTGTTAACCCTTTAACAATGAAAAGGTTTTCAAGGCACTATTCAACATAGTAAGTTGCCTTTTATCGATATACAGATTCAATCTTTATGTACATGGTGCTTTTTACATTGTGGACACTGTCACAAAAGCATTTGTTTGCTCTTCTACAAAGAGGCTGTCTTGTCAATTTCATGTGAGGAGGTTAATCAGGAAGCATGCGTTTTCATTCATAGGAGTCTGACAGTGATTGAGGAGTCATCTCCCACTGAGGCAGGATTGACAGCATGTTACATGGCCATAAATTCATTAACTTAATTCATAATAAACACCCCTGCATACACTGTATTTTGAGAATTGGATGCTTACTGTAGTTTGAGCACTGAGAGTCATCATGGACGAACAGACATAGGAGAGAGTAAGTCAAACACAAGGAAAACACAAAGATGTGATGATACTGAGAGATCTCAGAGTGGAGTGTAGAAATACCACAACCAGTAAGGATTTAGGTTGAAGAAAGTAAAGAAATGAATTAACAAGATTTTCAAGAACCAATCATAAAGACAGCAGATAGAGGCTTCAGCAGACAGTTTTAACTGGAGCTCAATCTGGACCGTAATGTATTTTATCTTCTTAACATCTTGTCCACAACCATACATGACTAATTCATCCACAAAGGACTTATTTCACTTGTTAATGAAATCACATTATGGCATTTGCAGTAGGAAAAAAAGTGGGAAATTTTATTCACATCTTCAGGTAGTCTTTCACACCCTCGGTTGTCTAAACAGGAGGTTCTGAGTCACTTTCCTGGCAAGACACCACCGTCGTGTCGAGCTGCTCACTCCAGTGAATACATTCCCTTAAGAAAAAAAGCTTATTAACTAGAAACACACACACACTACTACTAACTGTTTCATAGCCTTGCTAGCAGCATGAATCAAGGGATAGCAAGGTAGGTTGATCCAATTCAGACTGAAATACCTCAGCAACAATTGAATGGTTAGCCACGAAATTTTGATGGTAAATGCTATTTATTTGGTAGTCCTCTGATGATGTATCCTTAGGACTTTGGTGATCCCCTGACTATTGCTTTGGTGCCATTATGGTGTAGTGGACTCTTTCTTCGAATCAGCCCTTGGTGAATGTTGAATTCTTTTTGTACTTTTGTAGATTTCTTTATGGACTATCTGAAGACTCTGGTTTTGGTTTCTTGAGTTTTGGTTTCAGCATTTCCTGTTTTATTGTTGTAGCTCTGCCCCTTGTGTGTCTGTTCTTAGTTCACTTCCTGTCTTTGTCTTGTTTCCCGCCTTTGTTGATAGTTTGCTCTGCCCTAATGTGAATCACCTGTTGCCAATCTACCACAGTGTATACAAGTGTTGTTGCTCGACTGTCTCTTTGTTAGTTTGTCTGTTGTCAAGCCTGGGTCTACTGTCTTGTTGAGTTTTGTTCCTGCTGTTGTCACCCCTGTTATTGTCTCTGTGGTCTTGTTTTGTTCCTGAGCTCCTGTCTCCGTCATGGATGATTTTTTTTGTTGCCTGCATTTTTTTTCCTGGATATGGACTTTATGCCAGTGATTTTAGAGTTAATGAAAAGACATTATCCCTATCTGTCCATCTGGTGGTATCTGCATTTGGGTCCTTTCCTTCGTGTTCTTGGCTGCAGCCTTATAACTATCATGACAGTTGAATGGATTTCAGTGAAATTTGCTACAGACATTCATGGTCTCCAGAGGATGAATTGTAAACACTTTAATTCTCTGAACTTTCATCCATCACCATCAGATTTAAATTTCTGTTTATCCAAAGTGACAACATTTGCACCAATCTCAGTTGCTTAACATGCCAGCATTATCTTTGTGTCTTGAAATGGCTTGGGCATGACTAAATTTACTTTGAATTTCTGCTTCTCCACTTTGATGGCTGCAATGCAGGTCAGTCTGAAATCTTTGCAACTACATTACCACAAAATAGTAATTCAACCTGACAAATAAAGAAGCAGACATGTTCATTGTTATCTATTTAATGCAAATCCCAGAGTTAATAGGAAACGCTGGCTGCTTGAAAACAAACACACAGCTACCACCATCTAACATTTGCTGAAAAGACTCACAACATGAAATTCCTCAGACTGGAAATGGACTTTGGTTACATTCTCCATTCCACCTCAAGGGCCACTGATGTGAATTTGCTGTGCAGGTGGATAACTATTGATTGCCTGGATTTTTGAAATCAAGCCTTGAATTCTAGCCTGGTACACAGGTTTTAGGTCTCTCTTTCAAATTAAAGCTAGAAAAAAGGACACATACTAAATGTATTTCCTTCTGCACATCACAATGTTTTCAACCCTCAGAAATCAGAGAGATCATGATACATTACTCATATGTTACATATCTTGGAAGTATTTAACATTTTTGTCATTCAATTACAAACACTAGAAGAGTACATGTTCATGATTCTCAGTCCATTATTCTTCATATCATATTTTTTTTTCATTTTACTGGGTTTATTAGGTTCTTGGGAAGGACATTCAACATAACTGAACAGAAATTAATTGAGCTTAGCAATAAGTGACCAAATAGAAAATGATGCAAAGTAGGCAAGGCAAGCAAAGCAAAACAAACCAGATTCATCACAACAAAATGTAGTAGAGATCATCAGAGGAGGAATTTTAACTGCTGTATGAGAGTCTAACTGGGTTTCACGAACACCCCCCTACAAACACATACACCTACATGTATCCTGAACCCTCAACCACCATTACTTGTGCTGAGATGTGAAATACAAAATTACTGCAATTTTCTGAACCACAGTTAGTTTGTAATAATAGTGAAAGAAGGTTTGACCACCCACTCTGCAGCTGTACTATGCAAATCCTTGGACCTAAAGCATTCAGAAAGTATGACTCCTAGTGTTAGAGATAGTACTGAAGTGTCTCGGTCTGGCATTTTTATGTATGTCTAGAAAACAGATGGTTGAGGTGGTTGAAGTTCATATGGGATCCACAATCATTCTGTCTCACCATGTCTGCTTGGTGGTCACACACACACACACACACATGCACATACACATACACAGGCACAAATGCATGTCGGCACAGATGTAATTTGTATGGCAAGATAGAAAAACAACAACACCAACAACAACAACAACAACAACAACAACACTTATAAATCTTCAAGCTAAGCCACCAAAAGCTACAAATTAGACACTAGGGAAAAACTTGAACAGCTCAGTAATAGCAGTGAGAAATACCAAGATAAGCAACAAAATGTTGGTATTTGTATAAATGTTCATGGTTTAAAAAATGTTGTTTTTGCTTTTACAAAGATCAGTTGTCTTTGTAAAAGACCGCCAGTCATCAATCACCTGCAGTGGTCTATCATTGCAGATTAATGAAGCTACTTTATTAATTGTGTGTCTGAGAAGTAATAAATGCTCCTGCACATCAAATAGTGGATAAATAACCTGAATAGTGATTGGACCAACTAATGCATTGCTTACTGATTTACAGACATTGCAACTGTGCAATCTGTGTAAATTTCTTCACTTACTGTAAAACAAATAGCTTCATTCTTCCATGATGTAATTATGGAGAACACTGCTTGAGAACAGAAAAGAGGAAGGCTGTTCAAAACCACATACAATTAATTTATTCTAACACTGGCTTCTTGCCAGCTGGTTGCAGCAAGGTTTTCAGATTTTTGCAGTCATTCTCTCCCTTGGCCTTAGGCTGTACTTGTGTTCTTCAAAAACTAATTATTTCACAAACCTAGCAGCAATCCCTCAATAATTATGCATGTGATAAAAGCCTAGTGCAGCTGCTACTCCTGATCTGGCTGATCAGGGGAATTGGAGCAATGTTACCGACTGTCCACTTACTAAAAACCACCCCAGAAAAGCCGATTGGGTGGCTCGTCGTAAAGAAGGGCTCCTCTGGGGTTTTGGGAAGGGTAGGGCATCTAAATTTAACTTAAAATAATTGTTTCCTTTAATTATAAAGCTGCATATGACGTGAATCAGATTAAAATACCCTGTGTAATAAAAGTGACCCTGGTGTTAACTTAAGCTATAAAGTAGTTTCAGACCAATTTAACTCCAAAAAAAAAAAAAAAAAATCCAAGAAATCATCCCACTTGACAAATGAAATTAATCATACATTTTCACCAATTCTGAAAGTCAGTATGAAATACACAAGAGAATCCTATATAGGGTCAGTGACACGATTACTAATAGGTTTTGCTTCAAGTGAAAAGAACCATTTTAATTGTATTCTGCATCAGCCAAAAGGAAGGCAGCTTCACAGGAATAAAGCAAACAAATTACCTGCCAGCCCCCGGGTCTCGTCCTCACTAGGCATTATCTGTTATTTGATAGCATATGATCTAAATGAAAGTGGACAGAGAAAATTATTTTGGTGTGATTTTGTTATGACCTAGTCTCTGTTTACAGATCAGTGCAGACAGAGGAAAGGGAAAGGTACAAGATAAGCAGAGGCCACTTGAGGGAATTAAAACCATGCTGGCACCATGTTGTTTGAGTCCCTCTGTAAACAGCGAACATATGTTTAAAGAACAACCCTAATTTTTGTTCTTGAAGCCTTAATTTGTGTAATCGTAGTTACACATTAAAGGAATAATTTGAAATTTGGGGAAAATATAAGTCCACCGTTCACTCTCCTTTTAGGTCTGTACTGGTCTCCGCTGAAGGAAATATCTGGCTCTTTTGTTCTTAAATGCTCCACTGTGTTCACCACTTAGGCTCTTATTTTGTCTACCATTTGGTGCCAGGGCAGGTAGTGTACAGTTGGTTTTTCAGAGCTCCTTCTCTGTTAACAGCTGCATCTGCTGTTGAAAACAACATCTTGAGAGTAGTGAGGGTGAACCAAACACTAAGGTTGTGGGCAGGAAAACCCAAACAAGAGCTGAACATGAGCTGAAAGAAACTAAAATGTTTTAACCTGAGTGACACTGTGTTGTTGTTCTAAAGTGTATCCCTCCATGAATTAATAGTTCTGAGGGCAGAGAGAAGAACTTATAGAGGAAAAGAAGTTTTTAGGTGGTAGGTCTGGAAATCAGTCAGTTGGAGGTGTTACAACTAGAGCTGCTGCTTGCTGTCTCTGCAAACGCCAGCCAGGGAATTTATCTGTTGCCTACTTTTGACCAAAAGACACACCACTCCATCAGGCCAAAAAAATTCACCACACTTTTTATCTAAATGCAGCTTTGCTCATTGTTTTGGAGCCAGAGAAAATGCAGACCCTCCCACTTTAAAAGCCATTAATGCCATGAATAATGCTCCACGCAACTCGGCTCCAACTCTTGAAAACACACAGTCAACTGATAACATTTTGTTGGCACTAGGATCCATTTTTCAGCTATAGGAATGCATAATGCCATGTGAGCTGAAAATCCTCATGCCATGATTTTGTTGTACTCCTGCCTGAGAGTGTCAATTCAGTTTGACCTTGGTAAATTTTGAAAAGTCTGAAAAGGCTGCATGGACTGATTCAAAGGAATTTTTCAGGTGAGATGAAGAAAAAACACACTGTGAGCAAAAGCCAGTCAGACATTGCCTCTGAATTGTGCTGGCACTGTGAATTGAGCAGGGATAAGAAAGAGGATTCGCTGTTCCTAATTCAATCACAGGCTTCAATGAACAATTTGATCAATTTTTGCTACAGAGAAAGTCTGTGCCTAA
Organism: Toxotes jaculatrix; assembly: GCF_017976425.1. Lineage (NCBI taxonomy): Eukaryota > Metazoa > Chordata > Actinopteri > Toxotidae > Toxotes > Toxotes jaculatrix. Next base: position 16,127,093 of record NC_054408.1, read on the forward strand.
AAGAAGTTTGGTTTAGACCTCAAGGACGTGGAGCTGGTGGGACTGAAAACCCCTTGAGCCAATGACCAAGTTTAGAAACAAAGAATGCCAGATGGTACAATATATGTTTTAATGTGCTTACAATACTTATCTCGACCGCAGAGGAGAAAAAAAACAAAAAAACAAAAAACACAACCACCTCTCTCAGGGACTGTTGTCTCAAATCAATGCTGTTTGTTCATGTGCCCATTACAAAATATCAATGGCAGAAGATGCCCACATTTCCCCATTCAGTGAGTATGTGAGTGTGTTTAATGGCATTGTCAGTGCCATTCATCAGATTGGACTGGTATTACCTGTATCTGCCCATGTCTTTTAGCACTGCCCCAGTCATCTGCCTCAGATGTGACTGCTTTCAAAGAGTGACTCATGTCGTCCCAACTGAACTAGACAGGTGTTTGTGGTTTGCGCACAAGTGAGTTTTTGTGCATATGTGTTTGCATGTGTGCAGTCTTTTTATTCTCAGGCAGAAACCTGCATTATCCTATTTGAGAATCCATTCTCAGGTGTGGCACTTTCTGTGGCTGCCTTCGCGTTGGCTGGACCAAGGGGGCACTGAGTGGAAGCCAAAGCCACTGCAATCTGCAGTAATGTGTCATCTGGCATGGACATTTATAGGGTCTGACAGATAAGTGCTTTTAGACGCATGATGCCCATGATCCATTTTTACCCTGAAGTTGCCAGGATTTTTGTGCTGGCACACAATATACTTGGGTCTCACTATTTATAATCGAAAAGCTCCTCTGAAAAAAAGTATACATGGGCAGTTAAAAAAAAGCCTCTGAAACGGCTTTTTTGGACCATCAAAGGACACTTAAACACACCAGTGAAAGCCAGACTAATGAAGTCAGACCCTTACATGGGTTTTGCAGCTCCATAAGGCAGAATGACACAGGTTTCATTAAAACCTCCTACACAGTTACCAGTGGTTTGTGCAAAATGCAAACTGTTATTTAGAAGATAAATGATTTGTAGTAGTTACAGGAGGCTTCACTTGATGAACTGCATGTACAGTGTGGCAGTTCAGATAAAGGCTGGACAGACCACTAAGATGTTATAAGTGCGAGCGAGTCTTGGCTTTGTCTCCGGACAAAATGCTCAGAACAGCTTTTCCTGCTCTTCATTACCATTGAGATGTTCGCTCAGCTTGGAACATTTCAAACAATTTATGGCCACACAGTTTACACATTGATTATACTGGAATGAGTTTTTCTTTTATTTTCTAAAGGAATGTTTAAATGAGCTTGTAGCCCAGTCTTAAGTGTGAGGAAGGATTTTAGCCTAGTGGCATGGCTCTTGGCAATCTTGTCTCACAGAATTTATGTTTATATACAACTAATTTCCAACAGTAAATAACGTTTAGGAAAGGTAATGTTCACAGACAATGTATTTGTTTTTTGCCAAACTATCCAGTCGTCTAGTAAAATATCCATTTGTACTCATTACTTCTTCGTGGTTATGTTTAGGTACTCACAGCACTTGGTTAAATTTAAGGAAGGATCATGGTCTGGTTTAATACAGAACAAGTTCTCAGTGATTTCAGAAACAATGTGTTTATTTACATTTCACCAAAATGTTTCCCTAATCTCAACCAAAGTGTTTTTGTTGCCTAAGCCTAACCAGAGATGAGACTGGATGTGAACTCCATTCTCTGGTGTGACAGTTGTGTGCTTTGAACGCCTGCCATCCACCCCAGCCACCTCCTGGCGACGCTGCAGCTGTTAATAAATGTAGCGTTACATTCAAGACAAACATTGCCTCTGAATGTAATCCAGCCAGCAATTATGTTGCCACCACAACAGAATTAGGAAAACAGTTTAGTTATATATGAAAGTAATTTGTAGGAGACAGGGCTGCTCCAGGCACAGCAGTGTCAGTTGGTATACCATTTTGGTCCAGACTGAAAGATCTCAGCAACTGCTGGGTGGATTGCTGTGAAATTTTGTACATTCATGGTCCACAGGAGATGAATCTTCATAACTTTGATGATCCTGTGACTTCTCTCTGGTGCAACCGGCAGGTCACGGTCACCGAAAAATACCTTTATTATTGGGCGAAATGTGTTGACATCTATCACATGAAATTTGGTACAAAGGTTCGTTTTCCCCTCCAGATCAAAACACTTTACTGATCCCTTGACTTTTCATCTAGCGCCATCATCAGATCAAACTTGTAATTTGTCCAGGATTTTGTGTTCAGTGATAATTCGAAATTGTTGTCATTCTAACATGCTAAACTTAAATGGTGAAAACTGCAAACATTATATGTGCTTACCATTAAAATGTTAGCATTATCTTTGTGAGCAAGTTGGCATGTTCAAATCACCACTGTGCACAACTGCAGCCTCACAGAGCTCATTGCATGGCTGTAGACTCTTAGTCTTGTTAGTGTTCAAACTAATTCCACCCACCTTTTAAATGAGGCCATTTAAGCGTTAATTAGCGTTAAATACTGCCCATTATATGTCTCAGCAATAAGAACATCCAAGCTCTCCATGTCTATGACTGGAAATGCTTATACTCTGCAAACTATAATAACCAAAAATGCAACAAAAGACTCTTCATCGAGCTTCAATACTGTACAAAATGTGTGAATGCTTGCACAGTATAATGCAATCAAAATCACATTATGAAGCTTTTAAAGTTGGGTTTTCGTTGTGAGTGAGAGTGGTGATGATTCAGCTTCAGTTGGTAATTTTTGAAACTGTAGCTTGTGCTGCTGGTGTTTGTGTCAGGTCTTCCTGAGAGTGAAGGCTGCTCAAGCATGACCATTCTTCTTCTGAGCATTTCACATCATAGTCAGAGCTACAATCCCTGAAGCACATAGTGTGAGATACAATACAGCAACATTAGATTCAAGGGTGTCAGCGATCAGAATAACTACTTTCTCTGTTTGTCTGCAAAATCAAGATTTATTTTTGTGTGAATCTGCCTCTGCTCCCCTCTCACCAATTCTGTCAGAACCTGAGACAGATATATGGGAGATGGGTTTTATCAAAAATGTAAAGAATCATTTTACAAGACAATTCTTTGTGCTTTTCCGTGGGTTTCTGCTTATATTCCTGTGTTTATGAGTGTGCGTGTGTAACTCCGTGTTCCCACAGTCCAAGTTTCTCTGACCAAAAAGACAAGCTACTAATCCAATGCCTGAAAACATCAGCTTGTGAATAAGCAGCAGCAACCTCTATTTTCTAACCAACACCTCCATTTAACCCTAACGGTTACCAAAGTTATTTCAATTACCATTCAGTTTTTCAGTTACTTATTCCAAGAAATGCTATTTTCACGTGAAAGCCTTTCCACAGCAGCAAATAGGCCTATATCCAGTTACTTAACTATTGAATTATACTTTTTTCTTAAAGCAGCAGCAGAAATAATAAGTAGTGACTATAAAACAGATAAAATACAATTTTGACACTCAGTACTATGTCAGTTATTCTGAATACAAACCCCGCCCATGTATACTCTGTTGAGCCAGTGGATACAGAAGGGTTACCTTTAAGGTGTTCTATATATATATATATATATATACATACATATACATATAAACATAAAAAGGTCCTTTTAAGCTATTTTGAGCCAACAACACAAGCTGTCGTTTTCTCAAGAGGACAGTCTACAGACTACATGTCCAGAACTGCAGGTCTGAAGCTGCTCACTCTTCTGGATGATATTAGCAAGCTCTGGGCAAATTAATTGTTTCTACTAACAAGCATTACCTCACAGCCTATATAACTTATTACTTTGTGCCGTGGAGCTCCACTGTTGTCCCAAAATCGTTCAAAACACCTCATTGTTACCCTGCGTGATATGTTCCTATAGTTTATTTTGGCTCAGTCCCACATACAATGTCCTCCTGCCATAAATACTCACTAGTGCACCAACCATGAGTAAATCCACGGCTGAAAATAGTCCCCAACAGATGCACTATGTACCCCTGTCTGAATCATATTCGCTAAAAATGAGTGTCCACATTTTTTTTTACAAAAAAACTTTTCTTTTCTTTTGTTAAAGGAAACTACAAATGGGCTTGGAGATACCAAAGCGTCGGTAAGATGGCATTGTTGATTTTGGTGTAATCTTTTTTTTTTTTTAATTTACAGAATTATATCAGACTTAACCTCTTAAGTGATTCACATTAAAGATTCCGTGAGTCCTTGTTATTGTTTAGACCTTTTGAAGGGCTAAATCTATCTAAATCATGTTAACCTTAGTCTAGGTCGCACATCAGTGATTGCCAGGCAACAACAACATAGGCTACTGGTGGCGCAGGTTGTTCTGCTTTGAAGGCTTCAACAAAAGAGAGGTAGTGCAGAGCACTGCGTCTTTTGTTGCTTAGCCTTCAAAGCACAACCAGATCTCACAACGTCTGTTTCACGGCAAACCATAGGGTTGGTAGTTATCAGGTAATGATTATGTCATGATGACATTAAAGAAGCTGTGCCATCCCTTTGTCTCTCTTAAATGACTAATAGCTGATGAACACAGTACTTTTATGTTATACAAGTGTGACCCGAGGTTGTTTCACGCTGTCTACCTTCACTACTGTTCCCACGCTGTGGATAGAACATTTGGTTCAAATTGTTTGTGTTGCTCTTGATATGCAATTGTGTAGGTGGTGAAATAGCTGATTTGTTTTGAAAATAATGGACTTCAGTTCAGTAAAAAAGAAAAAATTATGTTTGAATGCTCTTTTACCAAGTGCTCCTTCATCCTCAAACCTCAAATTTATCCCCTTTGATGAATAGCAGATCATGTAATCAAGGGCCTACAGTAGTAGAGTTTAAGTGTGTGTATACGTAAGAAAGATTCAATTGAAACAATTGTAAGTTTGGGGAATGCATGTCCCTCGAGCAATTTCTTCTACTTTTGGTTTTGTCTATGCGTAGATTTGACACAAGGCACACACTCGCAGACACACTGTGATGATTCAAATGAGCCCTAATCACCACCAGAGCTGTGTTGTGACACATGAGAGGCTGGCATCTCTGCAGGGGTGTCATCACAACTTAAGCGTCTTTTACTTATCTGATACTATGCATCCACACGACTCCAACTTTGCATCACATACTTACAAAGCGCAAGGACTGACAGGGATATCAACACTCTGATCAAAGCGATGGAAAACAACTACAGTGGATCCTCATTCAGTTCTCTCAGCTTTCCTTAAAGGTTGCTTAAGATCTACGTGAGTGAGAGAGACGACAATGTGGCTTAGGAACAAGTTCATGGTCCCTCATGAAGGCAGTTTATGTGCTCAGTGCAAATGTGTTCTCCTGTAGTCCAAAGACACATGTGAAACATGAGTATAGGTCAGTGCTGCAATATTTCAAGAAACCTAGAATTTGCATCTTGGGCTAAGGAATGTAGAATTTATGGGTTACATGAGGCCACTGTATGCTTATGCTGTACCTACAGAGTGCACCACAGCGTAACGAATGCAAAGTTATTTCTGGATTCTTGTCAATTGAAAGGTGAACAGATAAGGATGTGTGGCCATTGTTTGTCTAGCAATAAAAGGGTGCAAACTGATACAGTTCTCCTGTTTTTCCTCCCTCTTGGTTTCAGATCTTTGCAACAAGACAAACAACTTGTGTGGCCACAAAAAAACAAAACAAACAAAAAAAAAAAAAAACACTGAATAAAACATAAGATTCTCAGTGAGGAGGCCATACTGATGTAACCCCTTGTTATTATGAGTTACTTAGAAATTCTGTTGTCTAAATGAATAGCAGACAACACACCAGCTCTATAATCTTGCAGAATACCTACAGAGTTTGTGTGGCAAATCTGCTGACCTTGTTACATAACTTGCATGATGACATAGAGGAGTGAATAAAGTAGGGTGTACGGTAGTAGGAGTAGACGAGCAAATCCTGCATTTTTATTTTACTTCAAATAAATAGAAGCCTTGTCTCTCTAAACAAATATCTGCTGCTTTCTACCACATTACAGTGTACTGCATGCTTTGCTGAAGGAAAGACTTGAATGCACAAAAAATTACAAGTGCTCCAGATTTGTTATTTAAGTCAGTGATGTTTCTTGAATGAACTGTATTTTTCATGCATTGTCCAATAGTTAATAAGCAAGATGTCTTTAAACTAGCAGATTTTGTCAAGACAGTTATGAGCACACACACGACTGAATAGTTTATTCATTTCGATTTTTTTAATCTTCAAAAGTGACTAGATGATTAAAAAACACAGTTATGGCTGATTAGCAAAAACAAGTTTGACTGTAATTTTTCTGGGAAAGGATCCTAATTACATCTCCCTGAAACTGAGAATGGGAATGAAGCCTTGGTGTGCGTGTGAAGCTTTACTATTTCAAAACAATGAAACAATAAAGATAGGATGATGCAGTTTGGATAAATTAGGTGAAGGCTGCCTTGGCAGTGAAGGATGGAACTACAGTTCTTGAGATGACAGGAAAGTCAGTAAGACTTGTCATGAATACAATGATGGATCAAGATCCAAAGTGGATTAAGCTTCTGCCCACAAGCAGAGAGCTCAAACTGCACTGCCTGTAACAAAATCTCTCTCTTTCAGTTCACGAAGCATAATATTATCATTCACTTTTGACAGCTGCATGTTCAAGACCCCAGACGAGAATATACACACATGCTCGTTATATTTATACCACATTTTGTTAAATATATACAAATACAAACATATCTTTGTTAGATAATACATACAATTGCATTTTCTCTGTCACAAAAGTATACATATTAATTCTTTCTTCATTTTTTAATTTTTTAAATAATACACTCACCACATTCCCATAATGTCTGCATTGCAGCTAAACTTAAGTTAAAGCTGAAATGCAAAAATGGTGCATTGCTGCAGTTTTAATAAGTGCATTTACTAATTGTGCATGAGAAGACCTAGGACTAAAGATCTGGAAAGATCTGAAAAGACAACACATTTCTGAGGGATTATTTCCTGGCAGAGACTATAAAGTTGAAGTTTTGCTGGTGAGTCTAAGCATGTACAACAAAAACAATATAATAATGCATTCTAAAAACACAGTATTTTCTCACAGAGACACATTATAAAAAACATCTCACACATTGCTTTTTTTTAATTTAGGGTTTTTTTGTGATCTTGTTACAAACACAATGGTTAAATGAATTTACTTTTCCGAAGGGCTCCCAGCACTTCATAAAGAAAGAGGACAATTCCCATATGATAGTGTTGTGACTTCCCAGAGTTACTCAAGCACAATTCTCCCTGGGAACATGAGAGCTCTTACCGCCCACTGTACAGCTACTAGATGAGGAGCCCGAGAGCAGCTGTAGCAGATGTATTTCAGGAAGGAAGACTCCATATTTTTTTTTCTTTTTCTTTTTTTTTTTTTTAAATTGAGCTTTGTTAGAAGCTGGTGTAATGCTATAGTGTAGCTGCCGGCATTTGTTTTGAGTTACAGTCCTCGTCATTCTATGAATTTAGCTTCATTTCTAGTGGCTGGTAAGTTCGAATGTACAAACAAAATCCTCACCCTTTGCAGTTTCATATTAAGACTTATCTCCAAGGAAATTGAACATTTGTCTAACAGTCACTCCATATCCTGGTATAATCTTTTACTCTGTCAATATCTGATTAAATGGAGGTTTTGTATCATTTGGCAGGAGACATTTTGTTCACAGTGACTAATATGAGCTTGAGCTTCACTGAAGTGTTGTTGTAGGCAGGAGCCATCATACTGCTTTATCTCTGTAGCCAAGACAAGTGTCTGCACTGCAGAAAATATACACTTTAATAACCCATTTATTTTCCTTTTCAGCCATGAGATTGTATTTTTTTCTTGAACTGAACAGTGTTACACAGCTACCAAAATTCAACATTTCCCAATCAAGGTTCACACATTCAAAGAATCTCAAGAAAAAATCTGACTTCACCAAAGATAAGAGGATGCTCACCATCCATTTATCAAACCTGCTATGAATCAGTTTTTGTTTGTTGGATCAGTTTTGGCCTCTCCCTTGTCAATCCTCAATGCACATCAGCCCACACATCACATCCGACTGTCCACATTCTCCTCAACACACCAATCTACATCCTGAAAGGGAATTTGTACATCAATCGGTGATTTCTTACAGGAAACAAAGTGACTACACATTTACATAACACCCAGCTAAATAAACAGCAGAGCGCTGCAGTGCTTAGAGGGAGGTGAGTTAAGAGATTGATGGGAAATGTAACACAACACCTCCAACTAGATATCACGAGCCAGCTCATTTTATAACCAGTGTTTTCCAAATCCCTAATTCCAAACCCCTCATATTACCAAAATTACATCAACTTGCATTTTTAACATTAAAGGATGTTCTGATAGCTTCATACATGTTTCAGCTATTTAACCAAACATTTCATCGTCACAGCGTGAAACCTGTCGAGATTTCACACTTTCTCTGTAAAATAAGTGGATGTGTTACTGTGATACTGTGAACTAACTTGTTAATGTTAGCAAGGTGGGGTTTTTTTTTTTTTTGACACGGTGTACTATTTCTATAAATTCATGCAGCCTCTTTTATAGGGCATTTCATGTACAGAGTCTGTCGGCACAAATGTTGGTCCAAACCTTCTCAATAAAACCTAACATCAAATGGGAAGATTCAGGGGTTTGTCAATAGATCTTTCTGGATTTAGGGAACTGGTTTGTAAAGGTTTTGGTGTATTAAACTCCCTTCTCCACTGAAACACAGTGTGAAAAAGAATTTTAACAACATTTATACTCATGACTTATCTTTTTTATTTGCAAATCAGATGATGTATGACTCAGAGGTACTGATTTCAGGAGTCATGAAAACAGAAGCATCTCTAAAAAACTTGTACGCTACGTGGTTTTAAAATTATTCTTGTTGTCAGTAGTTTCCAAAGTTTTATCATTTTTGAAAATGATAGTTTAATACTAATCTGTACTAAATATCTTCTTTTTACACTCCTTTTCCAGCATGTGCGGCTCCACGAGTAAGATCAGACTAAGATCAGACCAAAGACACATATGAGACCTTTTATCTGATGAAGTCCTACAGAAAATGTCATAAAACAGTTGTCTCCTTATTAGCCGTGGTTATTGGAGGGCTGTTATTACTCTTATCTTGTCTTCACACCTCCTCCGTACTGACGCACCTCTCTGAGCTCGGTCTATGGCCAAGAAGCGCGCTCCCGTCTGCGCGCCTCCCCCACCCCCCCGCGTCGACATAGTCGACGGGTGTCGGCGTGAACGTCGCTGTGCCGTGAATGGACATTAATAGGGAATGTAATACTCTTCTCCCACTGCCTGGTTTCTTCTGACATATAATCTCTGCAACGGAAGCCGGGTAAGTACATTTTCTGCAGGTTACACATTTATTAAGAGATGTATTAAGGCTGGCATGCAGTTTCTGAATTCATGGAGGGAAATTGGGAAGTAGTTACTAGACAGGCGCTTTATGTGATGTGTGCACGTTAGGTTTAATTGACATGGGCATAAACATGCTGTTGTCACCTTAATTGGTTCTTGAAAATGTTGCACTGACCAGCATTGTCTCTGGACATTTAAAATCCTAAACAGAGACCTTTACCTCCACCTTTGTGCTGAACTATTTTCATGCATATTATATGATAAAGTCAGGCTTGCATAATCCTATAGACTTTAGCATAATATATCCATGCATCTTTATCCTTCTAAAATTTTATGAATGTGTCTGTGGAGTTGCATACAGTAACACTTTTTCTTTATTTTATCCCTATCACATCCAAGAAAATGAATGCTGTACACAGTAATTAAGGGGTGGTTTTAATTATGTAAGGGAGAAAAACAAACAAAAAACAATGTATTTGCTGTTGGTGTTGAGTGATTTGTATTGATTGGGTATTACCTGGATCTTTACCAGACATGGTTCGCCAAGAGGGAGTAACGATGAGGAGATTCCTCTTCTTGTGTAGGGTTGATTTGAGAGCAAAGGCTCTCTAGTGGCTGCGTGTGCGAATGTCCAATATGTTATATATTGTATAATATTTTGTGTTTCACAATGAACTTCTGGACATAGACTTTCCTAAAAGCAAGCCATATGGTCTCCAAAGACCTGCTGGAATCCAACTGGGAACCAGCAGGTCCTCTTAGGAAGCTCTATTGGACCAAGTCATGGAATATCAAACCCACAACATCACATCAAGTGTGATCAATAAAGAGGGTGTGTGTGGTCGAGATAATAAGGGAAAGAGAGAGCATCTGAAGGGAGTGTGCATTGCAGCATATGTGCAGGATTTATTTAACACTCAGACTGGGTTGGTGTGATAGACAGTGAAGGACAGTGAGGGAATCACAAGGGTGAGTGACTTGCCAGCTTTTTATGTGCATTCCCACAACTGAGCATGTGCATACGTGCATGTTGGATGATTCTGCAAAATCCAGGTTCAGTGCTGTTTTTTCTTTCTTTCTTTTTTTTTTTTTTAGAGTTCTTGCTTTCTTTAGTATCTTGTCATGGCAACTATAGTATAGTATAGTATTGTTACAGGGAAAAACCGTATGGAAAATAAATTATGGTTATGGTTATGCTATGAAAACACTTAAGGAAAGGCCATGGGTACAGTGAATAGAAATTGCAGGTCAGTTATGAGATGCATACTCTGATCTTCTGCATGAAAGGTGGACATGCTACACATCCATCCACGGCATTGTATGCTACCTCACTACATAAAGGACACACAATTTCCTGCATTGGCACTGAACACTGCTCCTGGATGTAAATGTGGAAGTAATTCTCAGGAGACTGGACAGGTCCATGCACAGCCTCACTGTAGAGTCCTATCGGTTAAAGGAGGGTTTTTAATTTATGTACAATGAAGCCAACAATTTCCTTGCGGCAGAGGGCATTATTGAGAACCCTTTCATTTAATGACTTGAAATACTGAAGGAGGTCTCCACACAGGGCTCTTATTGGCCAAGGAGACACATTTAGTTGTGGTACTTAATTATAGCAGGGGAGTTATCTTGGAAAGAAAAATAATGGACACCAGTGATGAGTGGTAGAGTCAAACCAAGGACACGTTGTGGTTGGTGATGATATGAGGCCATGGAGCAGCAAGCATTGAGTGTAGCTCATCCTGCAGCACTCAGCCAAGTGGGCTTTTTATACAGGGATGCACCAGTCCTGCTTTTTCTCTACTGATGCTGATACTGGTACTTGAACTGTTTGTTTGTTTTGCTTTTCGATTTAAGATCTTCATACAACAGTGAGTGAGAGTGAGATACCAATCCATTATTTGTATTCAGGATATATTTGGAAACATGTATCACTAACTGTATTACAGTAAATGCACCCAATTTGTCTAATGCCCCATAAGGGATCATTAAACCTTAATATCTCTTAAGCTGACATATTTGATGTCAGCCAGTTGCAAAGTAACAATATTACAGAAGTAGATGGGAAATTTGCAAGCTTACATCTTACAAGTGAAACAACCTTTACTGCTTATATAGTGATAATAAGCTTTACTTACATGTTCTTTAACAAGATTAAAAATGTGCTTTACATGAAAAAAAAAACATACAGAGCAAGCAAAAAATAAAGGCAAAGAGAAGTAATAATAACAATCAAAACAGGAAACAGAAAGATCATTCAGTAAAAACAAATGGAAAACAGAAAAACAGGGAGCAACAGTAAAAACAGATGCACGTCAAGCACTCACAAAAGCTTTCTACTAATTCTCCAAGCTTGAGAAAAGATAAAAGCAATCTGTACAACTTTTTATTTTATATCTGCATTTTACATCAACATTTGCATATTATTGACTCCAACAGTGAGAGGTGGGTGAAAAAGTTCTACACCATGATTTCAGTAAACTTAAGCCAGCGTGCTTTACACCAAAATATGCCAAAGGGGTGAGAGAGAGAGAAAGAAGCAGTTAAGAGTTTTGTGGCATTGTGCTATGAATATTTTACAAACTTTGACTGGAGAATAATAACCTGTGACATCCAACTGGCAAACAAAATACTCTAGATCAGCCAATCTGAAAGTGTTCAAGACATGTTTGCTTATTTTTACAATGGTATTTGACCAGTGTTTCCCCTCTGTTTATATTGGATCAGAGTGGTGCTCCCAGGTACATTTGTTTTGTTTATGGCCTGATGGACCTGAGCTCTGAACTGAAAGTTTATCGATCTGAAATAACACTTTGTTTAAATGTTAAAAGGTTTATAATATCTGTTGTTTATAGGGCTGCTACATGGACAACCTACACAGCTCAATATCTTTAATTAGGCCCACTGTTTGTGTTTTTATACCGCCGCTGGTTTTGCTGATACTGTTGTAAGCTATTTGCACTGTCGATAATATCACATAATGCTACCACCTTCAAAGTAGAGAGCCTTATTTTCTTTGACTGGATGATAGTGTTTGCTTGCTTGTGTTTACTTTTAAATTTCAGTGTGTCCTCTCCTGTGAGAGAGCTGTCTTTACCTCATAGCATAATTTAGATAGGACAAATACAGTTTATGAGTCTGAAATGCTCTTAACTTATGGTCCTACCAATGTAAATTAGATTGATGAGACAAATACATTTTTCAAAAAAAAAAAAATGGCTTATGCATCTTTTAAGAAAGGCCCTTTAACTGAGTTTGCTCATGATGTCTTTCTATTTTCCCCAGCCTACTAATAAAACAGATATCTGATGTACAGCTTTTCACTGACGCGTCAGAGAGGCCAGAGCCTCAATCAAAATCCGTCCCAATACATCTTACCTATTCATTCATGTCAGATGATGAAAATGGGCCTTTTTGAGCTCTCTGTTTCCCTCATGTGTCTGTTAGCACTGCCTATTATGAAAAAAAAAACTGCATAAATGCTGCTCTGCCGCATTAAAAAGCCCATAGCCTTCAGGAATCAATGTTTAATTAATTGTCACCAATCCATGACAGATGAGAATTCAAATGAGAGGTTTTGGCAATGTTAGTTGCCGAAAGTATGCAAATTCTAGACAGCTCTCATTGATTTTTCATGGATCTTTGAAGACATTTGAGGGGTCTTCAAATCCAAGGCAGCATAAACCAAACATACCAGCTCTACCGTAGGGATTCTTGTTTGTGTTTGTGCGTGCGTGTGTGTAAGAGAGAGAATACACACAGCAACAGAAGCTGCTGCTGGCTGTTGTAGGAAATTAACTCTGGGCTCATACAATAACTGACTTTGTATGGGTGAACTAGTACCTTAACTCTAGATAACCTGTAGGGGCTAAAGTAGACCTGAAGAGAGCATCCATCAACTGGGCACATCTAATAGAGTGGCCCATGTCTGAGAGATGGTCTCTCCCCATGGCCTTTTATATGAAATTGACTCCTAATGGAATGAGAGTAAAAGCCTAAAACCCCAAGAGCGGCGCCTAGAGGCTCCAGTGTCCCTTACATTCTATAAAGCAAGTGTTGGATGGAGTGAACAACAGTCTGTATTTACAGGTTTTGCTCATCTTAGAGCCTTGTGTTCAGTGGGGCTAAAGATGCAATGTTTGACTTGAGGATGTGACCAGGTATGTCCTAGTTCAGGGACTGCACCATAAACATGACCCACAAAGGCAGATTCAGAGAACTTTGTTTCTCTCTGAAGGCAGGAGGGAGGCTGTCATGTTTTCAGTCTTCTCTAATTCAACAATGTAAGTCAATTAAATCCTGTAAATCACCTGTTAACAATAGGAGTGAAAAGAGCGTTATCATGTGCTTTTCAAAATGGTTACGAATCACAGCAGGAAAAATTCACTATGGACACTACGGTTAAGGTTTGGTTAAGTTTAGGCACAAGAACGACTTGGTGAGATCTAGGAAAAGACCATTGTTTGGGTTAAAATGAGTAGTTATTTAAGGCTTGGGGACTGTTGTTGCCATGGTTACAATAAAAGACACATGGTTAAAGGTATGGAGCCATGGTAGTCATGCTTAAAAAAACAACAGTTACTACTGTAAAAGTTTCACATTTTGTTGACCCAACCATCCATCCTGACCTCTCATCTGTGTGGATTGTGTTGCTCTACAACAACTGTTGAGGACGTCTATGGAGAATGCTCTCTTTCCATTTTCATCAGTGTGTTTGTCTTTAAAGATGAGGCTGTTTTACATTTTTACTATTATCAACAGCCTGAAATGAGACATACGTCTGAGTCCCATAGAAGTCTGTTGATGTTCAGTGTGACACCACGTGACTGACAACATATCCAAGCTGCTACCAAGAACAAACAGTGGAGTTTAAGTCTGTCGTCCATATTTACATCCTGTAATTGCTATCCCATCTGTTAAGCTCTGATATATATATTAATAATAGATCACCACCAGAACCAAACAACAAGCACACAGAGGCTTGTGGCTACAGAGTGCTGGTAAGGACACACTTGTGTCTTCAAAGCTGAATTTCTCTGCAGCTTTTGAGGGACAGACAGCCTGACTTACCAACATCACCATCATATAAACTGAGTTGCTAAGATGGCAAAAACAGTCAGTTTATCAGATGGAATTAGCAGCAGGGCAAAGTACATCTCTGCTTACATCCAGCTCCTTTTATGTAAAACAGCCATTAAAATAGGATCTGCACCAAGGACTCAGAACTCAAAACCTCTGCCATTATCATAAGCTTGACAGCTATGAAAGCTGAGGGTTGAAATTCCAGCTCTTTATTAAAGACAAAACTGTCTGTGCTCATTTGTTTTACCTCTAAAATATTAGCTTCATGTTTCAAAGAAAGATAAAATGGCTTTTTTGTTCTTTGTGTGCCTTTATTACTTTTTTGTTTGTTCTGATTTTTGGGTAAACAGTACTTTTTGCTACAAGACGCTTATTTTCTGAATGTGTGGAAGACGTCAAAGATCAAAGCTAAATTGTTAAATTATTGCTTGGTGAACAGGGGATCAAGGCAGGACTTAGGGGCACATTGTAGCCTGTAATGGTAGATACTGTAAGTAATGCACTCCAAAAAGAAGTTCTGTACTGTCCTATTAAAAGGCCAAAATGCTTGAATACAAATTTCTCCTTAGCCTTTCCCAGAGGCCGTCTGCAGCTTGGGTTCAAAGAACTTCCAATTAAAAGGTCTTTTAATTCCCTCTGCTCCATTTCAACTGAGTTCCAGCAGGCGACACATGTTATTGTATGTGTCAGTTCAGGAGTTCCTCATTCACTACTGAGGACAAAATTGTTGAATAAATTCTGAATGCTTGATAAATGAGGGGTACTTGATCTGATACTGCAAAATTGATGCACCCAATTTTTAGCACCTCAACTGATTCACATGTATAAGAGTGTTTGGGGGAAAAAAAAAGATTTGATTGTGCAGCACTTGTCCATTACTCATCTCATGAGAATTTGCAGTGACCTTGACGACTCATCTCAGATACTTTCATAGCTGTTAACTTTGTATGTGTGGGAGGGCTGTAGATGCAGGCGGGATACTGTTGCATGAGTATTTGTATGTGACTGTGTGTTTGTGACTTGTGCCGTAATTGTGAATTTTATGAATTTCTTGTAATGTGCGCTGCATCTCTCCCGTTCTGCCTCTGATTGGCATACTGCACGAGTATGATTGAAAAGCACAAGGCGTTTTCATGGTGTGTGTTTTTGATGGTGTGTGTGTTGATAAGACAGAGAGATAAAGAAAAAGACCAAGATTTGGAACCTCCATCTAGTGATACTGTTTCCTAAAGAGTTGTCTGTTTTGTTTTCTGCCATAGTAGATCTTCTCTAAGTTTGTTCCCTGAGCTTTTAGGCCTGGTTTTATGGCTTTCTGAATCTATGCTTGAAAGCTGTCATGCTGAAACAGTACACCCTCATTCTGAAGTCAATATGAGCCTGTGACAGAGAGGTGGACTGGAAATCCATTGGCCTGATAGCAAATCCTCAGGATGTTGTTCTGGTAATGGTGAGACACTTTTCAAAATGCACAGCAAATGTCTGTTTTTCTTCTCTCTGAACATGTACTATAGCAAATCCACTTCAAGAAATCTTTTTGTACACTGGCTGATTTGAACTTTGCTGGGGGGAATAAATAAATAAATAAATAAATAAATAAATAAATAAATAAATAAATGAATAAATAAATAAATAAATAAATAAATAAAACTCGAATGACATCAACAGAAAATCCAAGGCACACTATATCACAGAGATTGGCCACTAATAAAGATTTTGATTGGGTTGAGATAATGGGTAAAATAGATTAGGCATTAGATAGCATTAGGGAAGAAGTCGTGGCTTAATGAGCTGCAACATTTTGCATGTTTGCTGCCTGACATCATTCAAAAATTGGGAAATTTTACTTGTGATCAAAAAGGGTTGGGTTGGTCAATGTTGGGTTTACAAGAAACATCCATTAACTGACTTCCTCTTCTCTGCTTTATTATCAATTACACTAATCTAATCTAATTTCCACAATTAGAGGAATTTCAGAGGAATCCATTACTGGTTTTAGCTTATAACTGAGTGCTGAGTGTAGAACTGTGTTATAATCGTATTGCAAACTTTGCTGACAAACGGGTTTAAGTGTGAAAGATGTGAGTCCAAATTAGAATTTTATGCATATAAACAAGTGAAGTCATAAAAGAAACAAAATATGTGAGAAATAAAAAGTGCTACATGTTGCAGTTAACATATTGTTTGCTCACATGTATTTACAAACATACAGAATTCATTACATATAAGTTATATGATAAAATATTGCAGCTTTTAGCAAAAATATATATATATATATTTTTTTTTTTTTTTACAAATACTGTAACTTACCTTTGTTTTTTTTTTTTGTTTTTTTAAATTGTGGTCATTTGTCCATACTCACTGCTTGTTTCCAACTATTGGACCATATGTCCTCATTTCCCTGTCAGGAAAGGAGGACCTCCTTCCCACATTAGGAACCAGCCTGTCCATTTGGAAATGGCTCCAGTCTGCTGAAACGCCTCTTCTTAGTAACATAGTTTAGTGCTTGTGGCACACAGTGATAATTAAATAATGTATCATGTCCTACACAAGCATTTCAAATATGCTTCTGTCATTAGCATACAAACAAAAAGAAAAAAAAAAACAACTTATGTTGCATGAAACACTAAAAGAGTGAAACAGTATAAGATGTCCTTTACATATGAATCTGGTGCGTTATACCCCCCCCCCCCCCCCCCCCCCCCCCACACACACACACACACACACCCTGCATGACAGTGGCTTTCCACTGAATGTTTTCAGTGTATGTCATCTGCTGTGGGTATTTACTTTTTGAGCACAGACATTGGTGAGTTGAGCAAAGACTAATGGAGTTTGTTCCATGAACTTAGTACCTGCTAAAAAATAGCTCTAAAAGCCAGAAGTCTCAAGACTGGATAGTAATTCAATTGGTAATTTGTAATTTATTCAACCTCTGTAGTTATGTTAAAGTCATTCTTACACATATTTCAGCTGCAGGCTGCCTCAATCAAAGCCTTTTCTCTCACCTTGCAGGTTCTAATCATTCATCTCTTTCCAACAGTGGAGAGCAGGCAGCGTGAGTCAGCAGCATATCAAAAGAAAATTCCGTAATTTTCTTTTTCAGAAGGTTTTTATCATTTTTTTCTCATGTTACTGACATATGCTACAAAATGCCAATCCCCAAGTTCTTCATACTCCTTCTGTCACACAAATAGATCTACCTAGAAAAATCATACACAGTGTCCCAAGAAACTGCTTTTTTTTTCTCTTTTTATTTTCCAGTTCCTGTGCTGAATGAGTACATTTTTCAACTTCATTCAAAGTAATTTCTTTGTAGAGTGACTTCTGGCAATATGACTCTGATCTTTGCCAAACAACTCCAAGGAGACTTACTGAAACAATCGGTCCATTTACAAGCAAGTTCTGACATAGTATAGTGAGTGCAGTGAACGCCTATGTGACATATGTTTATAATGACTTGAATGAGGGACTAGTGTTGTCTGTTGATCTCTCTGCTGATGACATTTGAAGGACATTTGAGCCATCGGAACTGACAGCTGAACAGCAACCTTTTGAATTCAAAAAACCATCTATATTATCCTTCGTATTATGTTTATGGTAGAACAATTTTGCACTAGTGGGATGAAAAAGAACGTGCGGAACCATTAATTGACTATGAATATTGTGTTTCTGCATAAAAAGTGTTTTTCACATGGAACTCCCCTCAATTGAGTAACTTGCTTCATTGCCTCAACCCAGTCCATTTACACTAAGGTGCCCTCATTACAGGGTAACTGTTCTGGAAATAAGTGAGCATTGGCAGAAATATTAGCTCCTGCAGGTTTGAGGAACTATGCATGAATTGCACTTTAATGCACTTTAATTAATTTCAAGTGGCTGCGTTTGTTAGTACGTAGGCTACTTGTATGTACTGTTTATTAAAGAGAATCAAAACTACTGTTTCCACACACCTAAGCATAATTATGAATATGTAAATGCATGTGTGAGTGTGTGTGTGTGTGTGAGAGAAAGACTGTTCTTTTCTACTCCTCACACGACTGTCAACCTACATCCAAAGGTAGCTGCAGCAGCCTGTGCGAAAGTCATTGTTTGTGTTTGCATTGATGAGCATTTGTGATGCTAATCAAGTGGCTGTGTAACTGATGGGAGGTCTGTGTGGAAAAAAAGAGCATTGTTTATGCAGAAATATAATATTAATATAATATTAATATTCATTGTCATTTGGCTGTATGTCCTCTTTTATATCACTCTACTGCAGTGTGAAAGTTGTTGCTCTTAGTGCTGAGATCACTTGAGAGCTTTTAATTCTGTTTTAATTCATTGTTTTGGTTTTTGTACATTTACTCTGGTTGAAGCTTTCTTATTAGTCCTAGCAAATCTATCACATAATGTATTTAAATGCCACTAATTTGCTCTGCCAAGTATATTTTCAAGGAAATACAATTGCTTTCGCATTTAATATGTTTAGCTGTTATTTTATTCAGGAGTTCTTGATTTTTCTCCAGGGGAGTTACAATTTTAAGTCATTAAGACCTTACCTTTCCACTCTAACAGCATGTTTAGCAACCCAATTAGCTGTAACATTTTGGTATCAGGCCATTAATTATATCAAACTACATGCACGCTAAATAAATACTCAATTCAAAACATCATGTGGCTCTGTAACCCTAATTTGAAGGGAGATGACAACATTTGTTTTTTTTTTTACTGTAAGCACTCAGATTTATTTGAAGTAAATGGCACAGATCATGTGTCAGACTTGTGACACGTTTAGCTTCTTCTGACAACCCACGTTTTTATCTCAAATTATCTTCAATTTAGAGGCTCTTAGAAATAACAAAACAATCTATAACACAATTCCCCTGATATCCCCACCTGATTTAGCACATTTAAGATCTGGATTTGTTTACTGTTTTTCTGACAAGGCTGTACTGTGTATACTGCAAGTTGTGTGTGTGAACACCGGTGATGTGTTTGTTTTTTGTTTTTTTTTGAAAGATAAATGAAATGTATTGTACCTTTCTGCTGCATAATGTTATATAAGTAAAACTAGGCATGGTGCACTCACTCACCCCTACTGGGTTCATTCCGAGCTACGCAAGTTATAGTTGCAGATTTTTGGAAAAAGTATTTCTGTTCCAACTCTGGGTGCTCACAGTAATAAACTGGAATAGCTCTCAGTAGAGCGCATACTTCCGTGAAGGCCAATGTCAAACAACATACACAAATTCATTATAAATGATCCAGATCTGCCCCCAAAATTTAATGGGTTCTTCCCTGGCCCACGCCCCATCCCTCCATCAAATTCAGTGCACATCACGTTTATGTAATGCCACTGACAAATAAACAAACCAGCAAACAAACAGACACAAGTGAAAACATAATCACCTTGGTGGAGGTAATGACACATTGGGCTGTTGTGTCAGGATTTTCAGTGATGTAGAGAGGAAAGTAATTTTTGCAAGTGTGTGTGCCTAGTGCCTTTCTACAATGTCACCATCTCCCAGATGCACAGAGGTTTGTGTGGTTGTTTTGCAATATGTTGATTTAAAGCCCCTAGATATATAGGGAAGCATCAGTGTGTGAGCAGCGTGTTGCTGTTATCACTGCTGGAGGTGGAGCTAGATTGAATTACTTCATATACATTTTTATATCCAGGGACACCAGATAAATCTGAATGGTCCTGACATGATTAATGGGAGAGGAAAGAACAAAAAACAAGTCAAGTCATAGGTATGTGAAGCATGACCCTGGAATACAAGCTGAAAAGGAAAGGAAAGCAGTGGTTTAATTTTCAGCAATGTATTGTACTTTAAAAGCTTGTTGTATTATGCATTGTGTAAAATCTCAACTTTTTAAAGTAACTTGCAACTAAAACTAATAAATGTGGTCGAGTAAAAACAATAACATTTCCCTCTGAAGTAAATGAAACACACATATTTCTTCTCTGAAAGTCAAGGAAATATTTCCCCCACTGCCTATACTCGGCTTTAATCAAGGTAAATGTGTGAATCAGTATGTTTAATGATAATGTACTTTGATGCAGCACTTTCACATTAAAGACTGCAAATCAAACATGCTGCCTTCAAAGGGACTCGATCAATTGAAAGGGAATGCATTCATGCAGTTTAAAAGAAACTTATCGATGCCAGACACCTCTTATAAGTTACACATTCATTTTAGACTCATTACAGACTACTTTTGGTGTTTACTGTCATAGTCACATTAAAGCTGTTGGATCCATATGTATGTTCTGGTTGGGGAGTCTCTCTAATTCACTGCTCACTAGATAAAGGCTTGACTGGATCCTTAGACATACCAATCATTAGCTGTTTTTGTTGAGTTGTTTCAGAATCTGCCTGACAGATGGTGATTATACCGTAGTCATGCAAAGTACAACTTCCTCTACACTGTGCAACTGCTGCACAACTGGGCAAAAACTAATCTCACCCTGTGTGATTGAGACATTCTTGCCTTCATCTGTGACAAGGCTGAGTTCTTCCACAATGTTTCACATCTACACGCTGCTGCAAGTGCTTTGACAGATCGCTTTGCCACCTTTTCTTGCTGTGGACAGGTGATTCTGACGTGGACCCAACTTACATTTACTGGTGAAATTCTTCTCTTTATGTGACATAGGCTCTAAATGAGAAGTCTCCACTTATTAAAGCGTTCTTCCTCCTCTGTAAGTCTGCTCTTTACCTTCTTACCCCCTATACTCACTCGTGTTCTGACAGCAGAGGTGATTACTTAGTGCAGATAAGCTGTCACTAACTTTTCTGGCATGCATGTGTTGATGTAGATGTTTGTAACATACTGTATCAGTTAAGGCAGGATAACACAACTCAAACACAGGATTGACTAAAGTGAAACAATGAACCTTGGCCATTTTTTGCACAGACTCAGTGTTTTCTTAGATGAGTGCGCAGCAAGCTATCCACTCTTATGTCATCTTTTCTCAACTGCACTTGTTATGCTCAACACTATAATGCTCATAGTTAAGTGTAAAGAATGCATGAAAACAATCTAACAGACGATGCGCCACCTCTACAAGCACCTGGGTGCTTGAACCAATTACATCAAATTCAGTCCTCAGGGGCCATCGCACTGGCTAATACTTCTATCTGCATGAAGCAGGTAGACAGAGCTGACAGTAACATGGTGTGCATCCGCTTGTTCAGTGAAACCCCAGCTGTGACTCATATGAAGGGATCCAGTCAAGCTTAAAACAAGGACACAGGTCAATAAGTGAGAACAGTGACTGCTGCAAAGTGGACATGACAGTATTTTAGCCCACTCAGAGCAATGGGGATGATATGACCCCTTTTGTGAAATGCAGGTTAGTGGGTGTGAGTCACTAAAAATTTAAGACAGAGAATAGCAATTAAAACATGTAGTATTTTTTTAGTTGTTATCCAAAACACTTTGCTTTTTATGCATCACTGAAGTGGAGCTACATTTTCTTGCTTGTCTCTGATCTACATCAAATGCTCTCATCTGTCAAATTGTGATTAAAAAATAAAAATAGCTGAGCGGAAAAAAATGAACAATGGAATATTATGGAAATGTGGTTAGCCCTACACTAAGCCCTTTTCTTATTGTGTTATACTGTGCCATTCCCTAAAAATGCAGTTTATTGTGCTACTTTATCATTTTCATGTTTTTGTTTTGGGTGCTTTTCTGTCACGGAAAGTTAGAATTAATCTTTACATTCACTTATGCATAAATAGATGTGTTTCTTAGTTTCAGGAGAATACTAAAGTAGTGTTTCATCACCACAGAGAGTGTCCTTTGGCGGTGTTTTGTTTTTCTGTCCACCAAATTAAATAAATGCAGCAGATGAAAATAATAACCAGACAGATCGACCTGCGAATAAATGAGAGTTGCTGTGCCCTCTTATGTCGCTACACTAGCATCTTTCCAGAGCTGTCACTCACATAATCAGTGTTTTCACAACTCTCCTCCTTCACAACAACACTTGGCAGCTTGATGTCCTGCCTGGGCCAGACTGTTTGTGTTTCAGAGACTGTACTCCACGCGACAGATGCAGTTTCCCTGTTCGTGAATGTCAGGGGATTGACACTTTTTTTTTTTTCGGTGACTGCAAACCTTTTGGAAATTAGAGTGAAGTTGGTGTTTACACAGTGTATGTCTGCTTTCAGGTTGGCATATGTGTTTGGGCTGTGAGTGAGCTGAGGACGGATTAAACTAATCTCTACATCCTCAACTGAAACCTCATTTTCAACATGTTTCTGCTTTGTCAGCCTCCTTGTTATCTGCGCAACCTGAACCTGTTGCTTATAGACTGTATCAGACTTGCTGCAGCTTGATATCACAGGCACGTAATAACGTTGCATTTAAAATGTTGGGATTTTGAAAATGGAAACAATTATGTGAATGCTTAATAAATACACTAATATTGTAGATCATGAAACCCATTAACCGTTACTGAATGGTATCAGTGTGTGCTGGTTGTCTGTCATCACAACCTATCCATAATGAGTAGATAATTCATCAAAGAAAATGATGTAGCAGTACCTTAGAAAACAAACTTGAAAGTTACTGTATAATTTTAAAACAATGTGTCTATCAGTCAGTGAATGAAGCTGTTTTCCATGTTCAGTGAATTACTGATAATGAATTACAAGGTTACTGGGTTTTGTTCTGAGTAATGCAGAGAGCAGATTCGTACTGGCTCAATGGAGCTTATCTTCAGATGGCCTTGAGCAGAAAGCCTGTGTTTTAGAACATTTCAAGACAAAAGCAGATGATTTCTTTGTTGCACATAATGACAGGCTGACACTGTTAACGCATCCTGTCAGTTACTGCATTTACATACTGTACATGGATGCGGGGAGACACACTTGCTGAAACATACAATGCGCACTATGTCCATACTGCATATCTAAATATATGGTTGGGCAAAAACGCTAGGAAAAATAACTGTTTTCAGATACACATCTGAAAATACATCAGTGCAGTGACACAGAGTGCCACAGAAGTGCAGCTGTAATTATCATGTATCTATCTGTGCAAAGTAATCTGCATATTAAGTACCATTTTTCTTCCAAATTCATCCAAGGGTAAATGGGAGGGAGTGTAGAATTGCATCAGAACACAGAGGAAGGCAATTTTGCTGTATTTAAAGACTGGAATCACAAGTATAAAGAAACAAATACTCTTCGCTGGTTCATTTTCTGGATTAACCGAAACCGTTTGTGTTAGAAATGTATTTTTGGCCAGTGTAACATAATGAACTGTAACCGACTCTTCCCAGCAAAGAGTCAGCATTATTAAAGTGTTTGGGGGAACTTCACTTTAGGAAGTTATTTTCTTTCTCCGAGCCTGAAAATCAATTTTGAAACTAAGCGGTTAAAACTGCTGCTTTCAGCACTAGGTCTGGCACTGTCAACAGAGAGCTGGGAAAAGCAAACAAGGGTTTTATCTCCTGTATGAACCAAAAACTCTTAAGTATGCATAATTTGTAGAGTTAAAGAAATTGATTTTAAATAATCCCAAAGCTTCTTTGTGTCAGCATATGTTATAAACAGTGGAAATAAGATTTCCTTCATACAGTAAAACACTTAGCAGAGATGACAGCATTTTGAATGAGGCAGTGAAACAATACTCATCACAGGCCTCTGCACTACTCCACAGAGGCCTATGAGATAGGTAAATTTCACCTACATATTATATAAAATATTCAATACACTAGTGGAGATGAAAAAAAAAAACAGTTTCACTTAGATTTTGCATCTGATGTTACCTGGAGCCTTTCATAATAGGGCAAGATTTTGTACTAACAATGGTTAGCTGTAGTCCGACGATAAAAACATTTTTTTTAAATGTTTAAATTATATTAGCAGGCACTTATCCATATGTGAGGGTCAAGTTTATCGAATTCTTTTATCTCATTCAGTTGTCATGTAGCCTCACCACCCCTTTCACCCACCCACCTACCCCAGGACCTACCGCTAGGGAATCGAACGGTCTCAGTGGAGACCTGACAGTCAGAGTTTGGCTGCCTCTGCTCCATCAGCACATTAAGAAAAACTACTGTACTTCTTGTGTTTCTATAGCAACAGTTCCCACTCATGTCTTCAGGATACTGAGCAATGCGGAGAGTGAAGGAGAACTGCAATGACAGTCATACCTGAGTATTTTTGATTTAATTATAGTGACTGTTGCTAAATTAATGGTCAACCAATATTCATGTTTCCAGAATACAAAAGGGGATGTTTTTGGAATTAAGCATAAGACTGGTGAACACTCAGCTGATTGGCTTAAAAGCGGATCCACAGATCTGTGGTTTACATGGATTAAGTGAATGCAAATGACCATGTAAGCGTTAACTGCATCTGCAGTGATTTTTACTGTTGTGTAAGTGTACTCGTCCTTGGCTGTATCTTTACTTTGTTGCTTTTAAATACTTTTTTTTTCCTGAGTTCAATCTTCCACCCCTCCTGTTTCCTCTCTTTCTTTTTCTCATAATTCCTCTCTCCTGTTCCCTCCCCCTCTCCCTCCCTCTCTCTCTCAGGTGTTGATGAGTGACAGAAATGATGTGATGGCAGAACAGGCAGACAAGACAGATCAGAGCAGACTGTCTGCTGCATACTGAACCAACTGGATGCAACACAGAGCCTAGACAGGTAGGACTGGATTGTTAGATTTTTACTTTTCAGCAAGCTTTTGTGGGCACATTGAAATAAAGATTGCCAAAGCTTTACCAGATATTTAATGTTTCAAGACCTTCAACAAAGACTTTAAACTACTTTATCTTTAAAAGAACATTTTGAATGAAAAGCTTCCTTACATATATGAAAAGTAGAAGAAGGGATTAGAAAAACAGATTAAAGAACAAGCAAATGTTTTAAATAGTCAACTTTAATTTTTCAAGCAGTCACAACATACATATTGAACCAAAATGATATCAAAATGATTTGTCTGCTCCTAAAAAACAATTCCGGACAACACAATTTCTCTAAGCTGCTCTAATGCACAAATTTCTTTCCATTCTGCTTGCAGAATGGATTTCCCCAATTGCACTGAAGGGGTGTTTGCCACAAGCAGCGGTGGTTATGACACACTGGAGACCACTAAACTCCCTCCCAGTAAGATCCTGCTTACACTGACCCTGTCTGTACTGGCTATCCTGACTACATTCTTCAACTGCCTGGTGATCACAGCTATCGCAGTGACCCGCAAGTTGCACCACCCAGCCAACTACCTCATCTGCTCATTAGCAGTGACTGATCTGCTGGTGGCTGTGCTGGTCATGCCCTTCAGTATCATATACATCCAGAAGGAGAGCTGGGTCATGGGTCAGGTGGTGTGTACCATCTGGTTAAGTGTAGATATCACCTGTTGCACATGCTCCATCCTGCACCTTGCTGCAATTGCCATTGACCGTTACAGGGCCATTACCGATGCAGTGGAATACTCTCGCAAACGCACAGGGGCCAGGGCTGGCGCGATGGTGGTGGTGGTGTGGCTTTTGTCCATCCTTATCTCACTTCCTCCTCTACTGTGGCGATACTACAGCGGGGATGCAGACCAGGAAGACCAGTGCATCATCATCCACCATCACATGGCCTTCACCCTGTACTCCACCCTTGGAGCATTTTACATCCCCCTCCTGCTCATCCTCATCCTCTACTACAAAATCTACCGGGCTGCTCAGACCCTCTACATGCGCAGGGAAGCCAGCCGAGCCAGCCGTCACTCATGCATGACTAATGGGAGCATGATCCCCTCATCCTACCCTGCTAGAGATGGTGATGTTGATGGGGGGCCTCGAAGTCCAGAACCCATAAGCCCTCCAGAAAAGTCTTTCTCTGAACCCTCAACCGAGGAACCTCCACGCGAACGGGTACGTGTGTCGTCGAAGGCTTTTAAGTGCAAGTCACGCCGACATGAGTCACGTAGTGAGTCACGTAGGAGCCAGCTTTACCAAGGACCCCGGATCTCTGGCTCACGGGAGCGCAGAGCAGCATCCACATTGGGGTTGATAATAGGGGCCTTTGTCATCTGTTGGTTGCCATTTTTTGTCAAGGAGGTGATCGTCAACACCTGCAGCTCGTGCAGCACTTCAATGGAGATGGCTGACTTTCTGACGTGGTTGGGCTACCTCAATTCGCTGATCAACCCTCTCATCTACACCATTTTTAACGAAGACTTCAAAAAAGCTTTCCAGAGACTTGTTAGGTGCAGTCATTACCTCTGATGGTTACAATTATACATGATCATGCCAATACACCATCTAACGTACACACATAACAGAGAGTGGGTAAACTAATAACTGAAGGTCAGAGGCTACGTACTGAATACTGACTTTAGTGTGCTGAGAGAGAATAATCTCAACGAGGGAAGGGTTGACACCCATTTCCAGACACTCCACCAGGCACTTCAGCGGCCTAAATGGCACCAGCTCAGCAATGAGCTTCACAGTGAAGTTCCACATTGAGATCCAAGTCCTGCTATTAATAGAACAGCCTGAGATCTCCTTGATGTTAATTGGCGTGTGTGAAGGGACACTGACATGTTGGTTTTTAGAAAATGGGCCATTGCTGACCTTTTTGAGGTCTGAGTTCTGAGCATTAATGATCAGCCCCATTTAAAGGTCTTGAAATAACTGACCATTATCTCTGTTCCATCTAATGACCTCCCCTCTATCTAGTCCAAGCTGCTAGCTGAAATACAGAACATGTGTAAAATACCACAGCATATAAAGTTGTGACTTTCTGTGGCCATGATATAATGCAGGGTGACTTTTACCTGACTGACTGTCACAGTAATTGTTAACAGAAGAAGCTGTTGAATGAGATATAAATATATTCAGCCTTCCAAAACATTCCAACAAATAAATAAATTTATATATTGTTAAAGCTCCTAGTCACACAATGGTAAGTGATGCTGACTTAATTCATTTGACAGTCTAGAAATGGGAAGTTATTGCTTGCTTTTCATAAACCTGAGCCTAACATGCCATGTATTAAATGTTTAAGATTAACAGCTAAGAATGCCTTAAGTGTGACGAAAGGTTTTTTTTTTGATCTGGGACCAAATCATATCACTAATAACATATATTGAAATGTAAAATTTACTTGGGGACCAAGATATTTTTTGTTCTAATTTTTGCTATGAAAGGTTAACTTTCAGGAGAAATTTTAAGATTTAAGATTTACGGTTACAGGTCTATATACTTTTGCCACTTTAATTGACATTTTTGCACAAGCCTTTATGTTCCTTTGAGGTTTTTTTTTTCTTAAGTATTATTTATTTGTTTGTCCTGGAGCCATTAGAGACCCCCTCCCATGTCACTCCCACACAATAGCCAGCACTGGGTTAATGAATGTGAGAGCCATTGGAGAGATCCTCATTACATTACTCCCACTCAAGTACTTGGAATAGAACTACTATTTCTTTACTGCCTCCAAGAGGGCACATGATATGTTGATGGAAATTTTGTGGATGAGTCAAGTGAGAGGGTGTACTGTATGCCAGGGAGATAATACACGGTGTGCCATATATTTACATACATCTCTGACAGTATGACCAGTATTTGTATACTGTTTCTTTCTTTGTCTCTCTGTCTCAATAATCAATAATAAACAGTCCACAGCTGAATGATCTCCCGCTGTTCTTCTCTGATTTAATAATTGTTTTTTTTTTTTTTTGAGTGATGAATTGGTGTTTGAGACAAGTACAGTATATTTGCTATGTGTATGGGCAGAGTAGTGGAAGGAATAAGAGAAATGATATCTCACTGCTAATCTGTATCTGTAAATGACTGCTGATATAATATACTCCAACCCCATATTTTAGTCTGTTGGCATTCTGCTGGTACATGTGGTTACATATTCTGATATGATGGCTCCCCCTTGTGGCCAGCAGGAAGACTCCAGACTTTCCAGGCTGTGAAGAACTGTAGCTCTCTTATTATTATGGTATTGTTAATTTTGCCTCCCTTATAAAACAAAAGCATTGATGTGCAGGTCCTTTCTATCTCATAGGCTATGATTTATGGAAACATTAAACCAAAAACTAAATCCCTAAATTAACTCTAGATGATTTGTGATAATGACTCTTTTCTCATGTATCCACATCTTACCCAGCCCTCCCATTAAAGCCAGCTGTTAGTCTTCATGAGAACAGAAGGTTCATTTTCCTCTGGCTTATCAAACTTATTGTTACAAGGATCATGTTCAAATACTGTTGTCTATTTTGAAAATGAGGGAAGCAGAATGTGACTTTCCCAGTCTATTCTCACCAGAAACACAATGAATTCCCAGTTACAGCTTCACACACGATTGCTGTGGAGAAGGTTCAGACAGCAAAATGCTTTCTCTGAAACCCATGGTGTTTCTATTTTACCTGTCAGTGGGGAACAGTCAGGATGTATAAGTTGTATTAATTGAAGTTGTCTGTGAAGATTCTCAGTCATCCAGGTCATGGTATTTCCAAAATCTATTGAATGGCAACTGGACTTGCTTGAGAGTCTTGAAAATATTTCAACTCTTCAAGAATCTCAAGCAAGTTGCCTTTTGATAGATTTTGGAAATTAATTGAAGTTCATGCCACCACCACCCCAAGGCTCTTCATTACTATGGCATCGAGAAGCACATATCTACCACAGAGGTGCCACTACCAGAAATAAAACCGGTCCCAGCAGTGGTTTGCAAGTGTTTTACCTCTGAACCACCTTATTATGACCCACATTGAAGTTTCAAATGTTTTCAAAGAGTTTGAACTATAATGAGTATAGGCTACAATAGCAGAGTGTCCATGTTCATGTATACACAGGCTTGTGAGGTCCTCTCACAAACCCTCTGAGTCTTGCTGCCCAGTCAGTCTCCATAGCACACAAACAACTGCTGCAGCATAGCAGCATGTACACTCCCCAGGGAACATCAGTGCAGGTATCAGGCACAGACGAAGCAAAGCTATCTCTCTTTCTCCAGCCTCTAGCTGAGTTGGGCAGAACCTTAAAGAAATGTTCTTGTTTTCAGGGGTAAAGATTGTGCCAAATTCCTACTCACTAACAGTTAACAATTGTAAGGTGCAGGGATTTTCTGCACATGCTCTTTTCTGATATTATTGTCACCATTAATATCCTAACTGACAGCAGGATTCACATGTTTGGCTTTTGAAAGTCAAACTTTCAATTCTTCTATACAGTGTATTCAGATTTTACTAAAAATGCTGTAACCTTTTATTTAAGCATGTGATTATTCCACTTGTTTTTAAGAGTTGTCTAAATTGGATCCTGTAACACTCAAAAATGGTTGATAGTAAATAGTACTGTTAACACTTTCCTTCATATCTAAGATTATACTTATGTTATCTTTCACAGACAAAGGCTCTGTGTGATGACAACTTAAATGTGAGCCATTTATTCTGATATTTGAATTGCCATCTTATATAAAAATTAACCCAGCTCAATAGTCTTGATGTCCTGTTTGTAGTACTGTAACAGTTGGAATTGTAAATTAAAAAAAAAAAAATCAATCAATCAAAATGAACAGCAGTTGTTTTAACTGTGATGGAATAATTATCTCATGTAAATTTCAAGTCTCAACAAGTTGATTTTCTTGGGGAACCTGCATCAAGTAAAAACGTAGGCTATAGATAATATACATCGTTTTATTGACAGTGGATAATCTAGATCTTAACAGTTTTTGCTCAATGACATCGTATAGCAATATGATGTTGTACAGGGGCTAACAGGCTACAAGTATTTTTTATTATTTATTTTTTATTCTGTCAATAGGCCCATTCGTCCAAACAGCTTGATTTTAATCAACGACTTAATGTTTTAAGATTTAAAAGACATTTAAATTTTGGAGATGTTTGTTTATTGTACATTGAACATAACCTTAAAAACTTTATTAACGTAATTTGTAATTACAGTGTTGCCAGGTTGGTTGTGCTTTATCACGGGAGATGGGAGGATGCCACCTTACAAACCTGGCAACGTTGACTATGCGCTGGATACAGCCCCCAGTATGGCGGACAGCGAGAGTGATTTGGAGACAGACGGGCTGGAATTAGCCCTGGACACACTGTGTAACAGACACTGCAGCAATGAGTCGTCTCTGAAAAGCAAGGACTATTGCTCTGAGTTTTGTGAGGTATGTTAGACTCCATTTTGTTGGGTGGTCTGCCTAGTCGGTGTCTGTTTATTGCTAACGCTACTAGCTTCGCTGGCTAAGATTAGCCTCCAGACTAGCTCTAATAATGCAGTTGTGTAGCTAGCTGCGGCTGTGGCACAGCCCACCAGAAACGCAACAGAAATAATTAACAGAATGTAGGAAAGTATACGCTGGGTTCCTGGCTAAGTAACTCCATGTGATAACTCTGTTTTGGAGATCTCTCCCTGGCATTTCATAATGCTTAGCTTTATACCAAGTCCGTTAAGCTAAGCTAATTAACCGTATGAGGGCTTTTAGCGACCTGTGTTTTTAGCAGCACTGTATGTGACAGTGAGTAAAACACAGCATGTTCTGCTCTCAGATGCTACTAGTTGACATGAAATGCGAGATTGGGTAAGCGAGGTTGAATACAAAAAGAGTTATGGCCACCAAGAGAAAACTTTTTAGCCATCATGTAACATAGTGTTATCAACAGTAACATTAGTTTAAAGAGTACAAGGTGCACTTACTGCAAACCACAAGACAGTGAAGTCATTATATGTGTTCCTGTCACACATCAGTTTGATTTTAGCCTGTTTTTTAAGAAACAAGTATTAATGATATTTGAGCCAAATTATTTTACTAGACTTTTCTCAATAATACATTAGTGAGTCCCACCTTTTGCACTGTTACTGTGAAGATGTTTAGTCAGAACAGAGTTGTAGCATGATGAGTCATAAAACATAACAAGGTATGACACCACAGTAAAAACGGTTTGAGACAGTGAAAGTTCAAAAGATGCTTTGTAAGATTTTTTTCCTTCACTTTTTACACACTTTGTGTTGTAGATTTAATTATAAATGGTAGAAAATGCCATGTTTGTCCATCAATCTACTCTCAATAACCCATGACAAAGTGAAATTTTGTTTTTAAATATCTTTTATTAAAAACAATAACATAGTAATGAAATTGAAAACTGAAATCTGTCATTTACAAAAGTACTCAGACCTTTTGATGTGGAACTCCAAACTGTGGCCATGTGCTTCCCGTTTGCTTAATTAAACTTGAGAAATAACTAGAACTGATTGGAGTCCACCTGTGGCAAATTTAAGTAATTGGACATTGTTTGGAAAGGCACACTTGTATATAAGCCATGAACCACACACCAAGCCAAGATGTTGAGTGTTTCCAGAAGCACAGTCACATTAATAACTATAAAATGGAAGAAGCTTGTAGCCACTAGGACTCGTCTTAGAGTTGGCTGTCTTACCAAACTGAGTAACCGGGCAAAAAGGGCCTTGGTTAGGGAGGTGACCAAGAACCAAAGGATCACTCTAACTGTGCTTCAAAAATCCTCTTCAGAGAAAAGAGACCCTGCTGGAAGGACGACCAGCTCAGCAGCCTTATGAGTAAAAGGCAGCATTTAAAGGACTCTGAGCACATGAGTTAAAAGACCCTCTCTTTGGGGAGAGCCCCAAACACTGTGTGTGGCAAACACCAGGCACTGCTCATCACCTGGGCGCAGCATCATGCTTCCCAGCAGCAGGGACAAGGAGACTGGTCAAAATTTAGGGAAGAATGAATGCAGCCAAATACAGAGAGGTTCTGGACAAAAACCTGCTCCACAGTGCATGCGACCTGAGACTTGGGGCAATGGTTCACCTTTCAGCACAGCAGTGACCCAGAGCACACAGCCAAAACAACACTGGAGTGGCTTTGGGACAAGTCCTTGAGAGGACCAACCAGACATAAACCTCATAGAACATCTGTGGAGAGACCTGAAGATGGCAGTTCAGCCCATTTCTTTTAAGTAAAAGAACATATGTAGTGTTTGGTCATAAGACTATGTAAGATTAACTTGTGTATGTTTTTGTGTTCTTGTCTATGCATCCTATGTTCTTCCTGTACAGCTCGTTGAGGAGTACACAGGGCAATGTCAAGTTCCTCTCCCGCAGCTGAAGGTGCTGCGGACAGCACTCTGCAGTTTCACCAAAGCCACTGCTGCCTTCCCTGATGACTGCCAGCACGTCCACTATGTTCTCAGTAGTCTGGCCTTGTAAGTAGTTTATCACTTGTAAACTGAATATTATTTGTTGATGAACAGAGCTATTGGTTTTTCCTCTCCCATTTCAATAACTGTCACCAAAAAGCATGGCACGTCAACTTCAGGTTAGAACCAGTTGCTGCCATTCGTAGCCATGTGTGGAACTGTTTTAGCACGAGTGACCCCTGTAGGAAAAACTCTCTCTTGTAACAAAATGTTGTTCCTTGTGGACCACAGTACAACTAGAACAGACATTAGGATGGGTCCAAAACAATAAATAGGTGCAAAAAACAAAACAAATGTCAACTAAAACTGAAAATTTGACAAAATGAATCGGTGTAAACACCGCACAGCCTTATGGGTAACAGTAGGCTGTTGTCTCATTAACTGTGAGGTGTTTTTTTTTTTTGCCAAACTGTTTTTTTTCTTTCACCATCTTGCAGGAGCTTCTTTGAACTGATGCTGTTTTTCAGCAAAGAAGAATTTTTGGAAGACCCTTTAAAAGACATCCTTGATTGTTTTCAGGTGACAAAAACTGACCCACTGTCCTTTTTTCCACTTATTCTCACAATGCACTTTCATAAGTCCTAGCTGCCATGCCTGTCATTAGAAACCTATGCAACAGTCAGTCTTATACCAGTGTTTTATATATATATATATATACACACACTCTGCAGGAGTGTCACTCTCAGCTCCTGAGGCATAGGAATGGCTACCTTCAGCATGTGAAGCAGATCATCAAAGCAGGAGGCCCATGGGAGAATCCAGTGCTGCAAGGAATCATGAAGGAGACAGACTTGTCATCAAAAGCGGGTAAGCTCCTGACCATATTTAATTGGTGATAGAGAATGAACATCAAGAGCACTGCATTTTCAAGTGGAGCACTCCACTTCTGTAACCAGACTTAGTCTTGATAAGACCCATTGGGTTTGTGTCATCTGCAGACGTAACCAGCTTAATTGAGCGGTACAGACTGGAGAGGAGTGGTGAGAGCACACAGCTCTGTGGAGCAGCAGTGAGAGATTGATCCTTGATTGCCTGACGGGTTGTGTTCTAGCTTCACCTTCCTGTCAGCCATTCCCCAACAACTAACAACTGTCAGACTGCCAGTCCACACTCTTAGATGGAGAAGTTCAGCTGCTGCTGTGCTCTGTTGATTTGCTCTGAAATGTTGTGCTGAATGCAGATTTAGTCCACAAGCATGACTTCAGCATTGGAGCCCCAAGGGTGAGGGTGATGTAGGATATACTGGAGGCTCAGGTTGGCTGTGCCTTTACTCAGTTTCAGGATTATGTCATACTCATACCATGTGTAATGTTTTTCTTCCTGTTTTGTTTTGTTCAGTCCTAGTTTTAAGAAGATCTGAGATCATTGATGCAGCGTTCCTCAGAATTTGTTTGCAGGTTCTCCAGGCTGTCATGGTTAAAAGTTTTAAAAATATTTTTGGTTCCTCAGATAATAAGACAACCGCTGGCCAGTCACATTTTGGCTGTCTTGTACATAAGATTGTACAAAACATCAAACCCTTTATATCAGAGATTAACAGAACACAGTGGCCAGTATAGAATTCTAATGACACCAACATCAGCATCATTCTATTTAAAATTACTCAACCCATATTTGTGTGTAAAGTAGCCCATGTCATGTACATTAACATGTGATTCCCTCCCATGTAGTTGAGGAGTACTTGAGCTCGGAGTTGCCAGTATTCTTGGAGCTACGGGTTCGTTATCTGCAAGCCTGTGAACGGATGCAGGAAGCTATGGCCCTGGCTAAAAGCTGCCTGGAAAATCACGAGGCTGGAAAGCACCTGTACTTTCATCAGGCCTACCTGACCTGCCTCTACAAGGCCTCACTGCATGAACATCTCCACAAAGAGGTAAGAGATGATGTGCAACACAGGCAAAGCAGGAAGGATTAGCAGTGTGAAAAAAAAAATATGGGGGTAGCGTACATGAATGTGTTTGTCCCTTCAGATAGGGCGGAGGTGCAGATGAATAGAAAGGATTATACTGGCCACAGTGAAGGGAAAAAAAATTATTCTGTGGTCTATATTGTTGGACGATGATATGAATAGAGTCAAATATATAAATCAAACAAACCCAGATATAGTGAAAATGTTAAATAAATGCTTAATACACATTATTATGAAAAATACATTCCATAACAATTTTTGTGGTACAAGTAGAATTTAATAAACCACATTCTTTTGATTTAAAATTTGGTGTATTTTTTAACACTTGTGTGTGTGTGTGTGTGTGCTTCCACATATATTTTTCCTTAGATGGCAGAGATAGATGGCCGTGATGCAGTGGAGATAATCTGCAACACAGAGAGTGTTGAAAAAGATGAGCTCCTGTTGTCACTGTGTAAAGCTTTCCTTACCCAGCATCTACACAATGGAGACATGTATTACATCTGGTAATTATTATCTTTAGACAAGTGCATCATGCTAATATAAAAATAGAATACCTTCTCAGTTGCCATAGTAGAATCATATTTTCCATAACTTTCAGTAGCATTCTGACTGAGTGTTTGCTCCAAATGTGTGCGTTATGTCTGTGAGTAGTTGGATGGATACATACATTGATTTCTTAATTTGGTTTATTACTCCTCTCTGTTTATTGACTTTGGAATGATAACATATGTTGTTTAATGAAAATATAACAAAACATATCTCTCTCTCTCTCTATATATATATATATGTGTGTGTGTGTATGTATATATTTATATACACAAAGTATTTGACTTGTCATCCGTTTCCTTCCTACAGGGACCTGGTGTTCATCTGGAGTAGGTTGCATCTTAGGGCCCATCCCTCCAGACAAGGCTTCTTGGCTGAGTGCTTACAGCTGGCTTCCTCTGCTACCAATGTCAGAGCCATCTTCCCCTTCATCAAGCTGGTCACCACCGAGGTGCGACATGACATACCAGCATCATGTTTTTCCCACACCATGCTCCTCATGACAAGCAATAAGAAAAAAAAGCTCAGCGCATTGTCTGAAGCTTGCATCTGTATTGACAAGCTGCTAACACTTTGATCTGATAAGGGTCTTATTCTGTACGTCATACCAGAGGAAGATAATAGTTGGAACAGAACTTAACAGTTTGAAGCATGCAGCCCGACTCCGGCGTCATCCGTTTCCATCGGAAAACAAAGCCATTGTATTTCTTTCTTTTATGCAAATAAAATGTAAACAGTGTAGACTTTGGTAGTCAAAATTAGCTAATGTTTATTTCTAATATTTATTTCTAATATTTATTTCTTTTTTTTGAACAGGTGGGTGGTGAAGGAATCCAGGTGTGTGTGGAGCTTTGTGCCAGGGCCTTGCAGCTGTGTGACATGCAGGCTGACTCTGTAACCCGGTCACTGGTCTGCAAGACTATCGCCTTCCTGCTGCCTCATGACTTGGAGATCTGTCGAGCATGTGCCCTGCTGGTCTTCTGCCAGGAACGCAGCCTGGAGGCTTACCGAACCGTCTGCCTGCTTTACATGCATCCTGACCAGGAGCCGCATCCCCACAACAGCCCTGTCCGGACCAGTGTTCGCTTCCATATTCTGCAGGTTGGAGGGGGTGAAGAGGGAATATCTTCAGCTTCATTTGATAAATTGGAAGTATTAGCATCATGGTTTGTGCCAAACATTTTTGCGTCTTTGTTTTCCAGATGCTGAAGGAGCGTCTGTGCTTTGACCCTGAGTTTTGGAACTTCCTGACCCTCAGGACTCATTGCTTGGAGCTGATAAGTGACAAGGTCATGAAGGCTGCTGTTCTAAATGAGATGAAGGAAGAGGAGAAGGAATACAGTGAACAGCCATTAGCAAATAATTGTTTAAATGACTCATGCACTCAAGGTTTTGATTTGTGCCAGTGCACTGAAGCTACATTTGTGAACCAAGACCTTCCAGAAGAGCAGATTATAGATGGAGAGGCCGGAAAGTGTGTTTCTCCATCAGATAATGCTGTCTTGAAGAGGAGAAAGTGGAGGAGGAGACTGCGAAGGAGAAAACATTCTGCATCTGACGATGAGGCAGACCCTGGTGACGATCCAGAGATCAAATACAATCTCAAGTACACCTCAATGGGTAATAAGCCCATGTATTCACTGAGACGCAATCACGCTAACATGGAAAGTTCTATCTCTGCAAAGCTCCCTCTGAACCGCAAGAGAGAGTATTTGTCTAGATGTGTGAAGAGCCAAATTCTGAAAAGGAAAGGTCGGAAGAAAAGATGGTTACAGGGTCTCCCAAAACCAGAGCAGGTACAGATAGTTAAAGAGAAGAAGGTCAAAGTTAAAGGGAAAAAACGGGGAAGGAAACCTTTACTCAGATTCGAACTATCTTACCCTGATAATGAAATACTCCTTACTGAGGAAGAATCTGGTTTTGTTGAGAAAACTGACACAGAAGACAAAGAGCAGGATATGGCTGGTCTGGAGAATGAACTTAGGCAAAAGAGTGAACCCAAACAGCTTGAGCCGGAAAATGGACTCAGGAAACATACTGACTTGGTCTGCGTTAGCAGTCTCAGTGAGCAAACCCAAGAGGAATCTGAGACACAGCTTGGTTCCAAGCTTAGGGAAGGTCCTCCTAATGAGCATCAAGCTGCTGTTCCTGCTGTCGAAGCGGATCCTGAGCTCGATGGACCACCCTTAGAGTTACTGGATTGTCCAGTAGAACTGTTACACAGTTACTCCCTTAAATCCAAAAAGCCTGAAAGTGAGAAACTGCAACCTCAAGAATCCTCAGCAGCAGATGAGCTTAATGGTGATGCAGAACAGGAGTCCCAACCCACAGTGGAAACAGAAGTCTCAAATACTGAGGTCAGTTATTTGTCTGTAACTACCCACCTGGGAATTTGAATATGTAGATTTATGAAACGGTGGTATTAGTCGTGTTCTGTTTTGAATAAACCATACAACACTGGAAGTGGTGTGTTCACACATACACACTTGTGAGTACAGTATTTCAGAAAAAGAATATTTATCCATCCAGACCTTTTTGATTGATATTCTGCTGAGTTTTTCTGGTTCACTCATCGCACTCATTTCAGTGGCTTGTTGTCCTTTTTCCAGGTGAAAGCCAAGAGAACATGGAAGGACAGAGTACTCCGTACACAACAGTATGCCCACTTGACGTATCACTGCAACTTCTGCCGCAAAGACTATAAAGGCTTGAATGTTATGAGGCACGCTCTCTCACACCTTAAGAGTAGCAAACTAAGATGTATACTTTGTGGAAAATGCTTTAAACAGCTTCCTTTTGCCAAAAAGCACGTTCTGGACCACATTGATGAAATGTGCAAGCAAAAGCCCCCTGATAAGGAGCCATGCACCGAGGACACCCTAGCTGCTAATGGAATAGCAGATAATGTGGAAAATCAGAACCAGCCTCAGGATGAAAATCAGACTTCCCTTTCTGATGAGGAAACTCCTGAACAGAAACCTGGAGGCAAAACTAAAGTTTCCAGCCTCAAGAGGGAAGATCGAATCATCAGAAACCTCCGCACCCTCATCAAAAAGACATCTGTGCTTCACAAAAAGTGCAAGAACCCAAATGCAAACATTTTCAAGCAGGTAGATTTCAAGGATGAGCAGGTCGTCATTAAAGATGGCCTGGTGATCGTAAGAGATCCGTCTGTGATTGAGAAGGAGGGGGAAGAAGAGGGGAAGGAGAACCCAGGAGGAGAAAATGGCTACGGTGTGGACATCACATATCACCTGTGCCCTTCAGAGTCCTGTGATAGAGTGTTCTTGAGGATCAGCACCACACTAACGAGGCATGCTATCAAATGCCATATCAGTGAAGAGAAGGTGCTGGAGAAGACTTTTGTTTGGGCCAAGCACAAGTGTACCCTCTGCCTCAGGTAACATGCACAGTGTATCCGGCACCACTGACTAACTTAACGTGACCATTTTCACATAATTAACTGTTCATGATTGTGTCTGCACTGGCATTATAAGAACTGTATCTGTATTTTATACAATTTAAAAACATGTTTATCTGCTCTGTTATGTAAAAAATCATTAACTGGTTGCAATTAGAAAGTGGGAAATGGGATGTCTTTATTACAGAACCGTTAATTTCCACTATAGCTGGCCACCAATACAGATTCCCAATTCTACATCTAGTACCTAAATCGCAAAATGAATTAAGTTATGAACCAATCAGTAACTCATACCTTTTGAGAAAATACATGTGGGACCAATAATGTAAAACATGGACGATGACAACATCTCTCAGTTGTAAATACAGGTTTTAGTTTCATTTTGTTCATTTTTAAATTTCACCTTTTTTTTTAATACATTCAAAAGAAGTTGTTTATTATTCAGTCTGCTGCTACATAGTGCAAACTTTAGTGCAAACTATCTTGTACTGACTGTGCTTTCCTCCAACAGGCAGATACAGTTTTTCCAGCATTACAAAGACCACATGAAGCTCCACAATACTCCTCTCCAACACTTCTGTTACCATCTAGAGTGTAACCAGCGTTTCTTGACACAGCAGGAACTGAAGGACCATGTCAACACCCACCAGCCCTTCAGGCCCCAGTGTCCTTTCACAGACTGTGAGAAGCTCTTCTCAACCCTTCAGGGCCTCTATGACCATGAATGGAGACACTACATCCCAGCTCCTCAGAGAGAGGAG
Source organism: Toxotes jaculatrix (assembly GCF_017976425.1). Lineage (NCBI taxonomy): Eukaryota > Metazoa > Chordata > Actinopteri > Toxotidae > Toxotes > Toxotes jaculatrix. Next base: position 16,166,381 of record NC_054408.1, read on the forward strand.
CTGGAGTTGGGACCCAGCAGACAGAAAAAGCAAAATGCTGAAGCTCCGTGGAAGCAGAGGGTGAAGGTGGAGGAGTTATGGCTGCAGAATAAAAAGGGGCAGAGGGAGAGTCCCACTCCTGATCACGTTGAGGCCTCCAAGCTTGAGGATCTCAGGGAAATGAGCAAAACTGAAGAGCAGGATTGCGAAGTAAATGTTCCAAACAGTGGTGAAGACCTGTCTAAATCAGATAATTATTCAGTCAGTTATGAGCCCATGGACAACAGCAAAGCCACCATAAATGGATTTGAGGATGAGACAAGAAACGTGTCAGATGGACCAAACTCCACGTCACATACTGGTGCTGATGCAAGCGCTCCAAGTAAGAAGTGTCGAAAAAGGACGCCGATCGAGTGGGACCCTTTGAATGTCCGAGACCTCGAGGATTTGTCTACTCTGGCTGAGGGAGTCCAGCAGAAACTGGGGGAGCCGCACATCACCGAGCACAAATCCTTCAAACCCGAAGATCCCTCCTACGCGACTTTTGTCAAAGCCCCCTTCATCCGGCCGCCACCCTCCACCTACTTGGATGAATCTCTGCTCTCAATGCGCAAGAGGAGGTCCACTGACGAGACCGCTCTGAGGAAAAATGTTTACTGGAGCAATAAGAAAAAGAAGGAGCCCGTCCCAGAGAAGGAGCAGCAGGTTAATGTCGTGGCCCCTGAACAGAAGATCAGACATCGCTGCAACAAATGTCTGTCCTCCTTCAGCAGCTTAGAAGAATTACAGAAACACCAAGCCCTTAACACCTGCTCTGCACTCTTTGGCTTTGATTCGGATGATGAAAGTAAGTATACTTGATTCACTGATTATAAAATGTATAAACCCATTATTGTATGAATGTTCCCAACCCCTTTGAACCATTTGATAATTGTTTTTATTTTATTTTATTTTTTTTTTAGATTAGTAGTGCATGAAGAGGAGCTGAAGCCGGAGTGACCTTTATACTCACCTGTCACCTGGCTCAGGGCAAGTCTTGAGGATAAATGAACACTGGAACCCTTTCTCCATACTCAGATACAGCACGTGTTTAATTCTCAGATAACAATTTCTTTAAACAAAGGCAGGATATGCGCCAAAAATAGTTAATTGGAGGATTTTATCAATTGATAAAATTTCTGAAGCAATACTTAATACTAAAACTAGCTTATAACACATTGTTTTTCTTCCAAACATCATCAGTGTGCACTTTGTCCAATAGGGGAAAAAAATCAGTTATAAATCTATTAATTCTTGTAATCTAGGATAGGTCAATATTTATTCACCTTTTCAACAAAATTGGTTACGAAGACAAATGTTGTTGTTCTCAGCAGATGTGAAAGAGCAAAGCCTGGGAACTGAGACACCAAATACAGTACAAAGTACGTACAGCCATAAAATAACTTCACACAAATCCCAGTATTCCCTTTTTAGACCACATAATGTCAGTGTTATGACAAACACACTGTGGTTTGTGAACCTGATTTGGAAAAGATGCTGCTCATTTTGCATTTCTAAAACACTGTTACTGAAACAGCTACACACTGTTTCAAACTGAATCTGAAACTTATTCCACAGCAAGTACTGACAAATTTAATTCAGTCATTAATTTTCATTTTTCCTGAATAGGTAGAAGGAGGCAGAGCTGGATGTATGGATAAATAAAACCCTTTGGCCTTCTCTAGCATCCATGCATGCTTAGAGGTCAGTAATCCATCACATTACACAATTATGAAAATAGTTTCCCAGTCTGCCTGGTCTGTTTCTTTGTTGCCATGACTGCTGTCAGTCACTCAACAAATGAGCTGCAAACACTTTATTGGGTATAGTTTGCACCGTACTCTGAGTCAGACGTCAGGGCTATACAAAATCCCCCTCATGCTTTTGGCAAACTGCATCCCTCCCTTTAGAACCTGGTGCAGCTACAAAAAATTAAATGTCACTTCCTAGAAATGCCAGTGGATTTTAATAGTTCATTTCTTTTTATCTTTCAGTTAAACCTGTTGACACTATAAGGTACAAGTCCATTTGGGTCATATGCTGAAGTCAGGTCAAGTGAGCTGTGGATCAATCAGTTTATTTAATTTTTATTTTTGCGACGATTTCAAAGAAAAAAAAAACGTGTCCATCAACCTGATTTCCTGTCCCATTGTACTCAGAGGGACATCTTCCACATCTGGCTCCCTCAGCTGGGGTGTTCGAAATGATGCCGGAGACAAGGCATCATTAATGGCTTATGGTTTAAAAGCACTATCCTGTTCTATCCTTTAGAGTGTGGATTTTACATGCAGTAAATCATTACCAGTGTTTTTCAACTGTATGAAATATAGTGAAAAATCATGGTAATTTATGGGAAGCTGAGCTCAGTGTGTGTTGCCCTGTATGTTCAGAATGTATAGTCTTCCAAATGAATCATGCACCACTCTAAGCTTTGGTCTATATAGAGGATGTATAAAAAAAAAAAAAAAAAAAAAGGTTCATTAGACATGACAGTGATAGTGGATATGTGGTGGTTGTGTCCTCTCTCCACATCAGTAAACTATTCAAATTTATTTCAATTCTGAATAAATCCTCCAAACCCGTGTCACATACACAAACTTTTAAGAGGAGGTTTTCACAGCTCAAACTGTGTGGACTGTTGGTTTTTTTTGTTGTTAGGCAGGTTTGGGTTCTCCCTTTGTTAACTAGTCCTCTGGTCATGGTATGACAACATGAATCACTTGACTCTTTAAGGCCGTGACCAAAATGTCTGAAACCATGTAAACCTGCCTTCATACTGTCACACTAATTCTCTGTACAGCGTATGAATTATTCACCATTTTGTTAGTGCCAAGACTGAATCAGTGTTAGACTGTAGGTAAAGATAAACATTAAAAACAGTAATATAGTTCCGGGTTGCTTTGAATTTTAAAGTTTTTCATCGTTACTCAGTTGAACTCAACGATCATGTATCTCATGCTGTAGAATATTTTACATTGGTCCTTTGTTTTGTATATACTTTTGAGATCTGTTTGATAACTTTTTAACATAATGTTTTTATGGGACTGTGCACTTAAACCTGCTTATTTATATGTACAAATGTGAATAGTTTGGATTTGTAAAGGTAATGATTCCTCATCTATTTTTCTTAAAGAAAAGGTGATTAAATTTGTTTGAATAAACAAATGACGAATCTAAAAATCTGTTGTCACGGGTGATAGTTATATTTTTGGTTTATAATATTTGTTGTAAATTACGCGTGCACACAAACAACCAAAGACAGTTTTGCAGTTCTTATGTTACATGCAATGAGATGATACAGTAAAAGAGAAAGCAGTCTGACTCAATATATATTTTATTATAGCTCAGCATTGCATATTTACCATACATGAACATATTGCTTCATTAACCCCCAGAAAAGAGGAAAGTAGAATTATATTAGAATTGCTTGTTTAAAAAAGTTTTTGCATTGCATTTTCCTGATACACATGAGGTCATTTTGAAAAAAAAAAAAAAAATACAAGGATCACCGTGGGGATAACGTAAATACAACCCTTCTGTTCACTTTACTCCACGAAGTATCTTCCCTTTTTGCTTTAAACTCAGTCACTCAGTAATGGAGTTAAGTGTAATAAAGCCAAGGGTGCACTGTAACTGAAGGCATGTATTTAAAGAAAAAGTGCAGCCTATTGTTAAGACTGGGTGATGTTTCGTTTTAGCTGTCAGAGTCTAATTATGGCAGGCTTTATGGAACTTAGATTTGCACTGTTGGATTCCGATATTGGTAATGACGCTTTATTTGCCTAAGTTAAGTGTTAAGGTCCAACTATTATGGCTAAACTTACAGGCTAAGAAAACAAGCAGTGACAGAGAGGCAGTCCTGCTACAGGCCAGCATTCAAGATGGGAGGCTTTTCCAGTATCTCATGCAGCAAATTCCATTCCAGTTTTAACACATGCTAATTTAACTATTTTGCTTTGGTGCTGTTTGTAGCTTGTAGTCATGTGAAGGATTCTACACACATGACACTGTCTTTGCAAACAATTGTAAACTATACAGAATGAGCTGAAACTGTAAAGATTATTAACAACATGCAGCATACGGTGCACTGATGGCATTAAACAACTTGACTATTGATTCCACTCACATTTTCCTTTGACCTGAGATAAAGTCCTAAATTATGGAAACACAGAAACCCCCCCAGTCTCACTCTGTGTGACTTGGGGGTACAGTGTACGTGTGGGAAATCAGACTGGAAAATGTATCATCATGTTAAAATTAATCTTACAAATGTTTAAGGCCAGTATGTAAAACCAATAAAGTTCAATTTCAATGTTGTGAAAAAAAAAAAAAAAAATGGAAAGGGTACTGTACACTTTTCTTTAAAAGGGCGAAAAATTAATGAATGATTTCAACTGCTACACTTAATTGTATTCATGGCTACTGATGTGAGTAATGAAAAATATTTTTCTGCAGACGTGCTGGAATAAACAGAATAAACACGACACATTTTTTTTATATAGCCCAAAATTTTTCTTTGTGAAAAACATGTCTCAACTCCATTCAGAGTGTCAGTGCATTTCCAAATGGATGTAGATTGATTGATTGTTGATAAATGTTTCCATAATTCACAATATTTTCACATTTAAAAAAAATAAATAGCTGTGCCAATAACACAAAAGTAGCACTTTTGCAATTTCAAATGGAAGATCTGGATCAAACAGCGGGCTGGTCAGTGATGTAGGTTCACCTGAAAAGAGGAAGAAATAAAATACGACCAGGGGTTGCAAATGAAAACCGGTCAGATCCTGCAAAGGACACAGTCCGCAAGGATCGGGACTTCAGAGGATACAGTCCCACCATAGACACTAAAAACAGAGCTGGAATGATGGACCAGCTTTATGAGGAATCTAGAGTCCACTACACATGAATGAGAGGGTTTGAAAGTTCAAAGGGTTTTGATATGGCTTGTCAAGGTAGTGTGTTTGGATCAGTAAAGTTGTCGTCTCCTTCTGAAAAGCTCCACAAAAGCAGCTCAAAAAAACGTGTCAAACTGAACTGAGAAGATCATGATCCTCTATGTGTCCTGAGTTGCTGACATTGTGGTGAAAGACTAGGACTGGAAAGCATGAAAACCATATTGATGATTTAAATTATTATAATTATTATTATTAGTAGTAGTAGTATGCAGTATGCTTGTAGCATTCTCTATGATAATTTCCTCTAAAATAATTTGTGATATGTAAGCTGATTTTTTTAGGTTTTGTTATTTTACATAGAAAACATCATTAAGCAAAATCTGCATGCTTTACGTGCATTTATCTTATTAAATGTTGCTGCAGTAGAAAATCTGTGTGCAACTTGTTTTCTAAAATAGGATCTGTTGTAATTACTTGAAACAAATTAAACTTGAACGTGCAGCTCATATATGACTTCCAAACATGAGGTGCAGGGGCTTACAATAAGACAATAAGACCTTCAGGTTAGAATGAGCCTACAAGAGAAATATGATTGGATGGTACAGTGCAAACGCTTCCCCTTCACCGCTTTTTTTTTTTTACAGTTCGTTTTGCATAAAAACATTTGCATGAGGTTGGGGACCAGTGGACTGCATTTGGCGAGCAGGTCATCACCGTCCTGGTTTTTAAGTAGAGCTCAGTAGAAAGTGGAGATACGCAAAAAGACATAGTGTATAGCTGAATGCGTACGCATTTGTGTGTGCATACTCAGTGGGTGCTGTTGGAGCTCCAGTCGTAAGGGAGGAAGCTGACTTTGGTCTTCCCGGCAGAGAGGACATCCTGCAGGCTGGTCTTCTTTGGTGAATCACCCATGTGCTCCAGCACCCAGTTCAGCAGCTAAAAGAGAGGGACGGTAAAGCAGAGTGAGGTTAACAGTTGAGTTGAAGGTTGTTATTTGCTGGTAAACACAAGAGCTTTTGATTAAAATAAATGAAAATGTAACTTTAAAAAGCTGAAACGCTGTAGTGCTCAATCAGTGCAGGCAACAGAATCTTCAAATGTTGATCCAGTGTCTCTGTATACACAGATACAGCAGATGGAGTTAAACCTACCTTTTCATCAGTGCCTCCAAAGTCAGCCTTGTACCATTTGAATATCTGACTGAGTCGCACTTCTCTTTTCCCAGAATCCACCATGCAGCCATCGTCGTTCTCCAGGAAGGCTTCAGCCGCTGTGCGGAGCTGGCTATCAATGTCCTGACAGGGTTGAGTAAATCGCACGTGATTTCAGACGATTCAAGCTCAGATACACTGTACAATAAATGTAGATTGCTGTCCAGTGTGTTCCCATTGCTTAAAGACTATTTATACAATAAAAAGGCAGCACTGGAGATGAAACCCACTCACCTGTGGAGTGTATGTTTTAATAGGTGGACAGCCCTTTGCACCACAGTTCAAGGCAAAGTGAATGAGGGGCTCAGCATCTGGCAGAGCCACCTGGTGGACAACAAGAGAAGTGAAATTTACTGTCTCCAGAGAGCACTGTTACAGAGCGAGTGAAAATGGTCAGCTGTGATTTAACAGAATGTCTGGATACTTGTAGCCGTGGGTCTGTTTTGGAAAAGGGCCTTCGGAGCTGTGCGACACCTTTTCTGTTCCCTCTCAGAACGCCGTTCTCGATGTCCTGTAATGTGAACACTTCTCCTCCAATCAGGTAACTCACATAGTTGAAGAACTACAAAATGTGACAGAAACAAGCATTTTTAATGTTGTGTCAATCATTTCCTGCATGCAAATTGAATCAAAAATTCAGAATATCTAGAACTGGTAACCCTTTATCCCACAGGATGTGAAAATGCAGTAAGATAACATGACCATTGATCCTATTCATTCATGCTGTACATGTGTTTTATCTTTATATCTCAGTCTGGATGTGAAAACAAATGACACAAAATGCTGTAATTAGCATAAATCGCCTTATGCTCCATTTCAGTGTAGAAATATCAGCTGAGCCTTTTTGTTTTCTTTAAATGCTTTTTGCAGCACAGTTACTTCCAAACATATGAGGATCCTACTCTGTATCTTTGCCACATGTTGGTGGGGGCCCCCATGCGCAGGTACCCGTGGATGACCAAGGCATTGTAGATGTTGATGAAGAAGGCCAGCTTTTCCTCCCGGCTCAGGGAAAGCAGCTCCACCCTCTGCAGCTGAATGGCCAGCTCACAGTAACGCTCAAACGCAGGGTTCACTGACATGCCTTTGTAGTCCACAGACTGTGGGAGCAAGTAGATCACAGACACACACTCGGTTTCTCCAAATATGAAGGAAAGAAGCAACTGTAAAATCACTTGTGCCAAAGTTTTAGACATAGTGTAAGGTGATGTCAAAAAAAATCTCTTGGAAAAAACCCCCAAATGTGTCACAAAAGGCCACAAGATGAAAAACACCCAGGGTAAATCTGCGTGTGCAGCCATTTGCCTTGTCTGTGCACACAAAACTTCAAAGCACCAAAATAACCTGCCTAATGCAACAGTACACATTGCACGCCGCAGATTCACACATAAACAGAACAAGACGCGTGTACAGATGAAAACGCTCAGTGAGTCAGAAGCCCTCTGTAGTCGGTGAGGTCAGTACCTTGCCATCAGCAGAGAGATGCTCGGAGAACAATTTCAGGATCATCTCCCGTAAAAGCAAAGAGAGCTCAGCAGCTGAGAGAGAGAGACAAAGAGAGATAGTTAATGTTTCATACACGCAATAGCTTTTCCTTGTGAGACAAACCAAACCGCTATTTGAATGGGGAAGAACATTTACAAACTGCAACAAGGATCAGGCTGACCTTGAAGAAGTACAAATGAGATCATTGTTAGGACAAAAAAAATTACCTGTGAGAAAAGACAGCATTGCAGATAAAGTCAAAAGGAAAATGGCCAAGCATGACAACACTAACACGCTCAGAAAAGCAGTGATTATAATCACCTCTGAGTAGCACAGCACAGATTAGCTTGTTAGTTAGCCTCCAGAGGGGTGCAACATTCAGTCACAAATACAAAGAGCCAGGCAATTTGCCTCACCGCCACCATAGAACAAAAAAAAAAAAACGAGTAGTAATCTGACAAAAGATGACACCAAACCCGCAGCAAAGCAAAAAATGGTTTTGAAATAGGGCTTGAAGGATATATATTCTCATGCCAGTTTTTGCTTTTTTCTTCAGTTCATCTTCCTGAACTTAAATTAACACTAGATGATGTTTTGTACCAATCCTATGTGTAAAATACTTTTATTAATTTGACAATTATCATGAAAAAAAAAACAAAAACTAAACAGCAACAACACTGAGACAGTGGGAAACAAACTAATGAAAATATTTCATCAGTCAGTTCGGTGAGTTATACAACAGAATTATGGGACTAAATTTACAAAAACATTTGTTATGCAATATATTATCAAGCATAACGGATAATGTTTGAACAAATAAAAACCTCAAATAAATCCACTTGTTAGCTTTATCTGCAGCTTTCATTCATAAATCCTAACCTTCATCTATTAGTGGAATTTGCTCAGTTGTCACGTTGGCAATTAATGCAACTGAAAAAACTTCATCTACTGATGAAGACTGAATTGCAGTTGAAAGCTTTGCAAAAAAGGTAGTAAATGGCTATTATCATATATATCATTATCCCCCTACTTCAGTTCTTAGCACCATAAACTTCACTGATATAATACACAAATCCAAGCGAACCCAAAAGCCAGCAGCCAAGAACGGACAGGGATTAGAGAGCCTTGAAATATACTGTATGCCCAAAGCCTGGTCCAGTCCAGACCTACCCTGTATGGGACTGCAGGCTGCAGTCTGTCCTGTGTTGAGGGCTGAATGAGGGTCATCCTCCAGCAGCCTGTACAGTGTGTCCATGGTGTCTTTCCCTTCTCCAAAATTGCCATCCTGCTTCCCACAGCCACGCACACTGACCATGTACTTCTTCTGCAACAATGCTTGGCCAGTGTTACAGGCCTCAGCCCTGGCTAGCACACACATGGCCACAGTCAGTACTGTACAGATCCTTTGTATGAATCAGCACACTTTGAGATTGTTCCATGAGTTTCCAGATTATTCTAATAAGGTCTTAAAAAAAAAAAATCTTCAGGTCTTCAGCCTTACTTACCCATGCCCTTCTCTTTCTGCAGCCACTCAACCAGCTGATCGCCTGAGAAGCTCTTTTTGTACAAAGTCAGCCCCCTCCTATGATTGCCAATCACACTGCCATGTTTGAGGTCCTCTACCAGGTCCGCCAACTCATCTCGCTCACACTTAAACTCTTTGAGGGCAGGAATATGCCAATCCGCACATGTACAAACAAAAAAAAAGAAATACACATGTTCACACAGAAAGAATATGTGCAACTGCGCAGCCCAGCATGTGCGCAAAAATGTATCTGGTTAGTGGAAGAGGGATCAACTGAACTGGGTCAGTTCAAAGCTTCATTTACTCTCACGCAGCTGCTTTAGATTTTTCTTCCTGAAAGATGTAAAGCAGCTTTGCGGGGTAAGAAACACGTAACTTGAGATAAATGAAAACATGGTGTGACTTTCAGGAAAATCTGTAGGAATACCTCACTTTCAACAGAGATGGACCAGCGCACAGTTCCTTCAAATGACGGCTGCAGGTGTCACAGAGAACTGGTGCCTTTGGATAAATTATTTGCATACACAAACTACTGTTTTGCGCACTTGTATGAATAATTTATGTGCACAAATTAACATATAATTAGGTTATTAATACTGTTTTCTTTTAACATATGTTGAAGCGATGTCAAACATAAGAAAATGCTGTTCATATGACAGGATACAGTCAGTATTTGTAGACCTCACGACCAAAACATAGCTGCTGTTCTGCTACTAACAGTCACTGTCAAGTTACTGTGGAGGTAGGAAGTGAAACTACAGGTTGGTGTGGCCACTCCTCATAAGGAGGCCTTGAATTGCCTTTTTATTTGATCTTTACTTGCTGCTATTTATGATGTTGTTGCTAATACTACATCAAAGCTGAGGCTGAATTTACATAGAGTATTCCTCCACAAACAGCTGTGTATGTGCCCCAGCGGACAGACTTGGTTTACATTTTAGGGAGCTTAGTAATCACATATAATGAGGTACTGTGAGGCAGCCCGATGCTGCTGGGCTCAACCAGAGTATCAAGTTCCCTGTATCAACTGTCTGTGTTGGCTGGAGTAACAGGAGATGAGATGAAACAGACACAAACCTGATGTTACCCAAACATGTCCACATATGCCAGCACTATTTCATAACCACCCCTTGCTCTTGGCTCATATCCATACAAAGATGACTAAGCAAAACCAGCCCTCTTAAATCGGGTTCACTCTTACTTTGGATGATGGAGGAGTCTGTTTTCTCCTCCCTGTGGTCCGTTTCACCATTTGACAACAGGCAACACCCATTCCAACAACAGCTAACACTGCACAATTAATCACCCCAATGAGAGAAGAAAAATTCTAAGTGAAGGCAACAAAGTGATCTGGAAAAATAAAGTACCCTGTCCTTTTTGCCACAGTTATAAATCCCTCACCTCCATCCATGTCCCCAGCTGTGTCCTCTGACTGGTTCTCCTCTGGTAGCGGTGGAGCGTCTGCTGGAAGAGGCTCCTCCTTGACCAGATTTACCAACCTCTTAAGCTCCTCAGGAGCCTGAGAAGGTGAAACAGATCAACATGTACATATAAGTTTAAACACAGTTTTGAATAAGAATAGATTTAGGTTTTTTTGACACTGTTCAAAAATACAGCACTACAGTAAGTTCACTGGGTGTTTCTCCTCCTCCTCACCAATTTCTGCAGGTCATCATTGCCCCCGACATGAACGTTGTTAAAGAAGATCTGAGGGACTGTGCTGCGTCCTGTCAGCTCCTTCACTCTGGCTCTCAGCTCTGGATGCTTACCCACATCCACGTCGTAAACTGGTACTTCCAAACGCCCGAGGGTGGCCTTAGCCTGCATACAGTGTGGGCAGCCCTGGATGGAGTACACTGTTACCCGGCCCAGAGCATTGCTCTGAAACTCCCCCATCTGCAGCAATAATGGTAAGACAAGAGAGCAAGAGTTTTAAGCTTTAGCTATCCGAACATCAGCTGAGCTCCATGCGTTTCAGTAATGATCTGATTTACATGCATACAGTTCAACCAATTTATGCAAAAATGAAACTGATTCCAGGGCGGCACGGTGGTGCCGTGGTTAGCACTGTCGCCTCACAGCAAGAGGGTTCCAGGTTTGAACCCCGGGCTGGGCCCTTGTTCTCTCTATGTTCTCTCCGGGTACCTGGGCTTCCCGAAAACATGCATGGGTTAAGTTAATTGGCTACTCTAAATTGCCTGTAGGTGTGAGTGTGTGCGTGTGTGGTTGTCTGTCTTTGTGTGTGCGATTGGCTGGCGACCAGTCCAGGGTGTACCCCGCCTCTCGCCCATAGGCAGCTGGGATAGGCTCACGACCCTGAAAATGAATGAATGATGAATGAAACTGATTCCTATTCGTTGCTCTTAGCTACTGAGAAAGTAGGCGCCTTATCCAACATAGGTGTACTGGATACACCTTTGGGCCCGAATGAAGCCGTACACTATGGTAGCTTTGTTCCCCATGTGTACGTTTTTGTACATCTCTATGCACTGCCTGGAAGAGCAATTGTTTTCTTTGTCCAAACTCATAAAGGTGAGACTGTGTGTGCGAGTATAATTAAATAGCCGCAATATGTATTCAGGTCATGGGTTCAATTCATTTGTTCTTTGTGTTCCCTGAGGAAGGAGACAGTTCTCCAAATGCTTTTTTCCACAATTAAATATACTGAATGAATCATGTTTTTCCCCTTAGCTTTCTGTACTTCCAGTGATATCTCAATATTTGTTCAGTGTGATATTCTCCTGGCCAGGTGAGGGATTTCAGACACTCATCTTACACAGTTTTTTTTAATCTTCTAGAGAGTTGAATAAAAGGAGTTCAAGATCTATTTTTGGTGATCTAACTTGGTAAATCGATGGCGTAATTTCCTCCCTGCTCATTTCTGAACATTTCCTTCTGTTGAAAGCAGGGCCAGGGTGATGTGTATATCAACTAAGTAAAATGTTAGTAACCGATGTTGTTATTGTTGTGTAGTTGGCCAATCACACAGTTCCTCATTCACTCTGAAACAGCTTTGGACTAGCAGTCTAGGCTTATCAAGTGCTGGATCAAACCACTCCTTTAGCTGATTTCAGTTTGCAAAACATGGGTCAAGGTCCAAGGTTTTGGCACGATTTCTATAGTTTTTGCTCTTTTGATGAAGTTACCAATAGTAAGTCCAATTACATTAGTATTTATGTAACTCAAATTCCCAAACAGAATTTCTTAAGAATTGGTTTAGCACCGTTTCCTACATGCAAATATATTACCGTGTTAACCTGAACGTTATGAACGATGAGTGGATATAAGCAAATCTGGATTTTTTTAAATTAAAGAAATAAAAAACCCTTGTAAAGTGTCCCCGATTTGTAGAATTACATTTATTATTTTAGGAAAGGTCCTTAGTTCAGTTTGAAAGGTTATGAACGTTTACTAACATTGCAGCTATATTAAATTCCCCAAGTTTTCGATGGAGTTCGGAATAGGACTAAATTTGTCTTTAAATCACTAATACAGCAATTACACCAACAAAACTAACAACGACTAAATTATTACACAACACGAGAGTAACCATTTGACGCTAGATATACTGTTAACCATACACTACCTAAGCTAAAATATGGAACAGCGTTTGCTAATGTGAATATTAGCAAATCATAAGAACAGTATCGGTACATTACCTTTCAGCGTTTGACTCCCTTGCTTGAAACGGGAGTACGATATTAAGTAGCACAACTGATCCTCTTTATCCTGTTAATTACAACATATTAGTGAATGAATAAGTCTAATTTCGCGTGGAAGGTCGCTTATCTTGCTGGAAAAATTAGCCAGCTGTACTGACAGAACATCATGACGACTGCGCAGCTTAGCCCCTAAAGCTAGCTATCTTGTCGTCTGAGGCCGTCGGGTGCTCCTCGTAATCTTAAACTTCTAGTGCTGTTCATTACAGATCATAATGTACATAATCTCAGTTTCCATGACACTTTACATTCATATGTTTTGTCATGACAGCAGACTATTGCCCCTGTAAACTGTATTCTGCCTATAAAAAAATAATAAAAACTCATACATTTTAATTTTAATCTGAATACAAAGGAATTACCTTCAGTTGTATCATTAGAGAAAATCAGTTTTTTCTAAAAGAAACCATGGGAGATGTTGCACCCTTCATCTATGCCATTATGCCCCAGACTGGACCTGCCCTACATCCTCTGCCACAGTGCCCTGTCAGCCCTGGACCCCTGCCACCAGTGTCTGTCGATAGTTGAGCCCTAACCCTGCTGGTGTGTTGACAAGCCAAGGTTGCACTTGTCTTTCAATGTGATGTTTGTCATTTGATTATGCCAGGGCACATAATGTCATATTAACTTGTTCAGTGGCCAAATTTTGGTTACACTGTGAACTGATAAGCTAGATTCTGGAGGTGGTCTGACTTGTGTTCAGATGTTGGTTATGTGAGCTGCAAGCAATTATCAAAGCAAACTGGTAAAAACCCCCAAAGTACTTAGCACAAGAGGGAGGCTCCTGCTTCCCCACCATCCATATTTGATTACTTACCCTGCATAACATTAGCAAACTTGAATGAGGTTCAAGTCATTCTAAACCTATTGTTATTATTCTTCTAATTCTTTTTACTACTATCAAAGACTCCCTTTTGGCTTAAAAGATGAGAGTAAAATATTTGTAGTTTGCTCCATAACATAGAATTTGTTAGTAATACACATGTAATAGCCATAAATGAGTAAAAAAAATGGAATGAGCTTAATGAATTTGGTTTTCAAATTAAGAGTTGAACTTATGAACTTACTTTGAATGTATAAAAAAGAAACCAAAAAAAAAACCCAAAAAACAAAATATTTAACATGATCAATACTGTAAAAACCTTTTTTTTATTTTTTAGAGGTGTGGTTGTATAAATCAAGACAAAAACGATGAGTATTAAACATGCGAGTAGAGTAATGAGCTGCGTGTGTAGTCAGTACTGTTCGTGCGTTTTTAAACTCAGAACACCAATATTTCCTATAGCCATAAAGGCAACAACGGAACGTTTCTGTCTGGTACTTGTTCCTGCACGGTAGATTTTCTTGCAGGACACGAATGGACGAAGAGAAGCTTAAATTTTGGTGTTGTGCTGTCAAAGATGTCAGGACTGTCAGAAACGGAGCGCGCTGGATGTACAAAGATATTGAAGTTAATGTCAAAAAGCGACCTACTGTCACTTAGTGACACAGTTACTAATAAACTGATAGCCGTGGAAAATATTACAGGTATGTTTTTAATCTGTACCGGATAGCAAAGAACAGGATAGCTTATCTACATTCGTTTTCCTCTTATGTTAAAAGTTATTGTCATACACATAAGTTCTGTACAACATAAAATAAAACCTTATCCGAACAGCAGAGCTAAAACATCTATGCTATAAATACATAGCTTCTTAAGCTCTCGCCTTGTCCCACCATAACAAAACAGACCGCGGTGAGAGGTAGAAAGCTGCCTGGCCTAATTCTAAAGCTTGGATGTTATAAGAAAGTGAAGCTATAGGGCTCATAAAAGTCTTTGTAGGACGTCAGCGAGTCACAAATATACCTCAGTTGTAAACTAAGATACATGTTGTATGTATACCAACGAGGAAAGAATAAACTGCCAGTTTTCAAAAAGGGTTTTGACATGAGCTGACACCAGGGGTAGCAGAACCGGGATTTCTGGTGTTATTTGGCTTCTGCTTAAAGGATATTATGTTCCGGTGGTGAAACCATCAAATAATCTTATCCCTTATGTTCATGTGTTTGTACAGAGGCTATGGAAACAATTCTGTCCTTCACTAAAAATGCTGAGGAACTCCTGAAAAGGAAGAAGGTTCATCGGGAGCTCATTTTTAAGTACCTGGCCAAAGAGGGGCTGGCAATGCCCCCCAACAGCGAGAAACACCAGCTGGTGAAGAGGACGCTGGAGCTTTGGTCGTCAGGGAAGGTACAGGGACAGGAGGTCAAGTCACTTGGCCCTATCATGCTTACATGGTTGAACATATGGAGAAAACCTATAGGTCAAAAGGTGACATTTAGCATGGGATGGATGGGAAGTAAAACCAAGTATTAAGGCTATAGAATAAGGGAAGAAGGGAATAGAACATAAGATAATTTCTTAAGTCAGGTGTGCACAGTTGGCATCACTTATTACATTTTTAGCTAATCTGCAGACAGTTGGAAAAGGGCAATTGTAGTCTGTAGGGCACAAAGTGGCAGACAATTTTAGAATACGAATAACTTCTCATTCCTTCAAGGCCGTGGTTGATGAAAGCCTTCAAAGAGAGGTGGATGAGACCAGACAGAGACGGCCCACAGAGACAGCGTCTGACACCACAGACTTGAAGACTGATGTGGGCTTTGACCCACAGGTCCTCGGCCAGCAGTTCTGCCAATGGTTCTTCCAGCTCTTGAACAGTCAGAACCCCTCACTGGGCCAACAGCCTCAGGACTGGGGACCACAGCACTTCTGGCCAGATGCAAAACTACGTCTCCTCGCTAGGTGAGAACATGATTAACAGTTGCATGTTTGATCTCTGCTGAATTGTGAAACATGGAAAGCGTATTGAGGTTAAAGATTTCTTACATAGGTTTTTAATTTTTAATTTAAGCATTTCCTTTTTATTGTAATAATGAACACTTTCCATTTTCAGTTCTATTACAGCAGAACTGAAAACTTTTCTACACATAAAAACTCAAAATAAGAATAACTTGAGCTATTCAATAGTCACAGAAAAATTAAACATGCAATAACAGGTAACTGAGGGAAAAACAACCTAAAACCAAATTCAGTGATGGAGCTCTGTCTCTCTTTCTCAGAGCTGGCAGTGAGCAGATGGATGAATACCTAGGGGCTGAACTGGTTAGCCTTCGTCTCCTCGCCTTGACCAGGGAAGAACGCCTCCTCCTCAGCCCCAACTTGGAGCCCCATGGCCTCAGGGCCCTCGCCTCCCCCCATGGCTTGGTGCTGGTGGCCGTGGCTGGGACCATCCACAGAGATGCAGCTTGTCTGGGCATCTTTGAGCAAATATTTGGCCTCATCCGCTCCCCACTGGAAAATAACAGCTGGAAGATCAAGTTTATCAACCTGAAGATCAGAGGGCAGGATGCTCTGAGTGGGACAGAGGTGGCAGCGCCTGCCTTGAGTTACAACTCCAGTGAACTTCAGCTTCTCTGCAGATGATGACACTTTTTTTTTACTCATCACTCATCTAACTTACCCAAACAGTTCTTTTCAGAGACTGGGACAACTTTCCTGGCACAAACCCCTCTCCTATTTCAGGCAAGTCAGGTAGGTGGACACTGTTGCATCTAAATCTACTTTGGAGGTTCATTGGTGATATAACATAAACCCTTGAGAGAAGTTTTCCTTATTGTCTTTCTGCCTTGCAGAAAATGTAACTCTCTTCTGCTTCTTATTGTGGAAACAGTTTGCTTTAAATATACTGTACCCTGATGTAAAGCATATTGAGCTTTGGTGGCCTGTGCCTTTTGTAAGATAAAATATAAACACAGACATGCTCTTGTAAATAAGTATAATATGAAATATAAATATTATATTAACACTTGTGTACTGCTTACCTTAATTGCATGTAGTCTTTTCTTTTTTTTTAAGATCACATACTTGTCTGCTTCCCAGACAATTATGTGATGTTTGTTTGATGGTGACTTTATCGCAGAATATTGTGGCTTGAATGAATGGTGAATTTTCCAGTGGTTCCCAACGGTAGTGTAGAATATCCGTCTCAGTTTGCACTTTCAATCTTGTAACATTTACATTTTGATAGCACAGCATGCAGCTGTTGGGAAAATGTTTGTTTTCTGTGTGTTCTATATCCTTAGGCACCATGTAATTTGACACAGAATGTGTTTGATGGATGTCAGTCTCATTGGGCCTCAACCAGAATGGAATGAAGATTACATTGAATTATGTTTTTTGCTCATACAGAGTCCAGATGCTGTACAATCCCATGGCTCAGAGTTAACTAGGCAACATCAACTGATGCTGTAGTTGATAGTCTTGGAAAACAAAACAATGTAATCACACAGTTGTCAAGAAAACAGATTCTTTTTTTCTTTATCGCCAGGTTCTGCATCAAAATGAGCCCAAGCTTTTGCTTTTGCTGCTCTGTGTTCATGTGATTTTTTTGATTTCTAAAGGCAGAATGTACAGAAACGTAGGATAGAATTTGGTAGGTAGTCATCACAGGTTCATCTTGACCTCCCAGTGGTCCCAGCAGCTATTTCAGTGGTTCTCAAAATGTATGCATAGATATGGAGGTCGTTTTTAAAGCCAAAACTGATAGCTGTTATTTTGTGCCAGTGTTCAGAATTCATGCATTTGATCATTTTCATATCCTTTATACAAGTCTGATTACAGGTGTCCCTGTAGACTGACAGAGTTGCACACCCATGCACAAATGATTTTTGACATCTCATATGGAAATAAACACGTTCAGTAGCTGTGGTCAAGAAGAAACCCTCCATCATATCAGATGTGATAGTCAGATTTTTTTTAATGGCATATGATATGCATAGCATATTTATGAGTCCAGCTCTGCTCTGAACATTTAAGAGTCTGCAGTTTGCTGTTAGGAACGAAGCAGGCCTCTTCTCCTCGGTTTGTGCCTGAGGGTGCTGTGCAGCACAGGAGGTCCAGCCTCGTCTGCTCTACAGGACAAATTTCAGAAAGATCAGAGAGATGAGGGTAAGAGTCAGGGGAGGATCCAGCCTCTTCATCATTAACACAGGACCTCCTTGTACCATAAAACAGCTGAGAACCTACCGTTCCGTTAGATTTTTCCCCAAAGCTTTTCCTTTCTCACCAACTGGTATTTTTAGCTATGTTTCAACTACAAAATACAGCATTTTCACTGATATGCTATAAGGCCCCATTAATGCGACAAAACTAAATAATTTATCCACAATACATTTCACAAGCTCCAGATAGACTTTCTTAATGAAGTGGCTCTGGTTTTCCATTGATTCTACTCTGTCATCCTAGTCAGGACATATAGGGTCTGGTGGGGCACAGATTATGCCAGTATGACTCTGTGGCTTTGGTGGGAAATGTTACATGTGGGAAATTATTCTTGGCAGCCGTTTTCAAAGGCCCCTGGAATAGTTAATATCTGCGACTGTATGGGTTGGAGCTGCAGGGCCCTTTGTGCTTTACTGGGCCATAGTTGTGGTGAGGGGAAACCACTGCAGCCATTGATCTCAGCCTGTTCACCTCTCAGAAAGAATAATAACAAGCTGCTCGCCTTCTGTCTTTATGGCACTTGGCTTCTCTGTATTTTAATAAGCGGTTTGGCCACGGGCGCAGCTCTGACGCACGGGTTAAAAAATACCACTGCAGTGGCGTCTGGTGATGGTTTTGACTCCAAAGAGCTTTTTTTTTCCTCTTTTTTTTTCTCTCCCTCCTCTAATAGGGAAGTGTGTTTCTCATAAAGAAACATGCTAAAACTTAGATCCATGGCTCTTTGAAATAGCTTATGGGTGGTGAACCATGGAGACTGCTGCTTTAATTATCAGTCCATTTTTTCCACTTCTTACTTTGATTGTGACTGATTGGATGTTAGCCCTGCTCTCAGAAACAGCCTCATTAGTTATCAAAGATTACTTTATTAAACGCTTCATGCTATAGCCATTTTTCACTCTTTGACAATCTGATGGTTTTACAGATCCATTAATGCCAAACTGCTTTGTTTTTTTTTTTATTATGTCTACAGCAGTAATACTAAAAGTAGGTCTTGGGGACACCCAGGATTTTGTCAGGGATTTCAAGGAGTCCTTGAAGTGCTTCCCGGCATTTTATGCTAACTGAGGAATAATCTTTTTTTAAATTTAATTTTCACTTTAACTGTTAACCTCCAGCTCATAGAATAAACATTTACACAATACTATCTCAAGTTTCTCCATCTGGATTTATTTGACGTAGGTAATATTCTCATGTGCTCACTTTACACTGTGATTTTGGAATGATCCTATGTTTAAACAAACACTACTATGCTAATATTTTTTAGATTTTTTTTGTCAGGGACAAGTCAACATGACTTGACCTTATGACAACATGAGGCCAGAAGAGGGCAGACAAGCTACACCAGAGAGAAGAAAGACTTTGATCCCCGGCCAAGAAAAGGAGAGATAGAAAAAAAAAATCCTTTTAACACTATTACGTGAGGAAACTCATCAATTCCTAAGAGCAATTTGAGTGAGCTGATGTTACCAGGCAATTTCTATCTGGCCACAGCCATGAGGAAAACTGTAAATTTTTCGAGTTTGAATTGTCCTCCATTAAAGTAATGGGGTTCTAAAAGAGAGACACGTTAAACTGTTGCCTTTCATAGGCATGAGCACGTATTTCACAAGTTATTGAAACGTCAGTAATTTATCGGTACCTGTGACGGTGTCAGAGACAGCTTTAACACAATACTCTCTGCAGTCTGCACTCTCTGGACAATAAAGAACAGGATTTATGAATGGGAAGAGAATCAATCAATAGGCAATAATATTTCTCCTGCTGACAAAACATGTTAGGAGGAGAATTCAATCAAAGTTTGACGGACTTGTTTTGTCATTTTGTTGGACTTGCCCTCCAACCCAGCAGTGTTTCATAAACCAGTACACACTAAAACTGCACTGAAACAACCACATAACTCGTGCAGGAGAGAATGAGGTCAACAGTGTCTGGCACTGGTGTTAAAGCCACAAGCTACAATTTTCCAACCTTATACTTTATCTTTTTCTGAGGAAGGCTTATGTTTTTTTTTAGTTTTTCTTTGGGTTACAGAGCTAATAGACTGCTTGGTGGTTATTTATTGGGATGTTTTGAGCGTCCAAACAATGTTTTTTTCACGAAGAGAAAGACATTACATCACAGCATCTTGTCCAGTCACTTCTTGCCACAAAGTAGTGGTAATTTCCTGGAAAGGTCTACTTAGACTCCAGATGCAAGCAAAGTAATAACATTTACATTTTAAGGACATTACACAAAGAGGGAATGAGTTCAACTACATTGTGTTATGTGTAGAATCAGGTTTGGCCTCATGTTTGTTCGACCTTGTGTGACCTTTAAGCCCTTGTTGGGAGTATGCATCGCATACTGCCCCTGTAGCATCTCTCTCCGTTACATCCCCTGATGTCTGAACTGACATCATTCCATTCCGTTTCAACACAGATTGGTTTGGACCAACGAGGCAGCCATCACAGTCCATATCAGCCCCCTCTCTTGGCCTGGCGGTGTATCCTTACACATGAATCATTATCTCACGTAAACAGTGGAAATGCGAGACTGCCGAGGGAACGAACGCCATTGAAGGCAACAAAGCGAGGGCTGAGTGAAAGGATCCTGGGCGGTGACACTCTCGTTTAGCATCAATTAAGAAAACAACAAGCAGAGCTGTTTCTGAAGGCAGCTGGATTTGATGTGTTTATTTATACTGAAGCAAATGTGTGTGTTTGAACGAGTGAATGCATCCAAGGATGTTTGAATCAGAAAAACATGGAGGGAACACGGGTAACAAAAATGTCCCCTCACATTGAGATGTACTTGAGTTCAGCTTGCACACAATACCCTCTCTCTCTCTCTCTCTCTCTCTGTTTATCTCTTTACGTTCCTCTGTCTCTCTCTCACACATAGTAGCTCCACTGTGCAGCTTTGCACTGAGTCCCTTTCGTATGCAGTGCAGGGGCCCCCGGTGAGGGCCTTCCCTTGGCTCTCGAACTAAATAGAGAAGATGGTGTTATCTGAATGCTGCCAGGAGGTTGTCAGCTCGTATTGGGCCGAGCTGACCGAGTGGCCGGTTGGCGGATGCGTGTCGATGCCAGGCTCCCTGTGCCTTCCCTCTGTGGACATCTGCTGTGTGTGGAAAAGCTGTGGAGTTTGCCTGTGGTTGCATCTTAATCCTTCATCTCTCCGGCTCCAGCCATGCCTGGCCGAGCAAACCAGCAGCTCTGCTCGCCTTGCTTGTATTAATTGCCCTTGCCTGGCTCGCTGTTTGCTTCTGATTACACTCATTAATTTCAATTCCCTGGGAAGCCACCACCACCGTAGCTGCCTTTAGACAGGCACACACACACACACACACGCATACACAGACATGCATGGACAAGCATAAATGCATATTTGTATGGACACAATCTTACATTTTATGTGAAGTATTCAACGTTCTTTAAATTGATTTGTTTGTCCGAGCATGCTCTAATTATTTGGCACACCCACATAACACTGCCATTATGGTTCAAAATATGGAGGAGGCAGCTATAAAATAACTACAGGTGGGTGGGGAAGTGTGTTTTGTGCAGTGCTCCAAATACTACACTCCATATCTTTCTTCTTAAATATTTTTTAATGTGTTTTTATGTACCATATTCACAGATGCAAACACATCATGTGTGTCATCAGCGACTGGCCATGTGGATGTCATCAGCAGCTGTGGTCTGTGTCTGTTTCTACCCAGGCGGTTCTCTCTTCGTGAGACAGGGGACAAGAAGAAAGTTCCTCTGACCTGCTGGTCATAAGTCAGTGTCCTCATCCCAGCAGGTGGACCACATCTGGTAAAATCCCAACATCTGGGCTGGCAGGGTGGCCTCGTAATTATAACCTCTCTACAGACTTTGTTCAAAATTGGTTGGAAAAATCAATGTCAAGCCATATTATTACCTCTGACTCATTAAATTTTCAAACTCTTACGCAAACATTTCCACTTAGCAAATGTCACATAATTAGCTAAACTACAGCAGCTTAGTGACAATACCAAAGAGAGAATGTGAGATTTTAAAACCTGCTCTTAGTGAACAAGCATGAAACTAACTGAGAGCGTGTTTATGAGCGTAATCTACAATACAGAAAAAATATCAGGCAACTTAAATATTTAAAGAGGAAACACTGGCACTTCATCCTGGATAACACATTAGAATCACATGCAGGTTCCAAATGTGTGGCAGCATGCAGGTGTTTGTGTGTATATGAACTGAAATCTTCACACTGTATTTATCACCCACAGTACTATCATCAGCTTGTATCTGTTAGTCTTTTAAAGTTGAGAGTGACATACCAAGCGTGGCTGCTACTCCTTCTCAGCAGCTACTAAGCCGACCTAAGGAGCAGTAAAACCCCATAATACCAAACTGTGTGGCCTCTTGCCTCTGTCAACCTATCACCTCAGAACCTGGGATTTTCTGGGAAAGCGGGGGCTTCTGGACTGACTCATCAGACAGCTGTACCTTAAAGGGCCTCATGGGGGCGTCACCCTGAGGGTCACTGCCTTGGGTTGTGATTTGATGGCCAGGCACAAATAAAAACCCCTGAAGCTTGACAACTTCCTCGCTGAGCCCACGTAACCCAATTAGTGGACCAGTCCTCAGTCGGAGAAAATGAAAACATTCCGGACGTGAAATCCCAAGACGGCTGTATTCGTTTATTAAATTCACTGCTTGTTTCACCCTCTTCCTGAGATTTTCTAGGACTGATTTTAATGGTTCACCAAGGAGTGACTCAACAACTCAATGTCATGCCAGTGGGTTGCAAATGCGCTGTACTCCCGGCAGCACTGAATCCTGCAGACAAGCCAGAGTACTTCACATCATTATGTTAACTTTTTGTTATCTTTTTAGATTGCATCATTAAGCTCTGTCGGTGCTAAAAGTCTACATTACCCAGTGGGGAGTGTAAGCTTTGGGGCTGAAGATGCTGGAGGATGAAGGCCAAGAGAAGAATCTTTGCTCAAGAAGGTCATATTGATTGATAAAGCACCCTGTGGATTGGGTTGTGGATCGCTCAGCCCCCATAGTGTGTTTGCTCTGGGTTACCAGACTGCTGCCTAAAGGCCCTGAACAACACAGACAGGCAGGGAAAGACAGTGAAATCAATGACCGTCTCACACAGGGCTCCTTGGGTTCTTCCCAATCATCTAAAGAGGCTCCCTTGGCACACAGACTTGCACCTACCTCCACCGAAAAAAATAGCATTATTTGTTAAAGATACTACAGTTCAGGGAAGGTTAGAAAACACCTCCTGCACTAAAGCAGCAATCGATGACTGAAGAAAGATCCAATTCTGCCAAAAATAAAGGCATCCTGACATTAGAAAGCCACTTGCAGACAAAAATACCACAAATTCCAGCTTGCGAAAGATGAGAATGATGAGGAAAGCATGTAAGGAAGGCTACATTTGCCTATTGAGACCAGGCCCCCTGTGTCTTCTCATTCCCTCGTGGAGTCCTGACAGAGCCAGATAGGCCTCTTCACCACTGACAGCCAAATGTCCTCATCCATCCTCATCCAAGAGGCCCCCAGGCGTCATCAAACCCGTCTAGATTTCCCCCGACGAAACCCCAAAGCAGAAATCTCTTGCCCCAAGCCCAGAAAAGCGATGGAGCTGGGAGTATCCCCGCGGAGCCTCTGTCAATATGTCATCATCGTCATAGCTGCCAGTTGGCAGCATACTGTAGTAACCCGCTGCAGATGTGTCAGCAAAACAGCCTCCATTTTATTATTATTTCTTTCCTCTGAATATCCATTGCAGTATACAAACTTCCTCTCTCGTCACCCGTTAGGTCATAACTCAAGCAGCCCATGATGTGCTTCCCATTCCTGTGATAGAGAGGTATTTGTGATGATGAAGAGACACCCATGTGGGGGGGTGTTTGTTTTGTGTAAGACGGGGACTCTTAGCAGAGCGGAGCTGTATCAGCAGACGTAAGCACTTCTTGTCCTACCTGGCTGTGCTGACAACACAATTTCAGCCGGTTTGGAAAACAAGCCAACCATTTCATAGGATGATACACCTTCTATACAAATGTAGTGTATGAATTATTTCGTTTTATCTTTGTGTGTGTTTCGCTGCAAGGGCACAATGTGAGGCTTTGGCTATAAAGAAAAAGTTGTCTCCTCTTCGCTACAGAAAAGACATAGCTCACAAAAAAAGCTTTAAGAAAAGCATGTATAGAAGAAGTTGGGAAGCATCCTGCCCACAGATTTCTAAGATCACCACTTAACCCCCCACAATAACCTTTTATGATTAGCAATAATAGTAAACAACAGTAACAACATGTAGAGTTTATGAGTATTTGTTCATTTAGAATAGAAGGTGCACTGTAAATATGAAGCACTTTGCTAAAAGCCAGGAAATTACAGCAATATCATAACCATTTGGAGAACAGAATCATACACAGTGGGCCTCATATCATCAGGCTTCATATGGTAATTATGGCCTATAGTGCATTTAGTGGGGGGTCATAGAGAAAGCGACACAGGAAAAAACAGGACGAGTGAAGACTGACTTCTCCCCACAGAGTACCGAGCAGTGGGTGCTTTCCTCGCAAATTACAGGAAATTGCAACTTTGCAGCTATTGCAATGCATTTTTTGCAGCTATTGCAGCTATTGCAATTCTGCATGTCAAAGAGGAGAGCAGAACAAGTCTACACATGTTGTCGTGACCTTCCCTAGGCAATGCATGTAATGCTCAGCTAATAGGGGGACAAGATGACTCTGAGATTTCATTTCAGGAGCAGCAGCGGTAATGGCAGAGATGATGATCATGACTGCATTACATGCAATTGGATTTAAAACATTTGAGATATTTTGTTTACATCCCATGAGATGCCAATAAATAAAGTTTTCTCCTGGCTTTGTGGCACAAAGCTTTAACTTTCCAACACTGACTTATATCGGATTATGTTTATATTGAGTCTAGCACACAGAGGCTGCATGTGAGGTGATGTGTGTGACCTTTGACCAGGGAATGTTTTTCATAGCTGGGTCATCCATCTTCATTTTCTCCTGGTGGTTACTGTGTGTACAGCAGTAATTTAAACAGCACGAGGTGTTTGGATAGCTCTCTCCATCGCGGTAAACACACCCAAGATATCTGAAATGACGTCCATCAGTCAAATTTGTTTCAATAAGGGATCAGGTTAACTTCATATTATCACTCACTGTAACTGAACTCTCAGGGGTCACATTCTTCAGCCACATAAAGTTTGAAGACAGGTTTTTTGGGAATGATTCCAGGAATCCAGAGGTACCACAGACAAACACTCGGGCCCTTCATATTTCTAGTAAATGTCATATGAGGCAAAATAAATAAAAATAAAATTAATTCCTGCTAAATTTTTTGTTTTCTATTTGAAACTGCATGCATTTCCCTGCATCAGTTTTACTGTTATTTTCTTTTTTTATTATTTTCTTTTTTTGCCAACATTTGCATTTAAATGTAAATTCAAATGAACCAAAGTTCAGTAACCTGTAGAAAAGGTGTTAGAAGTGATGTCCATATGACAATACAAATACAAGTATCAGTGGCGACTTTAGTCGAAAGCATGCAAGCGTTTCTTTGAGGCGGACATCAAACTAATTAGCATGGTAGAAAAATCAATTATAATTTAATGGATGACTGTAGAGTCTGCATCAGCAAGACCAGTTACAAAGAACAATCACAACAATGTGAATTCAGCTGGCAGTCATTGAGTTAAAAGAACTGCAAATTGCACGGGATGTTCAGAAAAATGACACTTGTACAAATACCTCCATGTTGATGGAACAGCACAACCACTGTTTGCAGTGTTTTTTTCTTTCAGTTTATCTGATAAAAAGTCAACTGTCCTTCCTGCCACTATAAATCCTGAGACACTGACAAAGTGAGGGAGTATTCAAATCAGCATGTTCCAGCAGCAGTCGATGGCCAGCCTCTCAAAGATGCTGATTGACATTTTATACAGCGCCTGCCGTTTAGTGGTATTGATGGCATTCAGCTTAACTGTATATTCTTTTAATAAGGGTGCTGGCTGATGCCTAGTGCTTTCAAAGTGCTCTTTAAGAGACAGTGAGATGCAGAGAAAGGGAGGGGGACACAAAGAAGGTCAGAATTAAGTGATGTGCTTTCTCTAAAGCAATTATTTTAAGATACCGGCTTTTTTCACTTGGCTGGGTAAACACAGTATTTGAACAATGACTGTGTGGTTAAAGTGCTCATTGTTAGCTTCAATTTGAAGGTGTCACATTGACATCTAATGAAATTGATATAATTGACATAACTGTAAGATCACAGAATTTTGTTCTAATAAATCCTGACTAAAGTGTACAACCCACAGACATATCTTTCTTGGTGATGCTCTTGCACACCGTCATCGCAGCCATCTTCACTTTTTGTTTGTTTCAGAGACCATTTGCCTTGACTTTGGATTTCTTGATGGATTTTGCCAGTGAGAAATATTCCAGTCCAGGACACCTTTAAAAACAAATGAGTCCTACACTGTTCACCCAATATGGATGTTAACACCTCACCACTCTACAGCAAAGCTAAAACACAGCACTGAAACCTCATCATCACATCTACTGTAACTGAGTACAATGAAACAGCGAGAGAACAGACAATTTAAGACACACTATAAATTTAGATCTAAAGAATCACTTTCAGCAGTTTAAATGGTGATAGTGACTGTGCCTCTTAAGCCTGCGTATACACTGGATGTTATAGAGGTCTACTGTCCCTGTAAGTCCTAAGCAAAAACCGTCAAAAGGCGCCTTTGTCCTCCTCTTATTTTTCATCCTGGGACATCTATTCCCAGTTAGCTTTTATTAATCCATCTGAATCTTTCTACCTGTAAGTCCTAAGCAAAAATATTAAAAGTGTTGAAAGGCGACTTCTGTCCTCCTCTGACTTTTCAATCAGGCCCGAGGTACAACATCTATTCCCAGTCATGTTTTATTAATCCATCTGCATCCCCAAAAACTAGGCCAGTCACACAGAGCCCAGACTGTCCACTTGTCTCGTACAGATGGTATTACTGTTTTTTTTCTGTTTTTGTACCTGAGTCAAAGGCACAGAACAGTTCTCATGTCATTTTTGTAATGAGAACTGTCTTTCTGGGGGACAAAGAGCATGTCCCCTAGAGAGATAGTGTTATTGAATGTCTCTGCTGCACAAATACGCATTCTGTCAATATGACTACGAGCTTGCAGTTTTGGACACAGTAATGAGCAGAACAGTTTGCAGTGAGTTTGACAGGCTCTTGTGTCCAACAAAACAGAGAGAGGCTGCTTTAATTCATAGGACTCTTCGTTTCTCTCTCCCCAGCCATCCCCTTTATAAATGCCATTGGGCATGCACTTAGTCTAGACACTCGACCACACAAGGCGACACTGGTTGCCCCCAAGTCTTAGACGCTGCCATTTGTGTGTGTACATGAGTGTGTGTGCTGCTGAGTTTGTGTATTGCAATCTACTTAGACGAAAGGAAAAAGAGATTCATATGCCACACATGTGTATCACGTGGTACTGACAGAAAGACAGACAGTGTGAGACCCCCCCACCCCCTCCAACCCCCTCCACCTTCCCCCATGGGTACTAGGAATCTGTGGCAGACAGTGTCACCCGCTCCGGCTACTGCTTTAATTAAAGCCCTAATGATAGGCTTTCAACTGAGAAGCAACTTATCATCGCACATAATCGCTCGGCACTAGTTAGTGCTGGCAGAATTGCAACCATCTGCTCTGCTAAGAATACATTCTGATCATTCTTTATATAGCCCTAGTAGTTCATGTACAGTATTTATATTAGGAGACCCCCATTATGTGAAAGTCTGTTTAAACATTGTCCATTAATGGGGCACATCTGTGTTACAGGCGCTTGGATCGGCAAAGCAGCTGAATAGCTAAAAATCCTTTTTTTTTTTTTGGATGTTATCACGATAATTGGAATGTACTGTAGGTGATAGGTGATACTGGATTTCTTTTTTTCATGTCAAGTTTTCACAGCTTTTTTATTAGCTTATTTTCTTCGTCCGTAGGCATCATGTGGATTTGAAAGTCCTGTAAAAGAGTCCTGTAAGTAGCGACTGTTTGAGCACAATAAAAGGTATTACTTTCATGCACCAAACATATGACATATAAAATATTTTTAAATGTTATGTGTACAGTACTTCTGCACCTTGCAGAAATACACAGCAACTACACACCAAAGAGGTTGTTGTGACAAGACTACACATTCAGTATACAGCAGTATACATCCACACGTGCAGCTTTGTGTGTTTCCAAGAAATAGTCCGAAGCAAACAAAGTCAGCCTTGCTGTTTCCCGCTTTTGCCAATCTTTTATGTTAGCCAGCTGCTGGCAGTAGTTTTTGCTGTAGCAACATGAGAGAGGAATCTATCTTCTCATCTAGCTCTCAGCAAGAAAGGGAATAAATGTATTTAACCTCACCAACACCAGCTATAATGCATTTGTTGCGCTCATATTAATTTAGTTTGTTTGGGTATATACTGAACATGTCTACACACTGTGACCCTAAACAAGATGGATAATTGATGAACAGATGGATGGCTGAGGGGATGGATGGAACTTCAGTGGATATTCTAAGTTCAAATTCTGATAAAAGATGAAACACTTTCACCAAAAAGGGGAAGCACTTTTTCCAAATAGGAAAAACTGTCTTGTTTACAAAGGGAGATCACAGTTTGGCTTGTGAGGAATATCTGTAAGCTGGACATCTGATGAATTTTCAAAGTGAATAAGATCCTATATGGTGAGTAAATCAAAGAAGCTGTCATTTACACCCGAGAAACATGCTGCATAAACACAGCATTAGATCTGGTCCATGGTGTGTGAGAAATGTTCCTGTTATGTGCTGGAAAAGCTCTGTATCACAGGGAAGTTAATTTCCACAAGCACTGTTTACAAAGCAGGTTTTAGTAATGTATTGTTTTCTTAATGTTTAATTTGCTGACATAAACTAAATTACTAATTTACAAGAGACTGTTCTCACACTTTCGTGACGGTGTTTTACTTTTCGTGCAATGAGATTTACTTCCAACGAATCAATCTGAGGTCAAATAAGGAGCACTTAGGGATTATTTACTAGCTCTGAGACACAGCCATAGTCTATCTGACAGAAAAGCTGCACCCTGAGAGCTGATGTAATTCTCCTCCATGTTGGGTGCCTCAAATGCTGTGCTGATAGAAAAAGCTTTGGCACAGCAAAGTGATGAGAGCAGCTTGCCGCCACTGATGTAAATCCTGCCTCTGTTTACTGAGAGTTCCTGATCAAAGGAAGGAGGGAGAGATGGAGGGTCACGGGGAGAGACGTGAAATAAAAAGAAAGTTGCAGAGCTGCAAAGCTGAGTCACCGTAGGTGTGTGTCTGATGTGTACTGTGGGGTTAATAGCGTCTGTGTGTGTGGGGGAGTTTAATATGGGGGTCTAATAGCCTGCATTAAGCTGAGAACATTATAATGTTTTGATTTTTCATGCCATACTGAATTCATATTAGAGCAGGTCACTTGTCAGGGTCTGTTTAATATGCCTGTACAATTAATAAGGTCCTAATTCCACTCAAAACCTCCTACTTCAGACTTTTTCCACTGTGAGATATACATCTCTTTTATTCTGCCTCTTATTATCTTTGTTTATCTTCTTTTTTTGCAAATTGACCTGGTCTCCTTCAAGTTCACCCTGTGGCACAGCATCTCTGTGTATCTCCTGCCCCCAGCTGAAAGCCAACAGATGATGACACAAGAACACTGTCTGCCTCTTTAATCATTCATGCTTCATTAACTGGCTGTTATCATTTTGCATCTCTCCTTTGAAGGGGATGAGAAAGGTGCAGGGCTGTAGCAATAATCAATTTTCCTGTAACCCAGCAGTGGGATTCTTATCAAGCTGAGCAGAATAACAATTCAATAAAACAAACTTTTGGAGCTCAAAGCAGGTCAGTGGATCCCAGTTCTTTGAAAGGGTGCCTGTCAGCCACAGGCGCTCTTTATCACAACACAGTGGCAGAAAATGGTTCACAACTCTTTATGGTGCCATAAAGAACTCTTTTGGAGGTTTTTCTAGCTCTTTCCCAAGTAGTTCTATAGACTTTTTATGGTGCTGTAAGGAAACAATTAAAATGCTAACCAACACCAAGTCTCACGTTGACGGATCTTTGTCCACAAAGTGCTTTAGCACCGTGTCAGGTCAGGACACATTTTCCTTTTTGCATTAGTTGTATTTTTTAAAGAGTGGCTCAAGCTGAAAAGGCACTGACTGACTGATCTCCTCTTGTTGAAACAGACAAGCCTGATGCACCTGTAACCACAAACAACCAGAACCAACAGTGATGTGAAGGTGAGTATAATTTTGAATATCAGCAAAAGAAACTTTATCTAGATGAAGTATAGAAGTATTTAGTTTGTGTAAAATTAGATACACATTTGAAGTATTGTTCTAATATACTTTCCAAGTTTAAGATGTTTACATAGACACAGATTTTGAAAATTGCATCAGGGTCACAGTGAGAGGAAACAGGGTGAGATGAGATCAGATGCACAACAATTTTTGCAGGTTGAATGAATGGATCACTAAGTGAACATAGCAAAAATCAAAGAAAGCATGACAAGAAGTTTTATATAGACAGTTGCTTGCTGTCTTGACCTTTTACCAAAGCATCATAAGGTTTGGTGTAAGGACAGTTACAAGGACAGTTGCTTTCCTCAAGGTGTTGCTCTGATGAATGTGTGAGTCTGACAGTTCATACTGCAGCCAACAGTTCCAAAAAAACACACATAAGGTGAAACTTATGCCTTATTAAAAGGCACAAATTTCGGTTTGCGTAGTGTTGGAAAATGTACTTCTTATGAAAATCTCCTCCTCTGACAAAGAGCAGAGCACAGCAGCTCTCTAAACTCTGTCTCATTCATAGACAGTCCCAAACAGAGCCAGAGATGTCTGTCAGACAGTCGTGTCACAGTGTCAGTCTGAAAGAGATAAACCAGCAGAGTGCAGAGCAGAGCAGTGTTCGACTGTAGATTCTGGATGGCTTTCATATCATTTTCATAAACCTCACTGAGCTTTAATCACTTTCTGATGCCATGACTGCGCTCTTTGGCTCAGCTGTAGGAAACAAAGTCCCCGCTGTGCTCCAACCACTGCTTCAAAATACATCCAGCTATTGGCTCATACATCATGCAGCTGATTTCACACTATTCATCTAAGGTCATCCACTTATTTGACATGTAAAAGCTGACAGGCTGCTCTCACCTGTCTACTAAATAAAGGAGGATTATCTTAAATTTTGAACTTTATTCTTGAAATCAGTGGCCAGAGGTCTTTCAAAATGAATGAATATTTTTTATTTTGAAATAAACGTTTCCAAATAAAAACACATCTGTACATTTTTTTATTGGTAAAGCAAGAAAAAAATCTTGTTTTTATTTAAGCACAAATTGCACATGAAAGATCTTAAATGACTTGAAAGTATGTTTATGCCTTTCTTGCTCACCGCTCCGATCCCCTCTGTCCATTTACCACAGTGTTGCTCAGATTCAAATGTGTGCTGCTTATGAGCCATGACATACATTACAATCATCGGTCTTCACGGCTGGCTCTTAACCAATGTATCATGACAGGCAATTGACTCTGTGTGATCTCTCCTGTTCCTCCCGCTGAACCATAGAGATATGATCAGAGCTGGGGTGCAGATGCGAGCCTGGGAAATGGTGGCAGTTCACTGGAGTTGAATTGTGCCCCGGAGAGGAGGAAGTGTAGTTTTTCCATCAGATGGAAAAGATCAGAGGAGACAGATAATTCGGTTATCACATCTGCGGTGATTAGGGGTACAGGACGCGGTTTACAGATAAGGATCTGCGGGCTTCTTGGAGACTCTGTTCTTGTGTTAAGAAGCTGAAAAGACTCTGTCTCAATGCAGTGTCTTCTTTTTGCTGTCATCTGTCTTTGACTTCCGACCTGTGGCACTCACACCAGTAGCCATGAAGTGGCTGAAGAATACTCACACTTATCAACTCCGTGGTCCCAGACACTGTAGACCCTCTAAGTTCGCATGGCCCTCCACCACGTTCTACAACACCTGGACAGCAGCAGACCATATGTCAGGATGCTCTCCCTGGATTATAGCTCTGCCTTTAACA
Source organism: Toxotes jaculatrix (assembly GCF_017976425.1). Lineage (NCBI taxonomy): Eukaryota > Metazoa > Chordata > Actinopteri > Toxotidae > Toxotes > Toxotes jaculatrix. The sequence goes on from NC_054408.1 coordinate 16,198,427, forward strand.
CGATCAGGCCAGGAAAGCTGACAGTGAAGCTGACTGACCTCGGAGTCTGCAACCCCTCATCATTAGAGGGACTGAGATAGAGATGACTGACAGCCACAAGTTCCTTGGCCTCCACGACACATCTAACCTGAGCTGGTTAGAAAACACTGTTGCCACAGTGAAAAAAGAAAAAGTCTATACTTCATCCGACTGCTCAGGAAGGCTGGGGTGAGCTGGCGCCCCCTCACACAAGCCTACATAGGGCTCGTGGAGAGCATCCTCACTACAGAGTTCACTGTCTGGCACATTATTTATTGTTTTGACTCAAGTAACACACAAGAATTCCTTTGTGCCCAGACTGAGTGTTTGTGCACAAATGGCAAAGAAAGATCTTGATTCTATTTTTATCTCACCTTGGTCAAGCTTGTTTAACTTTTTGTCATTTCTCATTTAGTCCTGGTTTGTCTGATCTCATCACATTCATGAAGGGATCAGTGAACTTGCAGGAGACTGCAGATCCACAGATGTCCTTCTGCCATTTCATCTGGTTCATCATTTCATCTCATCGTGCCTTATCTTGAGTGGTCTCCCCTCATCTAATCTAATTTTGTGCTGATTTCACTCATTTCTTTTTCTTTTTTTTTTTTTCTGGGGACCCCTCACTGCCTCATGTGTTAATAAAGCATCAGAGAACTTGGAACTTGTGTTTAATTTGGTCTCATCTCATCTCATTTAGTTTCATCTGTTATGATTTGAACAAGAAAAAGAAAAGATACCAAAGACAGAAATAATGCCATGCAACAAATGTCATAATACACAGTAGACACTTTGGCCAACCAAGCCAGACAGCTGCGCTGTCTCATCTAATTTGTTCTCAGTTAATCTAATCTCATTCTGTCTTGATCTGTCTCAGTGTCATCACACATATCTTGTTACATACGGTCTTGTTTTTTTGTCTCATCTAGTCACATGCGGTCTGACACATTGTGCCATAACTTTAAAAACTTCCACCAAATAATTAAAAAAAAACAAAAAAATAAACAGTGAAATTCTTCCGAACTTGGACTGATTCTCTCCGTATATTTTAATTTTGTTTCAAAACAACTTTGCAAATTCAAGTGCAAGCAGTTTTGCAGTCCATGTTTTTCACAGGCAACGTTAGTGGAAACTGTGACACTACTGAAAAGACAGGTTAACGTCACATATAGGGATAATAACAGAGGATGTGTACATATAAATGCCCAGACTGTTCTTTCCCCTCTCTATCTGTCGGATTCACACACACACACACACACACGCACACACACATACACTACGTTTGAAGGCATAATCATCTCTTTCTACCTGATGAGCTCTCCTTCCATCATATCCATGTAAATCACATTCTATTGTCATTGCCACCTGGGGACTAATGTGACAAGCCTTCTCACTCTCTCTATCACAGTAATTAACAGCCTCCTCTGTCCGCCTGCACATGCACACACACACACACATAGACCCTGAAAAGAGCGAAAAGAGCTGCTCTTTTTTTTTTTTAAGCCATTTCTTTTTCTTGTACTGCTCATACCTGTCAACCTAGTCATTATCCCATCATGCTGGCCCAGTCAGATCTCATCACAGGCTGCTAAATTACTGCAGAAAGCAGATGACACAATGTGAGTTTGTGTGTCCCTGCGTCTGTGGGCTTGTGTGTATGTGTACTTTTATATACTTGGATTTTAGATTATTACGTTAGTGTACAGTGTAGCTTTCTGCTGTCAGAATCTTAATGCATGAATATTAATCGGTGCAGATTTTCCCATGTGAATTTCATACTGTATAACCTTTGTTGTATAATTTGCAAATAAACAAAATAGCTTTTGGTACAGTACAATGTGCTGTGCTCTATACAATAAAGTGTTGTCACTTATACCAATATCATCTTTATCTGTGTTAACCATTTTTCAAACTTGGGTGCGATGAAACAACTTTTCAGGGATTTAGACTCTACTTTCTCATGTGAGAAGAGTCTCTGTCTTCAGTATGTAAACAAAGTTGAGTCCTTCATTCAAGGAAGGTGGGCCTGTGGCTGAAGGTGCTCCCCAATCTGCCACAGCTCATCATAGAGGGGATGGGAGGGGTTGACCTGAATGATCCTTATTTTATCCCACATCCCCCTCTCCACCACTCCCTCCAGACTGTCCAGTTTTAGTGCAACAACAGAGCTGACCTTCTTCACCAGCTTGCAAAGTCTGTTGGTTTCCCCGGCCTTGATGCCGCCTTCCCAGCACACCACAGAAAGAATAGTGCGCTGGCTACCACAGACTGGTAGAACATCTGCAATAGTCTGCTGCACACGTGGAAGGACTTGAGTCTGCATTGTGCTTTTCCACATAAGGTTTTGGTGTTGTGTGTCCTGTCAAGTTGAAGGTCTTTGTGACATGTGACATCAGTACTACTGGTCTGTAGTCGTTGGGAGAACTGGGACATCCTTTCTTCAAGGGCAAATTTTAAACACTGGTTTGCATGATACTCTTTTGAGTTGGGAGCTTGAACAGAGCAGAGTGTTAATCATGCTGTGTAGAACAGACAGAAAGACTGAGGAAGACCAGATTTTTACTTTTATTTTAAGTCATGCTCCTTCAAACTGAAAGGTTTTACTTAACCAAACTACACTGAAGTAGGAAAACCTAATGTGCTATGTCACTGTGAACAGGATATTTGTGCTGAAGAGACCCTGGCTCTCTGTGAAACTTCCCAGAATAAATGAAGGTTACAAGATTTTTGGCACATTTTACAGGCATCTGACATAGATCAGTTGACAGGCAGTCAGATTTGCGTTATAGCAATGCAGTCAGTGGATGCAGATGAGGAAAAAAAGACTCAGAGCAATGACCAAACATATGGTCTGGGGCTGACTAAGCACTACAGATGGGGGCAGCAGGCACAGATGGCACACCCGCTGGCAGGTAGGCAAAGGTTAACGGTCAAATACAGGGTGTTTGAATACTGTGGAGGCTGGTGGGTGTCATGGAAAAAAAACAACACCAACTATTTAGTGCGCACAAATTGATATGTTGATCTCACAAATCTAAAAGAAAAAAAAAATCAAACTACTGTTCAAATTAAATCCAAAGTCATGTTTCTGTGCATCAGATCAAGTGTAACTGGATTGAATTTACTGATGCAGAGCTTCGTGTTTTGTTTTATTGCAGAATAAACTTTTGTTTTATCTCTAAAGATGCCACAGAAAACAAATTGGGAAACTTTATGGGAAATAAATGAACTCTTAAGTATTTATCAACCCCAGCTTAGTTTTCTTTTGAGAGGTTAAATCCTCTAGTCACTGCCCTAATCAACCCATTCAGGCCATAAGACCACATGAAAACATAAACATTTCAGAAAGTTGATGATGCAGGTGTAGCCGAAGGACCTTCTACCTCCCTGCCACTACATGGCACTGTGCCCTATATATATACAGGTGTGCCCATACCTCGGTTTCTTCTACCGTTCCGCTCATACCCCGTGGTACCTGCGGCCTGGCGTGGCAGAGCGTTTTGTTTGGCGTGGCCGTGACTTCTTTCGATCGGACGTAATAGTTGTTGTTTGTGGCAGCCGCCGAGGCACTGGTTTCCACGTATTCAGGTAGGGTGCACCGCTATCCCTCCTCTGATTTGCATGCGTAATGAGCGCATGTTTAATGTGGGTTTTATGTGTGTAGCGTGCCTGACGGCTTGCGCTGTGGAGGACGTATTGTGCCACTGGACCTCTTACGGGTGTAATCGCGTGTCCATTTGGTAAGTCGCCACTGTCTACCTGCCTTTGTGTGTCTGTGGCTTGGCTGCAGGTCAGCCAGTAATACATATTTTGTGCTGCAGCGTGGTCGAGCTATTGACCAAGTTTGAGTCCCATTTCTTGTGAGTTTTTTTGCCATTTAAAAGAGAAACCTGGAACATCAAAACCTGGCCACTGTGGCTCCATTGGTCGTGTTAACTGTGCACTCACCAGTTCCATTGTAACAATTCAGGGAAATGAGGGCTCGTGCAAAACAATGTGTATCCATTCAAGCTGCGTAGGCCTTTGACAGTGTTTTCAGAAAGTAGCTGCTTGACAAAGCCAATATGGCCAACTACATCTTCCACTGCAGTTTTAACTGTAAATATAAAAAATGTGCTCTAACAAAACATCTTCTAATGAAGATAAATAAAACGGTGGATTATTCCATGGACTACTATTAGGATGATCGTCCATTATTTCACTTTGATGACTACATACAGGATAACTTGTGGCTTTTCCTCTCAGCTAATGCCACCATTGTAAGGTAGGTCATGGAATATGTATAGATACAGTACACCAGCTTCTAGTGTTTATTGCTGGCCAGTTGTATAAATTGCAATCTCCAATATAAAACAGTGCTGTATGAGTTATTTATGAGTAATCACTTTTTTCTTACTGAAAGGAAAGCTGACTGTTTGGTTCGGTTGACCTCTGTCTTTTCTTCCAGTTTATTTTGGACTAAAACACAGTCTTCAGGACGACAGTGTTGATCAGAGCTGCAAAGTCATTTGTTGTAACTTGGTTACACAGCTGGAATCACTCTCATGTGTGGGCACATCTATTTTCCAAGTCTGGCATCAATAGGTCACACTCTGTAGCAAAAGTTTTCCTCCTCAGTCGACACAGGAAAGCAGTGACCACAGGACCAGTGCTGTTTCCTGAGGTATGTTGTCTTTCAGGATGATGCTGCTGTCTTTCTGCCTCTGCCTCCGTTTTTTGTTTCCAGTAAAACAACTAGCAATCAACCTCAAAGTAATGCATGGGATAATCCGCCATTTTGTTTATCTTTTTGAGTTTTCTTAGAGGATGTAATCGTAGTGAAAGCTGGCAAGTTGCTGCAGATGTTGATGCCTATGCAGTTAGCCATTATGGCTCTCTCAGGGGACTGCCTTCTGTGTTTACTCTTGGTCTGACTCAGAGAGAGGCATTTGAAATGATTCAGGTAAAAAATTATGTTTATTTGGAAAACTGGAGGAGGCTCAGACAGCTCGATCTGATTTACAGTACGTTGTTTTACAGGAGTGCACATTTCCCTGAACCACTGTAAAGCAGGTGACGACAGCGCATAGAGGCACATTAGCAAGGTTTATAAGAACAATGCCAGATTGAAATATACCAAAATTATACAAAAACTTAACCTTAAGGGTGCCATTACTACATAGCCAATGTTAATGTTAACAGCTGTTTACTTACCAGTTTAGAGGGAAAAATGTATACCCACCTCTTCTTCATCCTCTCACATTGGACTGGACAGCGACTCACTATTGCAAAGTGATATGACGAGACAGGAGCAACACAAGAGTTTAAATTGGTGTTGTTCCATCTCTGGAGACAACTTTTGACGAGTAAAGGAATGAAATGCGATGCCGAACGTGTCTTTAAGATCCAGGAACATGCGTAAACAGCTGTTAATGCTAATGTTGTACCAATAGAAAAAAAACTAGTGTACTTTACTAATGTTGTAGGAATACACAGTTAAAATTTGGCAGTTATATTCAATATTAACATTCTGTCTTCCAAAATGTAGTTGTCTAATGCCAATCAGCTGCATATGGACGTAATTTGTAAGAGATGAAGGCTGTCCTGCAGCTCACTCAGAGCTGCCAGCCTCTCCTTAACCATCCCTGACTCTCTCTCTCTCTCTCTGGTATGTTTGGGTGTTTTGGTGTTTCCGTGATTGCTACCAGTTCCCAGCAGCCAAAACATGAATTTGACATTGCGCTCATTGCTCTCATGAAAACTAATGGAAAGAAATGAACTGTGCCCACTCGAGGGGATGATTGTGACAGTTGGTGAGTTGGCAGGGCATGGGAGTGGTGGGGGAGTGAGTATGGGGCGGAGGGAGGTTGAGGCTGGCGTAATTAGATGGGGCTGCAGTGCCGCTCACCTGAATGTCGGCTGCGCAGATTTGGGCTGTACTGGCTCACTAAGTAAGTATTTGCACGCAAACTGGTGGTATTTGATCCACCTCGGTGTCAAGCGCTTCCGCAACTTTTAAAAATTGAAGAGGAGGAGGTGCTCTCGCAGCTCTCAGCTGGCAGTTTGATTCAGATTTTATTATCCGTGCTTGGTTCTATAATAAGCAGGAACTGTCCTGTCCGATTAGGCATGCTCAGCGGCACTCTCCGTCCCCCCGCCCTGACTCGCTCTGTCCCTACCGCCCCCCTCCGACTCCTCAGTTAGAGGAGCTCCCGACAATCACCAACCCCTCTCTCTCCCTCTCTTGCTGTCTGCTTGGGTAGGGTACAGGAGGGGAGTTGCCCCATAGACTTAACCCATTAACTGCCATAGTCTCTCTCCCTCTCTATCGCACCTCCCCTTTCTCTGACGTTGGCCTCTGCTTTGGCCTGTCCAATCTTTTCCTCACCCTGACAAGTTATTAGGGGTACAACTGATGTATTGGCTCTTTTTTATGACAACAGGATTATCTCTTCATCACAGTTTACTGAACAACCAATTGTATGGTGTGTTTGTTGGATGGATTCATTGTTGGTTTTTGTGTTTTTATGGGACGTTTAGATAATAAGAGAAACATAATATATTACCAGAGTGATCCTTTAATGAACACATCTGTATTTCGTGATAGTCAAAATGCCAGGTGGTTACATTTAAACACGAGTTTCTTATGTTAGTTGATCTGTAGTTTTCCTCTGTCAGCCACTCTTGTGGTTGCTCCAGTGTTTCTGTCTGTCAGCAGATGTCACGCTAAGGTCGTGTGTCGTCATCACCCATGGGTGAACACGGAGGTGGCACAGACCAGAAACACTGGAACTGACAGTGACAGTGAATGAAAGAGCAAGTCACCAAACTGGTATCGCTATTATAATATAAAATCCTTTGAACCAAAATATTAGTTTTTGTTTTACAACTTCCTGTGATGTCTCGATTAAAAAATAATTACCATCCACAGGCCTTTCAGATTCCTTTGTTTTGGGACTTCAAATGCAAAATGTGTCAGCTTTTCAAGGCTCCTGCTGTTACTCACTAAAATAGTAAGAGATAGTGTTAAATATTGATCCTAGCTTGGTTTCAGAGTCATCCTTATTTCCATGGTATGACACCAAGAAACTTCTCCTTTGAATATTTCATTGTCAATTCAAACCATATTTTCTATGTTGCATAAACATGATGCATCTGTGTGAGAAGGCAGTGAAGAAGTGGAGTATCCAAAGTGATGATAGGCTTGTTTGTTTTCTGGGACCGCTGGATTATTTGTGTGTTTCTGCTGTTGACACTCGGTCCAGTCTGCAGTTGAGCTATTGACAGCTGGGCTATGATCAAAACCCTCTGGACAGACTGTCTCCAGACCAGCTCGGTGTGTGTGTTTGTGTGTGTGTGAAGTTCGAAGAAAGCTATTTGTGGCCACTGCATAGCTACTCTAATTAATAGCTGTAGTCAGTTTTGATTTAAACTCTTTCACAAAGACCTCAATTTTTACACACAAGCCTAAAAAGATATTAAAGATGTTCATCACACATTTCAAATATGCTCTTTTACTGGATGCTTTCAGACAGAAATCTGATTTCTACAAAGTGTTATTTAATTAAAATGCTTGTGGTGTCTACAGTTGTGCCTGTCAATGTTTGGCACTTGATGGCTTAAGAAAAAGTGCTAGATGTAAAGTAGCCTGATGAAATGACTGTGAGCTTCTCCATTCTGCAGTGTGGGACTGTGTTGCCTGAGGCAACCAGGATGGATGCTGCTGATGTGGAGGATATACAGCAGGATGCTTATCTGCATATCTGTAGACTACACACCAACTCCCGGACAATTTCTCATAGGCCCAAACTTAATGTAGCAGTCGACAAAAATCTGTTTTACAAAAAGGGATAACAAGAAAGAGGAAGGTACCCTGTGCACAGTTAGTTCACGTATTTTTTTTTTTTTTCATGGCACCAGAAAATTGACCCAGGACTCATTTCCAGTAAATAGGACAAGCGTTGCATATGCTGTCTGCACATTTTGTCGTTTTCTGGGAGGGTGGGTTATGCAAGCCCCCTTTCACTGCTAATTCCATCAAAGCTTTGGGAGCAGTTCTAATTGGGCGTCTCTATTTTTGGTTGTCTTCCAGCCCTGTTTTGCTGCCTTTGAGAAAAGGCAGCGCAGCGAATGTAAAGCTTTGTGATAACAGGGCCATTCGCCACAGTACTGAGTTTGACCCTGCAACCAGCCTCCATGACGGATGTGAGATGATTCCTAGCCCTCCAGCTCAGCAAGATACACTCAGCGCAACTCATATACACTCCCTGAATCTCTCTCTCACTTTCTTGTGTTCCCTGTTCTTTTCTCCACCTCTCTCCCTGTCAGTCTGTGTTACTCTACAGATCGACTCCATGCTGTATGCTGTCTATTTAAAGCTGGTGCCATAACCACCCACTGCTGCTTTAAGAAGTGGTGACTCACCTAAACAGATCAGCCCAGTAGAGTGAGTGTGTGTGTGTGTGTGTGTGTGTGTATGAGAGAGGGGATGTTATATCATCTCGGCTTTAGTTCTACTTTTCTCAGGTCTTCTCTGTTTGGTGACAAGTGCAGCTGTTTTCTAACGATAGCACTTGTCTGTGCGTCAAACTGGTATCTGCAGGATCCCCAGATTGATGTAAACACACACACACATACACACACACACACACACACACACACACACACACACACACACACACACACACACACACACACACACACACACACACACACACACACACACACACACACAAACACAACCTGTGCACTTAGTGTCACAGAGTTATGTGCTATTCTGGTCGCATCCAGGGGACTTCCAGCTTACGGCAAAAACAAATTAATTTTTTCTCTATTTTGCTCAATAATAGGGGGAGTGTCAGGGACTTTATAAAGGCAAAATGTGTGGTTGAAGGTTGTGTGTCTGGAAAGACTAGGTATGGCTACCAATTAGAAACAAACAGGGCAATACATATGGCGTGTTCTGTATCTGTGGTAAGAGCTTCCAGGCAGCCAGGCTGAGCAGTTTTCCCTGCCATGGTTTTGAGTCTCCCCCTCGCTTCTCTGCATTATTAAATAATCCCTGAATAATTCACTGCCTTTCATATCAAACAAATATTTTTACAACTGGCACCTACAAATAAGTGAAGGGACAACCACTGTACCATATTTAGTCCCATGGATTTGTGATGGTGTTTGTTTATATTCTGAATGCTGCTGTCCAGCTTCTGGCAGCAGTGTGAACGACACTGTGAGTGAGCAGCTCTTTGCTGCTGAATGTCATGAGTCATACCCTGAAGCAGAACTTTCACTCTCTCCTTAATGTACAGTTTAACATACAGTAAAATACCACTGTGCCTCAGCTGGCAGTACTATATGCTTCTGTAATGTTGACTCCATCCAGTTACATGGCAGCCCATGTTCCTGTGTATTTATACTATGTAGTTTGTAGTGTGATATTTGTCTCTATATTTTATTTGCATGTAATGACAAATAGGTTTACTACTTTTTCCTGCTCAAAAATGGCCAAGTGAGAGGTTGGCATTACTTTGGTATGCTTCATCTTTTTTTTAAATCATACTTATTATTTGTTATTTTGATGTGAGACATGTAAATAGACTTGGATTAACCAGCTGATGTGGTGCATCGTCTCACCGTCACTAGTTATAATGACAAAGTGTATTGCTATAGTGTGTTGCTATGCAAACTCTGACTGGTGAAGATTTTCAGATGCTGCCTGAGCGATGATGGGCGACGTCTAAATCTAGATGACGCCACGATGTCATGGCGGGCGAGGACCGACTCGTGTGCTGACTTGTTAGTCATGCTTTGATGCACAGTTTAAAGAGGACTCCAGGAAGCCTGGCACATGCGCATGCGCTTCACACACAAGCAGTGTTTTTTCACAGAGGAACACACAGCCGCTGAGTGCTTAAAAGGGAAGCGGCTGCATCATTTGGTAGTCTGACATGAAACCTTGGTCGTGTGTTTGCATGAGGTGACTTCAGAACTTCTTAGTTACAGATTTCATGAACACTGTCAGCATTAACGTAACATTAAAGAAAGTGGACGTCAGAATCAGGACACGCTTTGTAAAAATGAGACATTCCTGGCTCCGAATTAAAGATAAATAGCTTGTGTTATATTTTATCATATTATGGTTGATCTTTTATTCATGGCTCATGGCTTTTAAAATGTGTGTCCCACTGTAAGCTAAAACATGATGGTTGACACAATTACTGGTGTGCACTTCAAAAGCTAATGTAAATTCTTCACTTTTTAAGTTAAAACCCAAAACCCATTTAAATTTTACATAAATTTGAAAAGAATCATTCGTCCAAATTATGCTTTAAAAATTAGTCTTTTTGGGCTTGATCTATAACCATGTTCCCTGTATATAGTGTTATACACAAAGTCAAAACCTATTTAAAATACATAATACACTTTTTTAGTACATGCAGTATAAAAGGTTTTATAAAATAACTGCTCCTGGTAAATTGTTGGTTCTAATCACTGACTTAGGTCTGGGTAGTTCAGGAAAAGTGGCCAGTGATGATTTTATCATACAACCTTTTATGAAAAAGAAAATATATTTTAGTTATAGGTACATTTAAAAGCATAATAAATATTGTTTTGTTGAAAATATTTAGAAATCACAGAATTAGAAAAAGAACTCCTTCACCCCTTGTAATACTGTCGTCTTATATTAAACTATGAGATATTAACTTGTATAACTTTGAGCTATATAAACAAAGAATTTACATAACATTACATAATATTAGAACAGATATTATAGTCTATTTTGTTATTGCTTGTGGAAAAAAAATAATTTAATGTTTCCACAGTCTGAAAATAATCTGAATTTCTCATGGCCACCTTTTCTCAGAAATACAGGACCACTGTTCAAAGATAACATTGTTTAGTGATGCTGATATTTCTTAGGAAAAAAGTTTAAAAAAATAATCTAAAAATGAATAAAACAGTGAATAACCAGCAAAATAATCAGAGGCACTGGTAGTGTGATTAAACATACTGTTTGATATGATTACACTATAAGAAAGCAAACTAATAATAAAATTAAATTGACGTATTTTTTTTCTTAAACACCCCACAAATTATGTACTCGCTACATTTATTTGTGATATGTGAAAATGTACTTTAAATATTTACATTGGATTTTGTTTAGCTTTTATTTTTTTTTTAAATTATTTTACAGTAAATCATTCCCTCAATGTGAAATAATATTTTTTATTGTAATTTACAACATTCATGTAGTGCGACTTGTCTAAATCTGCAGTGGGATTTCAGAAAGCAAAGCAATGCATGAACAATCATTAAGACCTCTAAATATGCTTGATATATTTTTAAACAAATAAAGGTGACATGAAAATAACTTTTAGCATTGTAGCTGTTTTTCAGGCCAACGTGTATGTGAACCACACTGGCTTGATGCCAAATATTCGGAAGCAGAGCTCTGCACGGTCCATTTATTAGAAAGGTGCTGGCTCATTATTTAGCGAGACTCCAGCAAACACTCAGCAGCTGCAGCCGCTCTGTCTTCACATGCAATTAAGTTTGCTGCCTCATGTGGGGGATCTCTCCCTCTTTTTGAAGGAGACTTTTTTGGTCCATAATTTATACATTTACCTTACTTGCTTCTGCGTGCGTTGGCCTCCTGCATTTTTTAAAGGCCGGGTATTGAGGGATTTTCTGTCATGCTCTCTTGCTTTGTTCTGATCACGCAAGCTGCTGCCATCCCACATACGGGAACACTGGCAAAAACAGAGGCCTAACTCATGTCATAGCTGGAAAAGAAACACACACACGTGCATAGACACAGGCGCAGTGTCATGCTAACAAACAGTCAACAGAGAGAGAGAAAGAGAGGAAGGTCCACTCCCTTCAGCAAAGACTCTAGGACAAACTGTCTCGTGCCATTGCGTGAGTGTTTTTCACACAAGCACACACCAAACTGAGCCATCCATGTGTGTGAAGGGGTGTTGAATCTTCCTCTCACACCCATGCATGCAGAAGCAGTCCACCTCCTCTGCTCCCTGAGGAGGACACATGGCAGACAAAAATAGAGAAAGAGGGGGAGCCCAAGATGAACAGATAAAGGAAACGGAGAGATAGTTCCTGGATAAAGTTCTACGACTGAGTTATACTTTCTTCTCACACAACAGCACCTCACACTAAAGCAAAAAAAAACCAAAACAATAGCAAAACATAAAGTAATATAAATTCATTATCATTTCAACCTCTACAGTTTATGCATTAGTGTAATACATAAGTGTAACCTTAATAAATGTACCCATTCCCCCTTACACATACATTATACTGTATGTGATTTTTATGTTGAATATAATGGGGAAGGACTGGAAATTATTTTATGCAGAGTGATGGAGTTTATGTGTGAATTCAGGTTGGTTATTTGAACATCTCAAGTTAAGTCATAGAAAGTTGTGGGGTTCAAGCCAAATCATGCTAAACTGATTATTAACAGAGTTAATTGTATCCCACTGCAACAGGTTCAGCACACAAGTAGAAAAACCTAAAATTACTGTACAGTTTAACTAATTTAATTGTTTTTTTTCTTTTCACTCGCCAAACAATTTATTGTATAACGTCACAAAAAATTTTAAAATGAATAAATGCTCAACAAATAATATTAAATGAAACTCTTTATTATAATGTATTATTGTTGCATTAAACTCAGTGTACTTTGGTGCACAAAAAGTAACCTCACAATTTGCAGAACTTTTAAAAGTGTTTCTGATATTTGACCACAGTTGTAAAAAAAAAAAAAAAAAAATCTTGCTGATGTAGGATGTAGCCATTTTGTGTAGGCACAACAAAAAAAACTACACCATACTCTGGTATGAAAAAAAAAATTACTTTTGCAAAAATTTAGAAAAAGGGTCTTTTCTGTTTATTTATATCATTTTTTACAGTGGGATGCAATGCTTGGTGATTAAATGGTCAACCTAATATTGAAACTCATAAAAGCCTAAAACAACATCTTGCTAATACAAGATATACACAAAGGTGGTTTGTCTCAGAGTTATGTGGAGTTTTACTGTTGCAAAACAATCTTAATATCTCAAAGCAAATGCAGTGGATGAAGAAATATAACTCAAAATACAAAACAAAACAAATACAGGGTACAGATAAAAGACACGTTTTTTAAAATCGTAGTCTCTAAAATTGCACAGCATAGTTTTCATTGTTCCTTACTGTATTTCCTTTAATTGTGATGGTAGCCTTTATTTGATATTTTTGTGCCAAATAATGTTATGTATTTAGTTAGATTGTTTTATAGACCTAATATTACTATTACTACTATCATAATTACTTAATTTATTTACACACAAACCAGGAAAAATAAGCAATTTAAAATTTTTTAAATTAATTCATTCTTTAATCATGTTTGTTAACAAATATTATCCAGCTACACTGTTATGCCCACATGTAATACAGATTTATTGTCTCCACGAAAATGAAAATGAAATGACTGACATAATTGGAATCATAATTTTTCACTTTTGAACTTATCCATCTGAGCAGAAACGTAGATTAATTTTTGCTTACTGTCCAAAGAAAGTCCCTCATGCCCCCTCATCATCTCTTGGTCTCTCTCCCTCTCCCTCCTCCATGTGCTGTCATCTAGATTCCCTCCCTAACTTGTAAATTTGGGTCAGGCCACAGTCTCCTCTCCGGGCTTCACAGGAAAATGTGGAAATGGATTGTTTCACACTAGTTAATCTTATTGAGAGGGAGGGAGAAGCGAAAACAACAGGGACCAATGTGGAGGACAAGGGGAAGGAGGAAGGGAGGAAAAAAGACTGAAGAGTGGGTGTAAGTGCAAAAAACAGAAAGGAAGAGGGGAAGAGTAGAACAAAGATGGAAGTGAATGGAAGAAGGAGTGAGAAAGAGGAGGGCAGATGGGCAGAAGAGAAAAGAAAGTACATGTGAGGAGATGAGAAGAAAGGGGAGGAGAGGAGAGGCAAGGCAGGCGAGGACAGGGAGATGGGCAAAAGACAACAGGAGGAAGGAGGAGCAGAGAGGAAAGGAGAATAAAGGAGGAAGGAGAGGAGAGGAGTTGAGAGAGGAGAAGAAGAAGAAAGGAGCATGCCACTCACGTCTCATCTCAGAACTCTGCCAGAGTCACAGCTCTCAGTGCTGGCAGCTCGCATACTAACAGACAGGCCATATGGCTTCATTATGAGACACACACACACAGGAGCACAAACCCACACACAACATGCGTGAAAACACACCAGCCTCAACAAACTCATAAGCGTACACACACTTGAGGATGAATACACATAAACACCACACACACATACACAGGTGCAAACACTCGCAGGGAGAAGAGGAGGTGTGTGACGAATTGAATGAAGGGATCGAGGAGGAGGATGTAATGGCACGTTGAGTTTTTCTACCTCCGGGGGCTCTGAGGGAGAGCAGAGCTGGCCCAATTACTGAGGCTTACATGGACACACACATATGCATGTTACACACTCAGTCACGCACACCTATTCTCAGCAGTCCGGGGAAAACCGGGAGAATATAATCATCATTATCAGATACAGGCAGAGCAAATATTTGGAATACAGAAGTGCAAATCACAGTCTTTATGTAGATACAGTAACTCTGCCAGTAGACGTGCACACACACACACAGACTTCCGTTGGACACCAGGGAGGACAAGCCTTGCAGCCTTGGAGGCGTTTGGGAAGAAGAAGGGACTGACTGGATAGGTTGCAGTCACACATGCTGCATAAACCACTTGACACACATTACAGTCATTAGTGTCATGATCTGTGGGATGGATGATTCTGTTCATGAGTCCCCATGGACAGAGCTTGGTGCTCAGTTGGGCTCCTCCCCAGGGGTCTCTGGAGGTGTCCTGGAAGTGCTCTCTGTGGACTGTCTGTGTTGGAGTAAGGACAACTCGTTTTTCATTGCTACGATGTATTAATCTGAACACTTGGTGACAGGTGCAGTCACACAGTGTTTCAGAGGTATTATTGCATTGCTGATATTTAACTTAAACACCCCCACTTCCACACACACACACACACAAAAGAAAACAAGGCTAATACGCTTCATTTGTGTGTTTATAGCTACCTTTGTTGGAGGCCCATCGATGCTTGTTGCTGTGGAGACCATTCAACATGACCATGACATCCATCAATGACAAATTTACGTTACCTCAACTCAGTGCAGGCACCATCATGTTGGTTGTAGATCTTGGCTGAAATTGTTGTATGTTGTGTCCCATCATCAGAAGCTGCAGGAAGCTTGATAATTCCTCATCCAGTGAACGTATTGGTTTGATTATTTTTGGTTTTCTTTGTGATCGTGAAGCTGAATGTTGCTGTTCCTCTATTTTTATTTAAAGTGAAAAAAAAAGTGTTGCGGTCATATGTTAGCATTTTTTAGCTGCAGATGAAATAACGTCACTAAATTTGCTGTAGCCTTCGTGCTATTCAGTGTTATTTTTATTTTCGCCTGTTGCCTTGGTTTTCATGGTGATTAGCTTGTTCAAACAAATGTTCTGTCTTTTTGTTAACGCTGAACAGTGTAGCTAAGCAGACAGTTTGTTGATTCATTTCAATCAAACAACCGTAATTAAGTGAAGCTTTTGAAAATATTTTGAAAACTTGACTAAAATTTTGCACAAAAAAGCAATGTACAATGTACAAAAACAATGTTCAATGAAAATTAAATATAAAAAATTAAAAGAATTTAATGCAAACTATAAATACTGTTGGGTTTAGCAAAGTGTGAGCATTAGCTCATAAAAACAAGACACATTTACAGCATGAAGTGACATTTTGGTGACATCTACTGTGCCCCATAGACCAGTAGTTCCCTCATCATTTACCTTGCAACCCCCTAAAAGGGAGCAACAACTACTTGTGACCCATTGCTATAGCTACATATGTGTATGGGTTATGACCTATTCAACTGAGGAGCATTTTTCGCCCTGAATATTTTTTTAGGCCTGAAGATATAAAATTCGTAATTCACAAGAAACTAGCAAAGATTAGCTGAATATCCAAAAAAAGCTTAAACCCATATATTATTATCAGTTTCAGATAATAAGATAAATTGGTTATGGGCAGCTAACCTGGCACTGCAGGTCAATTTCTCTGATTTTCTACAGCTTCCTGTAACAACCAGAGAAGACATTAGAATTTCTTTTCTTTCAAACGTGTGTGATATTGTAAATGTTCAAGTTCCCCTTGAAGCCCTATATTTCTCTCCCTCTGACTTTAACAACCCTCTGTATGGAAATATCATCGAAACAAACGCATTTGCTTTTGTCCCTACAGACACACAATGTTAATGATCCGTGGTTCATGATGTTTTTTAATAACTATTTGATTGGTACAAGATGATTTACCACTGCTGTCTGTTATTGCTTTTTTGTAATCAGCATATTATTTTGGAATTAGCAAGAGAACAAAGTGTTTTTAATAGATTTAACAGAGTCCTGCAGAGCAGCAAGCAGACATTTTTATCAGATGATGTGGTAAGTATGGATTTTTTCTGTGGTTTCCTATTACAGTATACACCAGCTTATTGAATTCAACTAAGCATGTAATCCTGGAATCGCTGACTCCTCTTCATTTTAAATCACTTTGTAATTCACTTGACATTATTAGATACCAAGTCATATGTTATTTTAATATAATGACTTATTTGAATAGCTTGAAAACACATCAGCGGGACGTTTTGATGGTGCTGCATTGAATTTACTTAGTAATCGTGTCTGTGAGTGAACTGCTCTGTGACGCAATAAGGTCGAGTTAAGTTCAGTGACATTTAAGTCATAAATTACAGAGCAGATATTCACAAGCAAACACACACACCACACCCAAGGTGGAACTGTTTATTCCAGTCCAGGTTTATGTTTCCTTGTTGAGAAGAAAGTGGAATATGAATGTACTGTACACATTTGTACGTAGAGCACATACATATATGTGTATTGGACGCAGTCAAACAAGAAGAAATGACAAAATTGTTTAATTTCGTTTCCTTGATCCGCACTGCACAGCCACAACAGATTAGGCATTAAAATTGTTTTCACCCAAAAACAGCACAAACTGAACATTTTGTTTAATTGCTCTCCATGTTGACAATGGTGAACGCTTTACAGACCCCCTGTTTCTATTGTTCAGGTTAATTCATCTGGGCCAAGTTATAAGAACAGATGAATGGGAGCTGATGAAAAGAGAATGGAGCCCTGCAGTCTCAATCACCATCGGATGGGTGCTCTCATGGTTCGGGAGGGAGGGAGGCGGGGGGCGGTGCCTGTTGCCAGGATACTGGCCGGATCCAGTCTGGAGGTCCCGCTGTTTTATTGGACAACACGCTTGACCCTCTGGTGACCCCAAATTGGCCCCTGACCTGAGTAGTCACACCTAATCAATGCAGCCATGCACACGCTGACTCAGGGAAAGGATGGTGCTGCTTACCTGCTGGTAGAGACACAGAGCACTGAGCGGCACCATGGATCAATGTCATACAAAGTGACATCTGCAACCATTTAAAATCACGTTTAGTATAATTAACTCTTTGATATGTTGTCATCAACCTGACATGTGGCATCTGAAAAATGTGTTTTAAGTGGTTCCCTACTTAGTAAAGTATTTTGGAACTGCAAAAGAACCCAAGGAAAACTGTATCATATGTATTCAGTGTACATATGGTATGTAGATGTTCCAGTATGAAGTGTATGTGCACATATTTACATCCCTATTTACTGTAAACTTAAAGATCTTGATGTTACTTAAGAATGAGTGGGACAGAAAAAGTGTCAAGTTGTACAAGGGGAAAAAAAGCAAATAAACACTGAAAAGTCCAAAAGTCGGGCCTTCGTGGTTGATCACTCTCACTGTGACTGGAAAGCAGTGATGTTTTTTCTTTTCTTTTTTTGGGGGTGGTTGTCCTGCGATCGTAGTTGTTAAGAAGCACACTATGACTTCAGTGTCCTTGGCCTGACTTCAGCAGGGCCCCACTGCTGCATGTCATATCCAGTGATCCAACTATCCATAATTAACTTAAGAAAAAAACAAAAAAACTAAAAACATTACCATAAAACTATCCAATGTGAGCCAAATAAATTAATTGTTGCCGTTCTCCCTAAGTGAGAGGCAAAATTCTGTAGTGCCTTGTTTTTGTCCCCTGACTCATCCAACTGTTTTTAGGGTTTCTAGTCATCCAGGGCAAGAACAACTAATCAGTTTTACAGTATATTCTTTGAATATGCAGTTGTTTACGCTTTTAAAATACCAAATATAGTTCATAAGTCTGCTGGGCGTGGTACACTGAATATGAAACCCTACCTCTCGATCTGGGCTGTCACCAGTCTGTCAGCAAATACAAACCATGCTCTAATCCCATGGATTTCTTCATTCTGCGGCCTGACATGAAGAGAAATAGGACGACACGCCCAGTGATCTCTCAGATTGCTTTAGAGTGGCCAGCTGTCCCAGACAGTTCAGACTGGCGCGACAGACAGGCTGGGCTCTGCACCCAGTCACACATGTCTAGAAAAACAGCAGAGAAAACAAACTCACACCTACGCGCGGAAGTTTGAGAAGAACTAAGAACTAGGTAAACTGCGACTACTAGTTGGTTATTATCACAGACAAAATAAAAAAATGCAAGATAACCAAAAATAAATTTCCAGTGAATCAAAGTGAACGGAACCAGAATCAAAAGGCATAAGAAATATTCCTGCAAAGTGAAATACTGAGTTAGTAATTAAGTTTCAATAGTTTGCCCTCTCCTCTTCTTTTGTGGGATTGTGTTTTGTTAAATCTTGTTTTAGAGACAATTAAATTTTAAAAGACTGAAAAATAAGTGATGGGTATGTCGGTAGCACCAACATCAGTCAGCTGTTGGTTTCTTCCGTGCTTAGTCCGTTGCAGCCCTGGCTGCTCTTTACACACTGCTTCCATTCTGAAATATCAATCAAAAAGCTTTGCTGTTGCAAAATCTTTTTTTTTTTAAAAACTATTATATAAATTCCACTTCTTTTTGTAATTAATAAGAGGGCTGCTGAGTCATTGTGGTTCCATTTTTAACCATAGTGTTTTCTCACTAACCAGATGTGGGAGAGTTTGTTAATAGTTCTTTAGAATAAAGAAAAAAAATACAATGAAATCTTGAATGTGGTTTTGAAATTTGATATCATTTCATTTTTTAACTCATCATCGAAACACTTTTGCACATGGTGCTATACAGAACCATTTTTGGGTTCGCCCAGATGATTCACTACTGGTACAGTCCTACAGAGTCATTTTCTGGTGCACTGGAAAATCTTTTTTGTTGTGGCTCTACACTAATTATGAGATCCTTCCTGAGCCGGACGGGATAGTTTACTGCACAAAGAGGTTTCCACTTATTGTGGCTGAAAATGCAGAGTGTGGAATAAGAGGAGAGAAGCTGGCAAGGATCCTCTGGCAGAAATGTAATCTGTTTGGATAAACACAACATGCACCCAGTGCGGACAACGCCAAGTGCTCTTTCATTTTCACTCCATATGCAACAACAAATTTCTGAGGGCCTGGGCAACGTCCAGCTTGTTTGTGCCTCATCTTTAACATTTAGAAACAGCGGGCTACAACTTTAGGGTCACATTCTTTTTTTTTTTTTTTATCATTTTTACCACATCAAGGGTGGCAGCAGCAAAGAAATGCCCCTAAAAGTTTCAAGACTAAAATCACCAAACTCTAAGAAAAAACTCCTTTTTGTTGTTTGAGTAATTCCTTCTTAAAAATCACATGAAACTTCTTCACATTTTTCACACACAATTTCACATTTTCACAGTTTTCATCAGTATTTCCTTAATATTAATATTTTTGTTAGCACACACACACAAAAAAGAAAGATCAACCAGTGACAGATGAATGGGGCAACGTTAGCTAAGACGACCTCGCTACAGACTTGAATGAAAATCCCAGTCTGAGGAGAGGAGACTGGTGCTTGTGATTTTTCTTTGACATAAGAACTACTTTTTGTGGCCCACTCATGCTTCCTTTTTCTGTAAGAAGATTTGAAAACCTCACTGTGGATATCTTCGGGCTGGGCAGAACTGTTATTGCGGCTGGATTTTTCTTCCAGATATAATTTATCAGCACAAATCAGCCGGGCTATTTGAATGATTAGAAGGTTTGTCTTGGCCACTGAGGCTATACAACCCACCCACCTTGCCAGCTAACCAATCTATTCACCTGACCACAGCACCTCTGCTCACATAAATCTGCCGGACTGCTCTGCCTCTGCCTGCTGGCTCTTTTTACGACATGTGCTTCTCTCTGTGTGGTTTTGTGTTCATGTATATTTGCATGCATGCATCTATGTGTATTTTTGTGTGGAGAATAAGTTTATGACCCAGCCCTCCATGCCTGTATTGAAACATTTCTTCTTAGAGACGGATTGGAGGTTTCCTGATCCGGGGCGTGCCACGCACATCCATCACAGTGGCGGTCTGGTTTCCCGGTGATTTAGGACTTAGTGAAGCGGCCCTGCTGGCCACTGTGCTCTGACCACAGCCATTCCATCACCCTCCCACCTCCCAGTCTTAATATCACTACAGTGACAACCAGGAGCTCAGTCCATTGCTCTATATTTCTCTCTCTAAATGTGTGTGTGTGTGTGTGTGTGTGTGTGTGTGTGTGTGTGTGTGTGTGTGTGTGTGTGTGTGTGTTTTATCAGTAAAAGTGATTAATCTCAAAGAATAAACCGAGTGGGTATGGGATGAATATTGGCCATCATTGTATCGGCTGAAGTCTGATTTGGTGAATATGATGCACCTTGTTTGAAAATATATGTATAGCATCAGATTTAGTATTATATTGTAATGTATTATATAATGTTTAAGTATTAAAGTTGGTTTCCATGTAAAATGTTTAACCTCAGTTGATTCTCGTAAAATATTTGATTTGTATCATATAATAACTATTCATCATCTTACTTTCAGTACAATGTCCCTTGATAGGCAAAAAAATTATTTTTAGCAGCTCCTTTGCAACGAGCAATCACCATATAACTGTAGGTTTGACATTTAAATATACATAGTATAGAAATTTTAATCCCATAAAATCAGTTTTAGCTTTGAGAAACCATTTCAGCAAAAACTTGAGAGTGTGAGTGTGGTCCTGATATAATTTGATATAATTCCTGTCGAAGTTTTTCCATTTGAAGTTGAAGAGTATATACTCACACATCCTCTCCAGAAGTGTTTAGACTGAGTCTGTTTCAAGTAATATCGGTGTATTGAGAGTACAGTCGGATCGTCCTCGGCTCCGGGCTTGGATTTTTCTCTTTTTTTTTTGGAGTGCCGGCTGTCCATCTACACAAAGCGGATTTTGCATCAGCCAGCTTAGAAGTGAGCATTGCTTTGAAGTGCTCTAATCCTTCCTCTACCTTCAGACAACCTTCCCTGATCCACAGCGGAGTCACAGTGCCAGCTAACAGCACAGGCAGGACAGTCCACACCACTTGACCTTAGATACAGTGTGCACATACTTAAGAGTACATACACATGTATCTACAGTATAATAGTTGAACATACACGTAACAGCACACAACCTTGCAGGCAGGCAGCACTCTCTGAACAAAAAGAGTTCCCATGTACAGTATGAGTAAATGGTTCTTTGGGATAATACAGAAAAAAAAAAAAAACTTTGCCGTAGTTAAATAATCCCTATAGTTCATCTAAAAATGTACCAATCTTTATGGCTTGTAACCCCTTAATAGGATGTGCCCTATCTATAAACCAAAGACATTTTTTTTAATATAAATTGTTTTATTTGAATATTTTTGAGGCCTGATATAAAACTAAACTTCTTTAATAAAAATAAAATATGTAGAAAAGAATAGAAAAAAAAGACATTTGTATAATTGTGTGTAGCAATTTGTTTTCTCT
Source organism: Toxotes jaculatrix (assembly GCF_017976425.1). Lineage (NCBI taxonomy): Eukaryota > Metazoa > Chordata > Actinopteri > Toxotidae > Toxotes > Toxotes jaculatrix. The sequence continues at coordinate 16,220,346 of NC_054408.1, forward strand.
TTTTTTGCCTCTCTTTTATTGATTTTCAGATAATCTTCAGATTATTGTTGTGACCATTTGAGGGGTTGTAATTTCCAGGTTTAAGAGCAGTACTCTATGGCACTATGCTAAAATAGTTCTACATAGGATTTTATGTTTTGTGGAAAACATTGTTTCATAATGTATGAAATATTCTAAACAAGCCATACTAATGTTTCCAGCATGACATCAGTTTGTGTTGATCTTGCAAATGAGATAATTCTGAGAGGAGTGCTTTCTCTTAGTGCCACTGCCCTAACCAAAGAAACACAGAAGACAATGTATAAGCACACATTTGTATATGTATATGGAATGGAAACAAGGACATTGTTCATCTTGAAATTCCTCACAAATGCACACTTCCACATGTGACTCAAAACCAAAGCAGGCAGAAATCTTACATCAAATCCAGCCGAAGGCCCGGAATTCGGTCTCAGTGAAACTCCTGCACTCCATTTGAAGAGGCAGAGCTGTCAAAGTGGGTGGCATAACCAAGCTGACAGCCAGCTGTGGGTTGCTGCTCTTTATTCGCCAGACAGACATCAGCAATTTTCAATTTCCTCCTTGCCGCACGCTTAAGCCCACACACTACCAAAACACCCTTTACCAACAAACGCCAACTTCTCTGACTGAGGAAGATGACTAGCAATTGGACCGAGCGATGGATTATCCAATCTGAACTGTTGTTGTTGGTGGGTGGTCTGTCTCTTTTCATACTCTCTCCTCAGCCCGGAGTTTTAACCAATCCCCTGCCAGATGGGGTCAGTAAAGTCTCACCAACAGCACCCCTATTGGCCGGGGTGGTTTGTGGAGTCATGGTGTTGAGAGGAGAACAATGAATGACATCAATAATACAGCTTGCCAGGCCTATGCTGTGTGTGTGTGTGTATGTGTGTGTGTGTGTGTGTGGGTGTGTGTGTGTGTGTGTTCTGGTCGATATATTTCAATCCAGCTGTTCAGTAATACTGTAGACTCATGAATAATCCACATTCCTCTTTTGTTGTCCTTGCCTGACCATTTGTGTGTGTCTGAGTGTGTGTGCGCGTGCGTTGCCTACCCGGTGCTGGAACCAGACGGTGTATGTTGGCTGCCTCTCTCTCTCCCTTCTCTGTGGGCCAGTTCTCCGTCTGAAAGGAATCTCAGGCTTTCAAGGCTCTTTTTGTGAACTGCTCATCAAAGCCTCCGCAAACGCTATAGTGCCGAGTTTTGAAGTCAGTATCCTTTTTTACTTTGGATGAGATCTTCTGGTCATGGTTCTGTGGGCTCTCTCTCCTCATGTTTTTTTAAATTATATGTATGAGCTCCAATGCAAATCAGGCCATTGTTTTTCTGGACAAGGTAATAGATTGATGTAAATTGACCAATATGATGGATTTCCATAAATGGCCTTCTCTCTCATACTTTGATTTATTCTTTCCACTTTTAAAAGTCTTTCTGTTGTCTTTGTATTCTACTGAAATCCTCAGGATTAAAAGGAAAATCAGACTGACCTTCAAGAAAACCCTTGAAAATTGGACTAAACATTTGTTTGCATAATTTTAAGGCTTTGACTGACTAAAACCAGTTATTGCAATGACAATGTTCAAACCAGCATTTTCAGAGAAAGCACAGTTCTGTAAGAACAAGCAAACAAACAAATGTTAAGTTTTAATTATTTCATGTAGCCACATGCATCATCACTTTACCAGATTTAAGATTTCCTTGACTATATGTAAGTATGTATGTAAGTATGTATACATTTTTCCTGACAATTGCACCCCATAATAATCATAAAAATAATAAAAACTACAGGAATGCCCCAACTTGCTCTCATAAATAGACATGACAACCCCCCCCCTCCCACCACCACTGGATGAAAACCCCAGAATTCCTCTTCAGCAGAAGGATAGCCAGTATGGTTGAGTTTTCCCTTCCTTGCTGGGCTCTCTGATGATTTGGCCAGACAGCCAGTGGAAAATTGGAAAGTAATTTTTTTTTTTTTTTTGGAGGGGGTAAAAAGGAAAACACTGGCAAGACAATGGGGAACGATGGAACTAGCTTATCCCCACAAACACACAGGCAGTAAGATGACACTTCCCCTCCCGCCAAAACGTTGAAGACTGCTTTGTCATTCCCCTAATTGGATGTGATTACATTTTAACTGGGAGGGAATGATCCCACTCTCTGGCAGGGGCGCATCAGGGTGATTGTTCTACCTCTTATTGAATTAATTTTCTCTGAATAAAATTCGGTAGAGACTACATGTATCATCAAGTAGCATCACTGCATTGTTTGGATACAACTGTGACAGTGGGTGGGATAAATTGCAGCTTGCAAACAAAGAATACAACAAAATATGACGCTGATGCTTACCTTGAATGAATTCAGTTCTGGTGAAACAACATCCCTAGGTACTCATTAATTGGGCGCCTGAGCCCAGACAGGCCTCTGTGTCGGAAAATGCACAAAACATTTTCATCCTGTCTGGTCCAGAATGACACACGCTGGACAATATGACTCTTCCTCTGGAGGGTGCCACTATAGCAACTCTCCAAAATTTTAAAAACTCATGACTAAATGACTTCAAAAGTTGCCAGCATATGCTAAACATATCAGAGAAACATCTTTGGTCAATGTACTTCATTACAATCCATTTTTTTCACTGTTTCAGTGTGTATAATTACAGCAGGTAAGGTAGGTAGAAAACAAAATGAGAAAATCAGGCTGCAAGCTGTGGTAGACAGACAGTGTGAGTTGTAATTTTATCTTTCCCCTTTGTTTTCTCTTCCCAATAATTTTGGCTAGCTTGAGATTTACAACCTCTATGTTCCCATGCTGGACCTATTTTTGGCGGTCACCTCTGTTTGGGACCTCAGCCATTACTCTGGTTGAGTGCTGATGTATCAGAACTGTTGGAACCTGTACCCAAGTTGTTTTAAGTAGTTTTGTTAAAACATGCACACACTTTTTTTTTTTCAAAAATGTATTTTGGTTACAACAATGTCATTTGAAACCCAAGGTAAAAGTATTGTACGTAAGTACAAAATGCACAATAATAATCAGCTTCCTCAGTTGAGTACACAAAGCTCTTGAACATCTAAATAGTGGAAGCAGGCACCGTCAGTTACTATCGCAGTTAAACTGTCATCATAAACCTTCAGCTCTTTCTTGGCAAGTAAAAGAAAGCATTTCTGTGTCGGATGCATCTGTCAGAGGCAATTTTCTCATCTGCTGTAATAGATGAGGAGAGGATGATAAGAAGGAAGTGAAAGTATCAGGTAAGCAATTAAACCGAGGCGCCCTCTTGTCATCCTCTTCTCATCTCCTTTAGTTCTTCCTCCTCCTCCTCCCCCTCTCTGTGCTGCTCAGCATTCATTAGACCCGGCTTCCCCAAACACTGTTTTATCTACAGGAAACTTTACTGTGTTGAACTCCTGATCACCCTGATAAACCGCCGGGCTAATTAAACAGAGGCTCATACAATGTGTTCCTGCATGTGTATATGCATATTTATGTGTGTATGTGCGTGTGTAATCCATGGAGTGTGTCTCTTTATCTCCTCTCCAGTTCCTCCTCTCTCTCTCTCTCTCTCTCTCTCTCTCTCTCTCTCTCTCTCTCTCTCCTTGTCTGTCGGGCTCAGGGAAATGATGCTGAATGCTGAATGCTGAAAATATGGCACACGCTGAAAGCAGCATTTAAATCTTGACAGTGGCTGGGATTAGCTAGGTAACGAGGAGGACAGCTTGGGAAAAACAAGCTGGCGAGGTGAACTCGAGGACAGGGAGGCGGAGGAGGAAGATTCTGGATCTCGGGCACATGGAAAAATGGGACAAATTTCAGCTCTAAGTTTCATAATTATCCCCGAAACTATATCTTTTTTTTTTTTTTTTCAAAGTTTCACTTTGAAGTTTTTCCCACTTTTAATGATTGTCAAGCTTTTTTCAATGTCCTCCCACCCCAAAACTCAGTTTGAATGGCCTGAAGTTTGAAAGTCCTCTCATGGCCTTTTTTTTTGTGTGTGCCATCATTATCTGTGAAAAAGACACAGAAAGGCTTACAAGAAACACTTGAAGGAAACTCTGGCTGCCTTTAATATTTCACTTTCCCCCCTCTTTTTTAATCAGCTCACATGTGCTGTGCTAAAAGCAAACATGATCCTGGTTGTGTCTTCGCCCCCCTGCTATTGCCTTCGAACTGCAGCCTACTAAATCCTAATCCTCTCTCCTATGAGTCCTCTGCAAACCTTGACTTGATGAACATGTGCTGAACTGACTCTGTGGGCTTCCTCCTTGGTCCGGAGAGAGGATGAGGTGGAGAGAAAACGTGAGCTGGAGGAAGATTGAGAAAGAGAGCGGGGGAGAGAAAGACTTTCCAATTAAGCTGCTCTCCGAGAAGGGCACATTGTCTGACACGAACATGTGCGCATAAGGGCAAGAATGCATATACAGCACATACACTCACCTCCATGATGGACTTGTGGTTCCTTGGCTGGGCAAAAAAAGGAAATAGGAGGTTACACCATATGCCCGCCTGCCTGTGTGCACATTGCATATGCATAACTTAATGTTTTATGCATGAGCTGTTATGCAATCTCTATGTCAGGGCCTTACAGTGTGGCTGCATTTCTGTGCAGACAGCACAGGCGCTTTTTTTTCTCCATTTCATATTCCAAGCATTGCATTGACATATACTGATATATATTCCATCGTGTCACTCACTACGGAGACATGAGCTTAAGTGGTATGAAAGAAGGGCAATCCAACCTCAACTCAACTGACACACACTTAACTTACAGAACTGTTTATAATCCTCTTTGGCTGAAATAAAATCCATATGAGGTAAATTCTTTGCAGGGAGCTGTTTATAGTCAGTTGTATTTCAGAAAAAAAAAACGAATGAATATCAATTAGCTCTTTTTAGAAATGACTGTGTGGTAGTGAGGGCTTCAAAATCACTGGACCGGAAATCATAAAGTACTTAACCAAACTTTTAATCAGCCTTTGTCCCACATCAGTGGCAGTGTGTGATCCTAGTCATATACTAACATGGCCAAATTTTCCATTTTCCAATTCTCCATTTTAGTAAGATTAGAGTTTTGATAGTGCTGGTTGTTATTTTTGGAGAAATTTACATGAGGCTCTTATGCTGACCTGTGTGACCCTATGACTGTCACCCTGTGCTCTTTGGAGCCCACCTTCCATTCCATTCTCCCAAATCTATGTCTCCGATCAGGTCATCTAATTCACCAATTTTAGTTCCAGAGCCGAATTTTCTTGCCCTGTTAGCAGGTTGTCTTGTTTCATGGAAAGATTTTAAGACCTGTAATGAAACTGTGATCTGCTTGTTATGGTATTTCTTCCACTGTTTTATTATCTAAACCACTTTATATCTCAAATCAGAACACTGTTGTTCCAGGTTTTGTTCACTCTCAAGTGTTTTTGTCTGTTGAGAGTCAGCCAAGTACCAGAATGTAAAATGTAACATCTTCCTCTCTCTTTTACTGTCACCAAACATTGAGACTTAATTCACATGTGCATAATATTGCTATTTTTTTGGTCAAATGAACAATGTTCTTTGTGTGTGCTGCAGATTTAGTGGTGATGTTGACAGTGATACTTTGGTAAGGAAATTGCCCATACAAGGATTTTTTTTTTTTTTTTTTATGAATTCTGTTTTCACTGTAAAAAAAAAAAACAACAACTTTTTGGTACATTCATTACAATGTGTGTATCATTGTGTGTATCACACACACACACACAAACACTAGGATAAGGTATTAGTTGGTGTTGGATGTGATATGTGCAGCGACCTTTGATCTCTCTGCTGTAAGACTCTGTCAGGATGGAAGTCATGATGGTTTGATCGCTCTGTGACTCCCAGGGTTCACCTTGCTCACTGATGTCCTGAAGCCTGGGGTTTGATGCCGAGATTTGTGGACCGAGGCTGTCGATAGCTGACATTTTGAGATGTAAATATATATTTCATCTGACCATTTTCATGCCAAAACAGTTTCAGTTATCTGGCGCTTACACTATCTGGTATTAATGCCAATCAAATATAGTCATCCATGCAATGACACAATAGAATCCATTCATCTTAGGGGTTTCCCAAGTATTGGTGTACAATTAATCAAACTACATCACATTTAGTGTATTAATGAAGGTGAAATCAAATTTTAAAGTAAAAGGGGACACTTTTGGCCCCATTTATCAGTCTAACCTTAGTTGTCAGTGATGTGTCCGTGCTTTGCCGCTGTCACTTTTCTCTCTGGGCTTCTCTTTGACAAGACAGTAGTCTTGCCAGAGAGAAGCCCACAGAGAGAGCACAGACAAGCCCTCTGAACTCTACCACTCACTGGTTCAAACCCTGACACATCAAACACACACACACACACTCTTGACAGACTGACAGAGTTGGCTGCTGGCATACTGACCAGTGGATGACCATGGAAAACGACACACAAGGTCACTTAGTTTTTGTTAGTTTCAGTACACTGAGTGACACTGTAAAGTTACAATTTAGCCCCCCTCAACACAGAATTATCAGAGCTGGGCTGGTTGTTATGGTCATATTATAGCTGTAAAAGCCACATGTCCGACATTGGTAAGACATGAGACAACCCTCATTCAAATGATCTTTCCATAGTGATTTCTTTGC